>NC_137109.1:15198205-15798205 GCF_949357685.1 Gobio gobio | reverse complement strand
TCAGCTCAAACAGATTTGCTCAGCTCAACATGCTAGATTGAGAGTTTAAACCCACTCTAAACCTTGTCCTTCTGTCTTCATCGGCAGTCGTTTTCATGTAGTATGCAGTGGATCCTGATGCTTCCATGTCTTTAAAGTAAAATTTTAATATGCTGTTATTTGCATGCTGCTGCCCAGCAGGCACACAACGTCATAAGACGTTGATATTTGGTTACATTTTGGTTGTGGCGTCAGGTGACCAAAATTCAACGTCAGCTCAACGTCTAATGGCAACGTTAATTTGACGTCCATTACCAAGGTCAGCTGATGTTGATATTAATTGTTTTTAGGTTGTGTTGTAAAGTAACCAAAATCCAACATCGAGCCAACGTCTCAAGCCAACATCATATTGACGTCAGATTCTAACATCAATTAGACGTTGATCCTTTGTTGGTTTTAGGTTGTGGTATTAACTAACCAAAATCTAACGTTGAGCCAATGTCTCAAGCCAACATCATATTGACGTCAGATTCTAGCATCATTAGATGTTGTCTTTTGTTGGATTTAGGTTGAGGTATTAACTAACCAAAATCTAACGTTGAACCAACGTCTCAAGCCAACATCATATTGACGTCAGATTCTAACATCATTAGACGTTGATATTTTATTAGTTTTAGGTTGTGAAACTCTAACATGAAACAGGAAACTCTAACATCATTAGACGCTGATATTTTGTTGGTTTTAACACATTTGTCTCAAATCAGTGTTTCCCCTTTCAGGGGGGGTGGTAGATCTCCCGAAACTACTAGCGTCGCGGAATAGGCGTGTTACGGATACGTGGTGTTGTCAGACGCGGCACGCAGTAGGCAGATGTTTGTATTGGTGTATTTCTACAGTGAGCTGAAATGAGTGTGCACATTTGGTAAATAAATATAAAACAACATTTATTCATCACAAAACTATTTTCAACACAACAAAGGAGGCTTTGCTTGAGTTGTTTCTCCGGATTTTGTTGTTTTTAAGAAAAAAAATCCTAATTTTGTCTGTTTAGTATTGTCACCTATTCCGTTCTACATGGAGCTCACGCGTCCGTTGTTTTTTTTATTTTATTTTTTATATATAAGGACTCATTTTTTATAAAAGGATTTTTTTCTACTTGCCCTGCCAAAATTTTCACTGGCCCCACCACAAAAAATAAAATAAGCCCAGTATTGTTTTTGATCCATGTAACCTTAATAAATAAGGTTATGACTCCAAAAACTACTAGCCTAACTAATGTATATTTTAAATATTGTAATCAGTAATCAGTAATATTACAATCAGTAATAAAATAAGAACAAATAATCAAATTACGAGCAGCAGCACAAATCAATAAAGCAGAACAAACATACAAATGATGTAGGCTAATATAGGTCTAAACTAGATTTTCAGGTCCGTCAGTGATTTTTTTTTCTGTCTTTTGTTATCTCTACGATATTTTTCACTTTCCATGTTATACGGTGGGGGGCGCTATTACACATCTCCTGAACGAGTACAGCATCTGTTGATTAAAACAGGCGAAGAAGAAGAAGCAGCAACGACAATGATTACAGACTGGTGATATCACTGAAGAAATATCCTAAACCATTGCTTTTGGTTCCATCTAATAATTGCTCAGTCAGTTGTTTGTTGTTTCTTCTCTTTTTTGTGTACATATTCACAACAGACCTAAGTAAATGTTTAGAGATTTTTAGGTTTTAGATTTTGGAATTGCATGTTATCACTTGTGTTGCCAGAAGATAAAAACCTGGCAATCTGGGTGAGCCCATGACCTTCCATCTAGCACCAGAGTAGAACCAGTGTGACATCTGCATTAGATATGACGAACCTGACAAAAACTATGACAACCGGTTCATAATGTGTTACGTATTATTGGACATTTAAATCCTTTTCTTTTTATATCCACAGGCTGATGACAAATGAGATAATAGTCAGTTTCAATATGAATGTAATGCAATGTCTGTCCAACGTTGGAGGTTGATGTCAATCTGGTGTTGAGTTTAGAACCCAATGTCAGATTGACGTCAGAACCCAACGTCAGACTGATGTCAACATCCAACGTTGGATTGACGTTGCAATTTGGTTGAGAATGAATATCGGGTTGACGTCAGAACCCAACGTCAGATTGACGTCAACATCCAACGTCAGACTGATGTCAACATGAAACGTCAGACTGATGTCAACATCCAACGTTGGACGGACGTTGCAATTTGGTTGAAAATTAAAATCAGGTTGACGTCAGAACCCAACGTCAGATTGACGTCAACATCCAACGTCAGACTGATGTCAACATCCAACGTCAGACTGATGTCAACATCCAACGTTGGACGGACGTTGCAATTTGGTTGAAAATTAAAATCGGGTTGACGTCAGAACCCAACGTCAGATTGACGTCAGAACCCAACGTCAGACTGATGTCAACATCCAACATTGGACGGACGTTGCATTTTGTTTGAAAATGAAAATCGGGTTGACGTCAGAACACAACATCATGTTGTGTTCTGACGTCAACCCGATTTTCATTTTCAAACAAAATGCAACATCTGTCCGACGTTGGAGTCCTTACCAACAAGATCATAATTTTTAAGAGAAATAGTAAAGGTGAATGCATATACAAACAAGTTATCAGTTTAGGATTAGAACGAATCATTGTATAAAGCCTGCCCTGACAATTTGATTGGTCTGAACAGCTCTGGTTTGAGCATAGTTGTTCCACAATAGATCAAGTCCAGATCAGCAGGCAGCCAGGCTATAAATTGTCACTTTTTTGTTTAAATGTTTTTTTGTTTGTTTGTTTGTTTGTTTGTTTTTTACATTTTTTGAAAATGTTAATGATTGTAAAGGGGGTTACATCTGATTTTTTTGTAAAAAGCTAGGATATGTTGAATAATATGAATTTGTTGCTTTGCCAGTTTTTGATGCCTGTGACTCTAAAATGAGCAATCAATTTTGTGGTAGAGATCTCAGAGCCCAGCTTTAATTATGGTTTATTTTGAGAGCTGTGCTAATTATAGCTTGAAAATGGAGCCACGGAAGTGGCTGAAAATATGAAATGCTCTGTTGTTCTTGAAGTTCACTAATATTCAAAAAGATATGCATAAAACTTACATTCCCATCTTCCCTGGTCTTTTCAAATACATGCTGTGAGCAGTTCATGACTGATTATGCCATGTGGGTTAGCTAAGGCTACGTCCTGAATATGCATCACCAGGTGTCTTTTCTTCAGGAGTTTGACACTTTTGGAGCTTTAGGCACCTGACAACCAGTTGGAGGGTTTCACAGCAGCCATTTTACAGCTAGAATGCTTCCCACACATTAGTTTAATTTGTTTACTAGCTATTTCACACATGAAGGCACTTAACGCCACACTGGCATTTAGCACAGTGCATGTGTTTAAAATAAACGTTAAAGAGAGAGAGAGAGAGAGGGGGGAATGGAATGGTCCAAAAACAATTGAATTTCAGTTCATATTGATATACTAAGTGTGTACTGACAAGTGCATCCTGCCAAGTACCCTGGCATCCACCCCCAACACACTTGCATTGTGGAGGCGACTTTTGCACACTTAAGCACCTAAATTTAGTTTTCGGGATGCACTAATTTAGGTTTGTATATATGTGAATTGGTACTCAACCAGTCACTTATTTTCCACAAATGCTTCACCAATGTGAGCTGCCCACATTAGCATGTGGCTATATTGACCTCAGTGCACTACAGGACGTGTGCCGAAGGATCCTTTCCAAATGCTAAGCACTCACAAATCAACAGTGAGCATTAAATATGATTCTAAATGTCAACTGGAATACAGGATTCTACCCATGATCCATGATATAAATACACATTTTTGTATAGCAAGGTCCTGGGTAACACTTTATAATAACGTTGAGTTGTAAGTCGTTTATAAGTGGTTAGTTAATGATGAACTAATCATTTAAAAAATATTCATAAATGATTATCAAGTGATATGCTAACATTTTATGTATGTTTTGTAAATTCCGTTACAAGTAATTTACAAGTCATTAGTAAATGATTAACTAATCATTTACGAAACGACCGTTCATAAATGATTAATACGTGAAATGTTAATTATTTTACGTATGTTTTGTAGATTCAGTTATAAGTAATTTACAATTGATTAGTTAATGATGAACTAATAATTTACAAAACATGACTATGCATTTCATAAATGTTTAATAAATTATGTTACATTTTATGTTTTGTAAATTCAGTTATAAACTATTTACAAGTTATTAGATAATGTTAAACGAATCATTTAAAAATCATGACTATACGATCATAAATGATTATTAAGTAATATGCTAACGATTTACAAATTTGTCGTAAGTTATCTTTAAAAAAATTGCATATCATAAAATAATCAAAGAGATCCTTAGTAAATGGTTATTAAGTTACTAGTTAATATATTATTAATCACTGAAATGTCAACGTACCATTATCTCAATAAACAATTGTTAATCATGATCAAATGATGATCAAACCATTAGTAAATGACGAGTATATCATTTATTGATGCATCGTTAAAGTTGTAAGCTGGTCTGTTAAAACCCACAAAAATGCAATTATGCTAAAGCTATTTTTTTAAAGAATAAATTACTAGTAGTCAAATAAATAAACATTTTTAAATGACTTAAAGTCAGGGGATTGCAGTGCGTTAAGTAAAATCCTTTCACTCCACAGTGCAGACTTGTGTTCTGTATGGATCTAGTGATAATGTGATCTGGTTTTACCCTCCACTGAAGCTCACATCAGGTGCACGAAAAGGTGAACCTCTCTCAGGGAACCGAGGTTACGAAAGTAACCGAGTACGCTCCCTTTCGAGAGGTCTCTCATATTGCGTTATGGGAACACAATGTAAAGCGCCGTGCGTGCTGACAGACCCAGACTGCTTCGAAGAACCAGAGACACATGATAATGGGTAGTAATAAAGTCCCTGGCGAGGCCGACGAGGTGGGCCTTTGAAGGAAAGGAGAGGATAAAATCGGGCCATATGAACACCTGACCAGACATAGTCGGGCCTTATGGTATAATGTAGCACATGCTTGTGAAACAATGCGTTCATAAAGGGCAAAACTGAAGGGCCTGAGCCTAGATGGAGAGAACTCCCGCTTGTAAAGCAGGAACTTCCAAATTATAGAATCTAATAAAAGTGGACGAAGAGGCCCAGCCTGCCGCCGCACAGATATCTTCCATTGAAAAGCCACATGACCATGCCCATGACGAGACCATGCCTCTAGTGGAATGGGCTTTGATGCCTATAGGGCAAACAAGGTCTTTAGACTTATAAGCCAATGAGATAGCGTCCACTATCCAGTGTGACAGTCTTTGTTTCGTGACAGCACAACCTTCAGTGTGGCCACCAAACCAAATAAAGGGCTGATCTGACTGCCTGAAGGGGGCAGAGCACTCTATGTATATTCTCAATGCTCTGATTGGGCAGAGCAGGCTAGCGTCCTTTTCTCCCTATGATTCGGGCAAGGCCATCAAAGAAATGACCTATGCTCTAAAGGGAGTGGAAAGCACTTTAGGTACATACCCATGTCTCGGTTTAAGGACTACTTTGGAGTCGTTAGGCCCGAACTCAAGACATGAAGCACTCACAGAGAGTGCGTGTAGATCACCCACTCGCTTAACTGAGGCTAGTGCCAGAAGAAAAGCGGTTTTGAGTGACAGGTGCTTTATGCTCGCAGATTGAAGCGGTTCGAAGGGGGAACCCTTCATGGCCTCTAATACTGTGGCAAGGTCCCATATAGGAACTGAGGGGGGGCGAGGTGGGTTCATTCTCCTGGCCCCTTTAAGAAAACGTACGATAAGCTCACTTTTTCCTAGTGATTGTCCCGCCACCTGAGCGTGATAAGCTGCTATGGCGGCAACATACACTTTGAGCTTGGAGGGGGAACGGCCCGCATCCAGTAGCTCTTGGAGGAAAGAAAGAACTTCCGTCACGTCGCATAAATGTGCGTCTAGGTTTCGTGCTGCACACCAGTTTAAAAATACTGACCATTTCAGAGCATAAAGCCGTCTGGTAGCGGGGGCTCTAGCACTTGGAGAACGGCCATGGTGATAAGAGCTGAGGCAGCCTGGCCGGTGGAGGTATAAGCTCGGCCGGCGAGAGCTGAAGTAGTGCGATAAGGCTTCAATGGGTGCTGCGCCCTGGCCTGCCATCCTCTAGAGGAGGGCGGGCAGAGGTGCGCAGCGACAGCCTCTTCGAGGGGAGGAAGATTCTCGTAGCCTTTTTCCTTCGTGCCGTCAACCGTAGAGAGCGCTGGGGAAAAGGCAGACTTGGCGCGAGCTGAGTACGGTGATTTCCAAGACTTCGTCAGCTCGTCGTGCACTTCGGGGAAGAAGGGGGCGGGTTTCTGAGGGGATGAAAGGCGGCGGCTTTCCAGAAACCACTCGTTCAGCCTACTCCATGCTGGCTCCTGGGGCTGGGACCACTCGAGCCCGAGGTCTCCCACGGCCCTGGTGAGCAAACGGACCAGCTCCGTGTCGACGCTGGTCTTGGCGCTTGTGGGGGGGGGTCTGATCAAAGGTGGCGAGACGAGCCCTCAGGGTCTGTAGCGCCATCTCATCACACTCGGGGAAGCCGCCCCGAGAGAGTGCGATCTGCGCGTGGTCATGTCGCAGACACGCCACACAGATAATGTTACGGCCGCCGCTGAGGAGAGGGGCTCTGCACGAGCCGCAGTTGGCGCGAGACATTTGAAACAGTGCTCGCTGCTCTTTTCGTGAAGGGAGGGTTGCAACGGCAACACAACACTGAATAAAAGGATATAGCGCCGGATGGCGTAGCTGGAACGACAGATGTGAAGGCGGAGACCGGGAAGGAATCCGACGTCCTCAGAGCTGCAAGGTTGCTTTTCGACGGCGGTTGCTGTATTCCGGAGGTCAGCGATGGTGTCACTGAAGGAGATAAAATCTGATTTCTATGGCTCGACAGGGTCCTATATAGCCTCAATATGCAAATTTAGTAGACCCTTTTCGGCGGGTTTTCTAGCGACCCTTATTGGCTCGCTCTCTCAGCCGCCTCTCCATAGGTTTGTGCAGTTGCCGCAGCACGGCCAATCACCTTGCACCTCGCTCTGTTGTATTGCCGTGCTGCGGCACTGCGTTTTACATGGACACTTGTATGAATAAAAGTTTTGCTTCATATTCTCGAAAAAAGGAGTTTTCCCATAACGCAATATGAGAGACCTCTCGAAAGGGAACTCCATGTGTGTCAGAGAAGACAGCTGTCTATACCCTCACCAGTCAGCATAAATGTACATTAAAGTACACACTACAAAGTGTTCAACACCTGTTATAGATGATGTTGTAAACGCATGAATAAATAATATTAAAAGCTTTCTTACCCGTTACAAATTATCTGTACGTGTAATGTATACAAGGCATTTACAACTCTTTCTGTGTCCCCTAATCTAAAGTGTTGACTATTCATCACTTGTGAATGTCTTACACATCATTCATAGATATTTCTTAACTGATACAAATGATCTGTACGTGTATACAAGGCATTTACAACCCTTTCTGCATCCCCTAATCTAAAGTGTAGACTATTCATCACTTGGGAATGTCTTACACATCATTCGTAGATCTTTCTTAACCGTTACAAATGATCTGTACATGTATACAAGGCATTTACAACCCTTTCTGCGTCTCCTATTCTAAAGTGTAGACTATTCATCACTTGTAAATGTCTTACACATCATTGGTAGATCTTTCTTACCCGTTACAAATGATCTGTATGTGTATACAAGGCATTTACAACCCTTTCTGTATCCCCTAATCTAAAGTGTAGACTATTCATCACTTGTGAATGTCTTACACATCATTCGTAGATCTTTCTTAACCGTTACGCCGCATTCACACGGGCAGTCGGCGTCAACGCTTGATGGAGGGCGTGGCTGAAGCTTGGTGCTGACGCGACCGTCATAGTGACAACAGCTAATCACATTACTTGCCGCTTGGACCACAACACAACACAAAAAAGCGCCTTTTTTGACAGCTAGTCTGTGAAACTATTTTGTGTATGAAAACTGATCACTTTAATATTTTATTCCTCATTTGGCTGGGGGATAGTGCCTATTTGAACCACACATGATATGATATGCTGCCTGTCATTCAATGATAAACAGAGTACACGGACAGAATACAAGCATGATACATTCCAGATTCTCCAACCGTCTCTGCCACCTCCTTCCAGGCCTGGTCTCTCCTGTTTGTGTCCCGGTATGTAAATAATGATTGGTAGTAAAGGACCGGGTGATTACCCACCGCAATTATTAGCTTTTCCTCCATTTTAGATCGTTCTTCACTCTTAATTCACTCTTCATTCACCGGTGTTTTAAACGAACGCTATTGGCTAGTCTGCTCTAGGATATTTGCATAGGGTGATCTGATTGGATGACGCCTGCGTTGGCGCTTGAAAAGTTGAGAAATCTTCAACTTTTGCCGCTTGCAACGCGAGTGAAGCGACGCAACGGAACCCACAATTCAGTTCGTCAACGCATGACGTCACCCATTCAAAGTAAACGAGAAGCGTTGATGCCGACTGCCCGTGTGAATGCGGCGTTACAAATTATCTGTACGTGTATACAAGGCATTTACAACCCTTTCTGTGTCCCCAAATCTAAAGTGTAGACTATTCATCACTTGTGAATGTCTTACACATCTTTCGTAGATCTTTCTTAACCATTACAAATAATCTGTACGTGTATACAAGGCATTTACAACCCTTTCTGCGTCCCCTATTCTAAAGTGTAGACTATTCATCACTTGTAAATGTCTTACACATCATTCGTAGATCTTTCTTACCCATTACAAATGATCTGTACGTGTATACAAGGCATTTACAACCCTTTCTGCATCCCCTAATCTAAAGTGTAGACTATTCATCACTTGTAAATGTCTTACACATCATTCGTAGATCTTTCTTACCCGTTACAAATGATCTGTACGTGTATACAAGGCATTTACAACCCTTTCTGCATCCCCTGATTGCTACAACAAATGTAAGTTAACGTTTGACCCTTATTGGCTCACTCTCTCAGCCGTCTCGCCATAGGTTCGTGCAGTTGCCGCAGCTCGGCCAATCAGCACGCACCTCGCTCTGTTGTATTGCTGTGCAGTGGCACTGCGTTTTACATGGACACTTGTATGAATAAAAGTTTTGCGTCATATTCTCGAGAAAAGGAGTTTTCCCATAACGCAATATGAGAGACCTCTCGAAAGGGAACTCCATAGCTGTGTCCCAAAGTGAAGGGCACGCACTTCGAAGGCCGCATTTGAAGTGCGATTGCGTCATAGCGGCACTACGAAGGCTGTCCCAATGTGAAGGCTGCACCCTCTGAAGGCCGCATTTGAAGTGCGATTGCGTCACAGCGGCACTACGAAGGGTGTCCCAATGTTAAAGCTGCACCTCTGAAGGCCGCATTTGAAGTGCGATTGCGTCACAGCAGCGCGACAAAGGCTGCCGCAAGTCGAAAGCGGCTCAAAATGCGCCCTCCGTTTCTCAGGCAAAGGAAGGGTACAGCAGATGGAACCTTACCACAACTTCGCAGCCTACCCTATCCCAGAATTCATAGCACACTGGTAATTACAGGATTTGACTGGTCCGCATTCCCGCGGCACTCGATCAGATTTCTTGCGGCGCGGGTTTAAATTTCCCAGTGAAAGACGGTAGCGGTCGGTAACTCAAGTGTAGCCTGGCGCAACCGCTTGAACTTGAAGTAAACAAAACGTTTAGTGCATTCGTGGTAGAGCAACCTGGCAAGATAATTTCCCAATTTTTACTTGCATAAGTGTTATTTATTTCTCAGTCCATTCTCTCCTTTTTTGTTCTTTTTTTCTTTTATCTTTCTTATTTCTGCACTTTCTTTAAATACAAATTAGATCTGCGCGGGGCTGTTTTTTCGTCCCGCTCACGCAATAAGATCTATTAAGCACCGCACCCTCCCGCTCGCGCTTCAAATTCACTCCGTGCTCACGCGCTATAAATTATTTTATTCCCGACCGATCCAGCTAAATTTAGATTTCGTTTCCAGAATCTCTCTTTTAAATGTCCTCTACAGAAAGAGAGAGAGACTGGGGATAACAGAAGTAAAAGGCTATGTTGGCCAAGCAATCATTAATTTATTTTTTCTTATAGGCATACTGTCAACACCTAAAATATGTCACAGACAAAAATAGGCTAAATCAAATATGACATCTGTCACTCAAAACTGTAATTCAAAATGCAAATAAACGAAAACTGCTGACTTTACTGCAAAATAAAGTATTTTATATGAATGAATGAATAAATGAATGTCGCTCACTGACGATGGTCCATTATACCGAAAGTCTCCTCCAAAGGCTGAATGTAAAGTCGTGGCCGGGATGCACAGAACAATTTCTCTATATTATTATTATTTTATTTTATGCAAGTTATTTGTAAATTAAACCAAGTTATTGCTGTCTATTGTTAATTTTCGTTAACTTGAAATGTGTAGGCTAAATAAAAGAGAGGTTGTTTTGTACATTCTGTTTATTTTTGTAATGCAAGTTATAATTTGTAGAAATTCATATGTTCATGCATATATTTTCTTGTCATGTAAATTAAAATGTGGAAATGAAAATAAATTGGTCTATACAATACTTAAAGTACTTTTTACCTATTTTTATCTAATAGTTTTTTAACTATTCATAGGCCTACAATAAACATCAGAAACAACAGAAATTTAAATTAACAGCTGAAACAGAAGAACACATTTCTACACTTTCATTGAGCTGAGCGGGAGACGCTGGTGGAGCTGGACCGGGATGGTAATGCACAATAGAAACCCTGGTAAGGCCTGTGCCAGCGGGACATCATCTTCTTCTGGGATGAGTGCATGTTTCCACTGTCCGCAGGTTTGCGGGGCTGAATCGGTCGACGGCTGGCATGTCATAAAAAGTATAGCTACAATTGCATCTGAGATGATGTGAGTTGAATAAAAAAAAAAAAAAAAAAGTATTTAAATAAAGACTTGGACGTAAATATATAAATGTTTAAAATATATTGTAACAGTTACATTTATCATAATAAATCAACAATAGTTGCAACTTAACGGTTAAATATTTAACCATATACAGATTTACGTGCTTATGGTCCGGTCTCCCATCATCGCAGGCTTTGAAGCATGTCAAAATCCAATAAAACTTATAAAAAGCAAAAAATAAATACATAAATTCTGCTCCATTTATCTTTTTAAAATCTCCTCACGAACGTCCGCTGTCAGTTGTCACACACCTGCTACAGCCCATTCAACGACGCTCGGTTCAGTGTTGCCAAGTCTGGAATTGGGAGGCATTCACTGTTGATGTGGTTTGTTTTGTTTGTAGCCTATAGTCCACAGGTGTAAGTTGTCTTTACTTTAGCAATATTTGTTCTGGGCTCCCCCCGCGTTTTGGCATATGCTGGCCCATTTTGGCCGTGATTCCGCTACTTTTGATTAGCAATTGGAGGGGTTTTGTTGTGCAGACCTGGCAACCCTGTCCCTCGGTTCGCCCTTCATGCACTTTGTGCACTTCTAAGGCGTGGCCTGGTCTGGCCTTCGACGTGCACGGCCTTCGAAGTGCGCACCCTTCACTTTGGGACACAGCTCATGTGTGTCAGAGAAGACAGCTGCCTATACCCTCACCAGTCAGCATAAATTTACATTAAAGTACACACTACAAAGTGTTCAACACCTGTTATAGATGATGTTGTAAACGCATGAATAAATAATTTACAAAGCTTTCTTACCTGTTGCAAATTATCTGTACGTGTATACAAGGCATTTACAACCCTTTCTGTGTCCCCTAATCTAAAGTGTAGACTATTCATCACTTGTGAATGTCTCACACATCATTCATAGATATTTCTTAACCGATACAAATGATCTGTACGTGTATACAAGGCATTTACAACCCTTTCTGCATCCCCTAATCTAAAGTGTAGACTATTCATCACTTGTGAATGTCTTACACATCATTCGTAGATCTTTCTTAACCGTTACAAATGATCTGTACGTGTATACAAGGCATTTACAACCCTTTCTGCGTCCCCTAATGTAAAGTGTAGACTATTCATCACTTGTGAATGTCTTATACATCATTCGTAGATATTTCTTAACCGTTACAAATGATCTGTACGTGTATACAAGGCATTTACAACCCTTTCTGCGTCCCCTATTCTAAAGTGTAGACTATTCATCACTTGTAAATGTCTTACACATCATTGGTAGATCTTTCTTACCCGTTACAAATGATCTGTACGTGTATACAAGGCATTTACAACCCTTTCTGCATCCCCTAATCTAAAGTGTAGACTATTCATCACTTGTAAATGTCTTACACATCATTCGTAGATCTTTCTTACCCGTTACAAATGAGCTGGATGTGTATAAAAGGCATTTACAAACCTTTCGGCATCCCCTGATTGCTACAACAAATGTAAGTTAACGTTACATGTGAAAATTAAATTCTGCTATTCCTCACCTGTTGCTATAGAAATGTATAAATAGGTAAATCATATGATAACTGTAAGTATTTAACTCCTATTCATCACATATTGACGCTTGGTCAGTTCCCAGTATAATTTTACATTTATTTTCTTTTTTTATATACAGTATACAGACACGTTTTGAACACGTAACCCATTCCCTTCACTAAACCTACCCGTTTGTGTATTATAAAACACAGGATATAACAGGCAGATACGACTGCAGGCACAATTTATTCAAAAAGTACAAATATTCCAAGTGTCAAACGATTGGTTTGTGTGAAGTAAATCCCCAAAAGCGATCAGCAGCATCGAGTCCATCCGCCGAAGATCATGAACACATTTCAAAATTTGCCGCCAGTAGAAACGTTACATCAGCTTTGACAGCATAGAGACAGAGCGAGACGCGTCATAATCTGAAGACCATGCCCACCGGGGGGAAAACAGTCCAACGCTCTCCATTGACTTTGCATTGCATGAGGCTGCCTCCTTGTCATTTCGGACTTATAACAAAAAACAGAACAATGTCTATAAGCGGATATGTGACAAAGTGTACAGCAAACAAGCTAAACAAAACCCAGAACCAAAACCCAGAAGTTTTTATAAGCTGTTGACCCAAAAAAGGAGCGTTTGAGGACACAAAAGTGGAAAAAGGCAATAAAACGTGAAGCTTCTGCAGGAAGAATGGGTAAATTTTGGGATCCTGACACTCAGTATGCCTATGTGTGCAGTAAACATTTTGTCACTGTTAAGTCAAATAACCAAATATTATATTTATATTTATATTTCCTGTCTCTGATCACGTTCCTCTCCAGTGGGCGTAGTTCTCAGTGTAATATAACATGTCAGGCTCTGTCTCAATGGACTGTATCCACTTTTGTGTCCTTAAACGCTCGTTTTTTGGGTCAACAGCTTATAAAAACTTCTGGGTTTTTGGTTCTGGGTTTTGTTTAGCTTGCTTGCTGTACACTCTGTCACATATCCGCTTTTAGAAATTGTTCTGTTTTTTGTTATAAGTCCGAAATCACAAGGAGGCAGCCTCAAAGTCAATGAGGAGCGTTGGATTGTAACCCATCCCCCCCCCCCCCCCCCGGTGTGGGCATGGCCTAAATATGCTTATATATTGGTTATATTGGCTGTCGTATGTCTCGTGACAAATTGCGTCATTACGTCAGCTTTGATTGTAAAATGCCATTGGCTCTTGTGTGTCTTGTGACCGATTGCGTCATGCTAAAGAGTCTTGCGTATCATTTAAATGAGAAATATGAACTGACCAAGCGTCAATATGTGACAAAGTGATGATGCAAAGAGTGATGTTGATTTTAACTCCAGCTTACAACTTTAGCTATGCATCAATAAATTATATACTCATCATTTACTAATGGTTTGATCATCATTTGTTCATGATTAACAATTGTTTATTGAGATAATGGTACATTGATATTTCAGTGATTAATAATATATTAACTAGTAACTTAATAACCATTTACTTAGGATCTGTTTGATTATTTTACTATATGCTATTTTTGTTGGCATATTACTTAATAATCATTTATGATCATATAGTCATGATTTGTAAATTATTCGTTTATCATTATCTAATAACTTGTAAATAATTTATAACTGAATCTACAAAATATACAAAAAATGTAACATAATTTATTAAACATTTATGAAATGCATAGTCATGTTTTGTAAATTATTAGTTCTATATTTAGATATTTGGACTGGAAACAAGACATAAATACTAAGAAAAGCATTTTTTGCAGTATTCTGTAAAAAAAAAAAAAAAAAAAGTTAAGCTGTAAAAACCTTAATCTTTCATAATTCCATAGAATATAGAATGTCTATTAATATATTTTTTAAACTTTTAAAAACTCTTAAACCCCTGCCTTTCTGTTGCTTTTGTGATGCAATTTCATTTGATCTATTAGTCTTAGGAAGAGTAAAAAAAAGTATACACAATATTTCATCAACTACGGACTCCTAAATTTAACAGTATCAAAGCATTATCTGTTTGCATTCAAAAAGTGTAAAGACTGATGTTCATTAATATTGATATCAACTGGTAAAAGAGGCCCCTTTGGCTTAGAAAGATGACGCAATTTTTTAAGAATGAAGGTTTTCATCCATGAGTGTTTACGTCAAGAAGGTCTGTGAAAACATTTTTTCGGATTGGCTGTTAATGTACTTTACCAGTGACTATATTAAAAATATAGCAATATATGCTTTATTTATTTATTTTAGAGGCTGCAGTGACATTTTTGTAGAGCTTTTTTTTTATGTGGCGAATGTGAGGCTAAGCATTTCAAGTTTGCTTGGAGACAATAGGAAATATTACCTACTGCATTGTAATTATTTTTCAGAAATCTATACCTTTGAGCTCATGGCTTTGCAGCACCTGAGGTGTTTTCCGAAAATCTGAGCAGATGCTAAAAGATCATTTCTCCAGCAGTGACTCAAAATGAGTGAGGCTGGCTCAGTAATCCCATTTATTGAACGCCACTGGTTTTCAGAATGAGTTCTTTTATCGAACTGGCAAAAAGGGAATATAGTTGTTTTTTTTTAATATAAAGAGCTATTAATTATTTAGAAAATAAAATTGCTGAAGGTTGGACACGGAATGATGTTTCACACAGTACAGCCTCAGTACTTTCAGTGCAGACTGAAAGATATCCTGCCACCATTATCCATCATCTCAGTCAATCTGATGGGAGATTAGTTGCTTCATTACTGTGCAATATCATTGTTTGTATCCAGTAGTATGAATTTTGTATGATGAGCCCTGCTCTACCACAGTAATATGCATTGAATATTCAAACTTCTGGAGCCCTTGGGAGATCTTTGTGTGTGTGTGTGTGTTGTGGTTTTCTTTCAAATGTATCTACATGCCATGTATGTTTAAATCTATGTGTCATGTATTTTTAAATATGTTTCATCTTTTCCATTAATCTGAAGCAACCTAGGTGGGTTATTTTGCCATGTGGGAGGAGATTCTCTCAAATTGCCTTTAACAGCGCAAGAGTCACAAACGATTCACTTCCTATTATGATGCATAATGCATTTGTCATGTTGTTAATTTGTACTTGGTCTTTAAATTTAGATGAATGCTCTAGTTTGTTGCTCTAGCTCTAGTTCCAGCTCTAGTAACTTTCACTTCTTTCCTGCATGCCATTGATTTCAGCAAAAGTGTACAGCAATATTCTTATACCTTTGCTTGGACTTGAGTACAATTAAATCCAATGTATTGTTGACTTAAAAGGTACAGTTCACACACACACAAAAAAGTTTATTTACTCACTCTCATGTCTTTCTAAACCTATATGACTACCTTTTTCATAACACAGATCAAATTTTTAAGCAATTTTAACAGTAAAATCATAGCAGTCTTATCTCCTTTTATCTTTCAAAGGAGGAAGTAAGTCATAGAGGGATGTGTTTCTTGTACAATGTTTAATACATTGTTCAATACTGTCACAGTCAGAAGAGAACAGACAAGGTAAGTTAAAAATAACACGTTTTTATTTGCAGATCAGAGATAAAACAAGTTAGTGCAACAGCAGATGAATAGAAGCTGAAGGCTTATCTGATGTTGCTGAATGATACAGGCCAGAGTGCGGGAGCAGACGGAATCCAGACAAGACAGGGAACCAGATGACGGCAGACAGAAAATGGCTCAGGACCACAGGTAAGTCTCTCAGGTGAGTGTAGTGTCAAGTGACAAGACCAGACAATGAGGTGCAGGGAACGGTGGCTTATAATGGGTGGTTTGAGGAGGATGTTCAGGTGCAGATGATTAGAATTTGGGTGAGTGTGAACGAGTGGGGGGATCTGGTACTGATGGTTGGAAAGAGGGTTTGGCTGACTCCGTGACAAATACATCGGCTGCGTCCGAGACCTGAAAAATGCTGCCTTCGAAGGACACATTTCATGGTAGGAAGGTATCAAGGCCACAATCCTGTGCTTTCCATTCTGTGACAGTTGAGCTGGGCAAAAAAGATGGCACCTGAAAGTTGTTTGCTGGTCAGTTTATGTGTAAATGTAAGTTTTTAATTTCTAGCGAGAAATTACAAATGTAGTAATTAAATATTTGTTTAATTCTCACCAAAGCTCTCTCTATTTTGCTGTAGATCATTAAACTGTTACACTGCTTAAGAAAGTCTGTCCGAAATCAGTTTCGTGAGGTGCCTTCATGCACAAATGCTGCCTTACAAGCCATTGTCTAATAAGGCAGCGAGGCAAAGTCAGCTGCCTAGGTTTTCGGACGCAGCCTGTTTGTGAGAACGTCTCGGGTTATGACTATCCCTATTCCCTGAAGGCTTCTGGCCAGAGCGCCACCTCCTTTGCCAAGCTCCCTCAGGAGGGGCACGGGAAGCAAGACTCTCTTTTTGCACCTGCCGGTACGAGGAGCTGGTAGATGGCCGAGGCTACCCACTTGAGGCAGCCTTCCTCGACGAGCCAGAGCAGCGAGGGAGGTACTGCTGGAAAGCTACCGACTGCTTTTCACTTCCTGGAACCTCTCGACGACGGTATTTATTGTGCCACTGAAAAGTCCAGAAGGCGAAGTCGGGGAGTCTAGGAGAAAGTGTTTCTCTCTCTCCTACATCCCCGACAGATTTAACCACGAATTCCTCTCCACACACACCAACCCAGCCATGGAGCGGCCGATAGCACAGGCTGTCTCCTTGGTGATGCGGAGAGATAAGTCAGTGGCTTTCCAAGGCTCCATGACATCATCCAGAGATGGACCCTCACCCATGTCTAACTCTTTGAGGAGGTCGGCCTGGTAGGCCTGTAACAGCCATTGTGTGCAGACAACTACCAGCCCGCACAGCCGCCATATAAGCCCTGCCCACCAGCAAAGATGTAGAGATGTTGGAGAGTCGGGCTGAATAAGGTTTTTCCCATGACTTACACAAGTCATTATGTAAGTCTGGGGAAAATGGAGGTTGAGTCCATCGCTTGAAAAGGCGTCCCTCCAGCTTGCTTGTTAGCTGGACTTCCTGCTTTTCCTGTGGCCAATCAATACTCAGCTTAGCCACAGCGCCGGTCAAAACCTCCACCAGCTCCTCTTGAGCAGGTGAGTGAAACGGCGATTCTATCTTCACTTCACCCGCATCGATGCTGAGAGAATCTGAATCCTCAGACCCAGACAACTCAAGCATCGGGTTCTCCTCCCCTCAGGAAGCCGCCTCGCGGGCTTCCACACAGGGTGGGAGAACATCTGAAACATCAGATGAGGACTGAGGAGATGCCTGAGCAGTCTCACGTCCTCATGACAGGTCCATCTGTGAATCCCATGATCTGCTCGCTGCGCTGCTTTAGCAACCACGTGACCAGAACCACAGGGCTCATGAGCCTGGCCGGCCTCATCAAACACGGCCAGCCGTGAGTGCAACACTCTTTCACCCTCAAGAGCTGCCCGAGCGTGCTGCACACCCAAACAATGCACACACAAATGGTGTGTATCCGAGCCAGTGAGAAAGCGCGGACACGGATGCACACTCGCTCGCCATGACAATATGCTTGTTTGCAACAGACAGACAACACCAAATAAGACTCACAAAACAGATAGCGCTTCACTGAAGAGCAAAAAGCTATCTGTTTTATTAGCCGGCGTCCCTTTGTAGTATCCGGGTATGCCATCACATACTGCGTCAAGACGCAGCACCAATCAGGATTGGAATAGATTTCATTCATGCTTCAGATGCGTTATGCTGTGGGCATTCCCCAAAGTGAGTCTGGGGAAAATGGAGGTTGAGTCCATCGCTTGAAAAGGCGTCCCTCCAGCTTGCTTGTTAGCTGGACTTCCTGCTTTTCCTGTGGCCAATCAATACTCAGCTTAGCCACAGCGCCGGTCAAAACCTCCACCAGCTCCTCTTGAGCAGGTGAGTGAAACGGCGATTCTATCTTCACTTCACCCGCATCGATGCTGAGAGAATCTGAATCCTCAGACCCAGACAACTCAAGCATCGGGTTCTCCTCCCCTCAGGAAGCCGCCTCGCGGGCTTCCACACAGGGTGGGAGAACATCTGAAACATCAGATGAGGACTGAGGAGATGCCTGAGCAGTCTCACGTCCTCATGACAGGTCCATCTGTGAATCCCATGATCTGCTCGCTGCGCTGCTTTAGCAACCACGTGACCAGAACCACAGGGCTCATGAGCCTGGCCGGCCTCATCAAACACGGCCAGCCGTGAGTGCAACACTCTTTCACCCTCAAGAGCTGCCCGAGCGTGCTGCACACCCAAACAATGCACACACAAATGGTGTGTATCCGAGCCAGTGAGGAAGCGCGGACACGGATGCACACTCGCTCGCCATGACAATATGCTTGTTTGCAACAGACAGACAACACCAAATAAGACTCACAAAACAGATAGCGCTTCACTGAAGAGCAAAAAGCTATCTGTTTTATTAGCCCTTTGTAGTATCCGGGTATGCCATCACATACTGCGTCAAGACGCAGCACCAATCAGGATTGGAATAGATTTCATTCATGCTTCAGATGCGTTATGCTGTGGGCATTCCCCAAAGTGTCATTCCGACGCAGTGCGAGTTCCCTCAAAAGGGAACTAACCACTCACTTCCATATACATGTGGTTTGGTCAGTAAGTATTGCATTCGCCACAATGTAATTGTTGTACGCACACAAGTGATGGTGTGATGTTCACGGTTATAAAAGCTCCTTAAATGTTCTAATTGAACCAAGGCCTATTCCTGGCATAATCTAAACTCTGACTGTGAAACTAGGCCATAAAGTTCAAGCATTTTATGAAGTGCTACTAGCACTCAATAATTATTCCTGGAACTCTGAACAGACAGTGATCAACATCCCACTTTAAACAATTTGGAAGAGTGTCTTTGTGATAATGAAAGTTATTTGATTTCTTTATGCCACTGAACTAGACTAAATGTTAGCTTACATTTTTAGAGCAGTGGTGAGACCCAAAATCTGAAGTCGATAAATTTGGGTGAACTAGGGACATCTAATCTGTGCTTCCTCTCACATTTCTTTGTGAATATTATGAAGTACACGGTTTCCTTCAGCATTTATGAGAAAACTTTTGCTCATTTACACTGCACACTTTATGAATGCACAATTAACAAAATAACATTTACATTTACTGCTCACTTTGCATTGGTTTTGTTCCGTTTATACAAAGTCCCTAAGGGGACACGGTGATGGAAAAAATATGAGATGGGAGGAAAACAATTCTGTCAATTGTATGCTCAGTGTGTTTGCATTCCCCCAAGAAACTTTGCGTTTGCTTGCAAAAAATTATTTGCGAATAGTGAACGTTTTGAAATATATTTTTTTCCATCACTATGTCCCTTTAGGGGCTCTGTATGTTTGTTGCACATTAAGCAGTATACACCACTGATGGAACAACAACTTTGCAAATGTCCACTTCATCTTACTCCTTATCAGTACTGTAAGATAATATAGCCAGAGAATATATTCACCAAAGGAAGACAACATGGATAGCATGGACCCAATTATATCCACGATTGAACCTGACTCACTGGGAATGTCTGAAAAGACTAAGAGGTGCATTAAGTACTCAGCACTTTTTCAATAACAAGGCTGTATCAAACGCATGCCTTGGTGACTGCTTCAAGCGGTGCCATTATGCATGATGACTATGCAGTTATTTCACTTTGATAGTACACATACAGTAGAAGTTGAGCATCCAGCTCTCAGTTGCTAGGTCATCAGTAAACTTTATCGTCACTTTGGTAGGAAAGTGTCAGCAAAAAGCATAAATATAAATGTAAACCTTGATTGAGGATCCCCCAAAAACAGTGTGTTTAGCAGTGGCTGGAGATGCCTAGCATGGTACAGGATGAAAGGAAGATAATGCCTGAAGCAACCTTCAAATCCTGGTTCTGCTGAGCTCTACTGCATCGCAATGTGTCAGGACATTCAGTAACTTTGTCCTGTTGAGCCAGCTAAAGTCTAGCAAATGTTTTGGCTGGGTGCCAAGAGATGTGTTAGGACTCCAACACACTGTAAGATAGAATTTTAATAAAAAAATTTCATAGAACTGAAGATGATGAAGTAACAACTATGCATATGTTTTTTGAACAACACAATCTCACTCCCAACTCGTCACATATTGAGCCTCTTTAGCACCATTTTTCGACGTGCAGGGAGCTCTTTAATTCTTTGCATTTGTAAAAGTAGACATGATTTTATAAATATTTATAGGCTACTTTTATATTTTGGAGCAACTAACCCCCCTCCTACCCTAAACCTACCCACTTCTCAACAATATAAAACATATATAAAACATAATCGTATCAGGGAAATAAAAGTACAGTCACAGGTATTTATTGCAAAAACTGACCAAAAACAGTATAAAAGTATTATATCATGTTGCATTCCAAGGCTTCTGAAGTCATCCGATATCTTCATGTAAAGAACAGAGTTGATCTTAATGTTTTAATTGCTGAAATGATGATCCCGCTGCTCCGTGAACGCACTCCGTGATATACCTGACTCTTTAGCATGACGCAATCAGTCACGAGACATACGAGGGCCAATGATATTTCACTATCAAAGCTGATGTAACGTTTCTTTCCGCAGTTTTTCAATGTGTGCATGATCTTCGGCGGATGGAGACGCTAATCGCTTTTTGGTATTTTCTTCACACAAATCAATCGTTTGGCTTTGGAACACTTGTAATATTTGTACTTTTTTAATAAATTGTGCATGCAGTCGTATCTGCCTGCATACACTGTGTTTTATATCATATATATAAAGCATGTAGAGGTCTGTAATTTTTATCATAGGTACACTTCAACTGTGAGAGATGGAATCTAAAACAAAAAAATCCAGAAAATCACATAGTATGATTTTTAAATAATTCATTTGCATTTTATAGCATGACATAAGTATTTGATCACCTACCAACCAGTAAGAATTCCGCCTCTCACAGACCTGTTTTTCTTTAAGAAGCCCTCCTGTTCTCCACTCATTACCTGTTCCTGTCTGAACTCTTTACCTATATAAAAGACACCTGTCCACACACTCACTCACTCAATCAAACAGACTCTTACCTCTCCACAATGGCCAAGACCAGAGAGCTGTGTAAGGACATTACGGATAAAATTGTAGACCTGCACAAGGCTGGGATGGGCTACAGGACAATAGGCAAGCAGCTTGGTGAGAAGGCAACAATTGTTGGCACAATTATTAGAAAATGGAAGAAGTTCAAGATGACGGTCAATCTCCCTCGGTCTGGGGCACCATGCAAGATCTCACCTCATGGGGCATCAATGATCATGAGGAAGGTGAGGGATCATCCCAGAACTACATGGCAGGACCTGGTCAATGACCTGAAGAGAGCTGGGACCACAGTCTCAAAGAAAACCATTAGTAACACACTATGCCGTCTTATATTAAAATCCTGCAGCGCACGCAAGGTCCCCCTGCTCAAGCCAGCGTCCAGGCCAGAGGAGGAATGGGAGAAGGTCATGTGGTCTGATGAGACAAAAATAGAGCCTTTTGGTCTAAACTCCACTCAACGTGTTTGGAGGTAGAAGAAGGATGAGTACAACCCCAAGGACACCATCCCAGCCGTGAAGCATGGAGGTGGAAACATCATTCTTTGGGGATGCTTTTCTGCAAAGGGGACAGGACGACTGCACCGTATTGAGGGGACGATGGATGGGGCCATGTATCGCAAAATCTTGGCCAACAACCTCCTTCCCTCAGTAAGAGCATTGAAGATGGGTCGTGGCTGGGTCTTCCAGCATGACAACGACCCGAAACACAGCCAGGGCAAGGTCATGGAGTGGCCTAGCCTTGGGTTCCAGACCTGAACCCAATAGAAAATCTTTGTAGGGAGCTGAAAGTCCGTATTGCCCAGCGACAGCCCCGAAACCTGAAGGATTTGGAAATTGTCTGTATGGAGGAGTGGGCCAAAATCCCTGCTGCAGTGTGTGCAAACCTGGTCAAGAACTACAGGAAATGTATGATCTCTGAAATGGCAAACAAAGTTTTCTGTACCAAATATTAAATTCTGCTTTTCTGATGTATCAAATACTTATGTCATGCAATAAAATGCTAATTAATTACTTAAAAATCATACTATTTGATTTTCTGGATTTTTGTTTTAGATTCCGTTACTCACAGTTGAAGAGTACCTATGAAAAAATTACAGACTTCTACATGCGTTGTAAGTGGGCAAACCTGCAAAATCAGCAGTGTATCAAATACTTGTTCTCCCCACTGTATACACATACTGTATATATATATATTTAGGGATGGGGTTGGGTTATGTGTTCAAACGTGTATGGATAGTCACTATTTTGTCATAATGGCAAATATCATATAATGTCATAATGGCAAAATCATAACCCAATATATAATTTTGTCATGACGATAATGTTCCTATGCCTGCGTTGGGTATGACGCCAAAGCTTTCTCATTGAAATCAATGGAGGACCCTGCGTACCCTGTATACTTTTCTGAAATCATCATATTTGTGCGGTCACATTATCTATATTTCAGCCAAATTTCAGTTGTCTGTTGTCAGTATTGTAGTGATGTATGAAGCACAGCTCACAAGTCACTTTTAAACAGGTTCAAGCTGGTTTCTGTTGGTCATCCGTGTGACCAACTTGAACTTGTTCCGAAATCTGTGCTGTAAAATCTTCCACCCTTGCACAAAATTCCAGATAGCTTGGATTACTAGAGAAATGACTGGATTTTGTCAACTGTATCAAACAATGATAAATGTGGCAACACCTTATGGTTTGGGATGATATGTGCAGCACCAAACCGAACCATCCAGGTAAAAGATGGATACTGACAAGTTATAGGTGGAAAGATTAACTTTAAAGAGTTGTCTGACAGATATTTTGAGGAAACAAAAGTAATCTTCACAGTGTCAGAGTTCTGTAACTTTGGTCTGTTTATTTTTGGGTTGGTGACAGAGCTATGGCACTGCTATCGTCTTGTCTTGTCCATGTGAGTTGTTTTGTGTGCAGAGCATGATGTTTGGATCCCAGCACTTAGGTCTAGCTTGGTTACGGTTCTGTGCCGAGATTCGTGCCCCATGTGTTTGTCTTCTGTTGTGAACTCTGTCTTCTGTGAGCACACAGTTATGAGTTCACTCAGGCTGCACACTAGGGGTATAACGGTACACGTATTCGTATCGAACCGTTTCGGTACAGGGCTTTCGGCTCGGTGCAGCAAACGGTTCCGTAGCAAACGGTTCCGAATGCAATCTTTAACAGTTAACAGTTGGCTTGTTTTAAGCGCGGAAAACACTTCAATCTAAGTTCCCACTCGAACATATTAAGTATTCAATCCATTTCATCTCAAAATTCAAACCATAAATGCCGTTTTTACGCTCTTTAATGTGACGACTATTCACTGTTTAGGCGCGTCAAGTCAAGCGGTCGCGGCGTGTGCGCGCGATCATCTCTTCCAGAAGAATAAACATAAATTAATATCTTAAGGTATGTTGAGGATACATTAACACTTACTGAAACGTATCATATGTCGTGTAATCGCTCAATCAGTGTTTCAACCGCGGAAAAACAGCTTGTAAACAATGTCACGCAGCATCATTTACCTCAGAAGTCATTCAGTGTCAACAGTTAGTTCACTAGAGAAACAAACTCTTTCACTTAATATATGCACTATATTTTATATATATATATATATATATATATATATATATATATATATATATATATATATATATATATATATATATATATATATTAATATAATAATAATAATAATAATAATAATAATAATAATAATAATAATAATTCTACTTAACCTCTTAGTGATGTCTTGATTATTTAATGTGTTTTAGATAAATCTGTCATGAAAATGACAGCCACTAAATTATTATATTTAAACAATGAATTGGAGAAAACCTAATTTTATAATTAGATTCAGGACTTAATGCAAAAACTGCCTTATCTGAAGTTTACATGTTTGCACACAATGTGTTATTTGAGTGTTGATTATTATATCTAAACATGAATATCAGCTGAATCTAGGCTCATAGTTTGGGCTATGTTGTTAACTTTTAATATTATAGTACTAATGTGCAAGTAAGGGCTCCCTATATAGTTTACAGCATTATCCTTCAAAACTTTTAGTTATAATTGAATTAATTAAGGTCAGACACAATTTTTTCAGTAAACCACTGTTTTTTGAACAATTTTTTTATAAAAAGCAAATTTTTAAAACTGCTGTACCGAACCCGTACCGAACCGTGACTTCAAAACCGAGGTACGTACCGAACCGTCAGTTTTGTGTCAGTTCGTCAGTTACACCCCAACTGCACACTCTTCTATCTGCTTCCAACTGTTCCGAGCGGATCGCATCGCGGAACTAACAGGGAAAACAAGAGGTGGTGGATTGTGTTTCTACATTAACGAAAGTTGGTGTTCAGATGTAACAATGCTGAAGAAGATGTGCTCTCCTAATCTAGAGGCACACTTCATAAACTGTAAACCTTTCTACTCGCCACGGGAGTTTTCCTCGTTCATTCTCGTGAATGTTTACATTCCTCCAGACGAGCGTGTCAGTGCGGCGCTACAACAGCTGGCTGAACAAATAGCTGAAACTGAACAAAGGTATCCAGACTCTCTTTTAATCATGGGTAACATTTAGTAAGGGCTCCCTATATAGTTTACAGTATTATCCTTAAGAAACTTTTAGTTATTATTGAATTAATTTAAGGTCAGACACAATTTTTTCAGTAAACCACTGTTTAATAATTTTTTTTATAAAAAGCAAATTTTTAAAACTGCTGTACCGAACCCGTACCGAACCGTGACTTCAAAACCGAGGTACGTACCGAACCGTCAGTTTTGTGTACCGTTACACCCCTACTGCACACTCTTCTATCTGCGTGTGTTGTTGTGTTCTGTGTAGCACGTGGTTTGTGTTTACAATGGCCACATGCTTTCATGTTGTCATGTTTTGTGTGAACAAACGGCTTATGAGTGTTCTCATTATGTTTGAGCACATGGCTTGTGATTGTGTTTGATGGCCATGTGCTCATGTTCTTGTCATGTTTGATGTGAGCACATATGGCTTGTCCTGTGTTTCCTTGTGCCATGTACTCTTCTGTCTAATGTCTAACCCCGTCCATCTTGTTACCTGATTATTGGTTAATTTGCTCCACCTGTCCTCCCTCATTACCTTCCCTATTTATTCTCCTTGTGTTTGCAGTCCCGTCAAGTTGCCGGAGAGCTGTTCCATAAAAAAAGATTATAATACAAGCAAGGCTTATTTTGGTTAGTCAGACTTATTGGTGGTGTATTCTGTTTCATAAAGCAAACTTAAAATAGTTCAAACTCAGTTACTAAGCTGGGCTGCGTCTCCCAAAAGTATTGTAAGCCTAAGTAGATCGTAAAAACGATTGCACGAATCATCTTACACTTACGGGCCGTTTCCCAAAACCATCGTAACTTAAGAAGTACTTGAAAATCTTCGTAGAACTACGAGTGCTCTGGAGTAATCGTAACTCCCTAAGTGCATCGTAAGGAGACAAGGTTACGAGGTCACCTGCAGGACAACCGGCGAATTGCACCTAAACTTTACTCCTGTCCAATGTGACTTTAATATTGTTTTTATGTATATTTCTTTATAAATGTTTCCCTTTTTTTTGTTTGATTAAATTCATTTTGAAAATTTCAATAAAGAAATAATAATGAATAAATAAATAAATAAAAACTACATGACTGAACACTGAATAAATTAAGGAATGAAAAAGTGCACTGCTGTATATGGACATTCATAGGGGTTGTATGCTTATTTACAGTACTACAAATAGCTATTTAAATTTGAAACACTTAAGAATACTTTTACTGCAGTATTTCATGGAGCCTTAGTCTTTGAGTGGTTCAACAAACACAAGGACATCAAACCATTTAATCTAAATTATCTGAGTTTGTTGTTTGTTCCCTAGGATTTGCAAAAGACATTTCACAATGGGATAAGTCCTAACTACATAACGGAAAGGAATATTTCATGTTGTACAAGAGATTATTAAAACATAAGTAGTGATGATTAAACAACACAAGATGGCGCCGCGGATGGCTGCCTCGGTATGGAGCTCTTCAGCTATTGTGTTGTTTTTGTTTGTTTGTTCTGCGTTTAGTCATTATTATCCGATCAGTTTCACCAAAGACAAACTACTGGACATTAGGAAACACACACCAGACAACATTTCTACAGTTTTTGACTATTCAGACGTTTTGTTTGATTTTCTCGTTGGAGCCGCTGCTGTGTTTTTAAAATGCGCGGCCATACTCAAACTTGGGAAGCGAGCCGGCGCACTGGTTAAACTCTGCGCGCGCGGTCTTCGCACTGCACTCCCTAGTATTCATCTTGCGAATCTCTGATTCCCTTCCTAACAAAACAGACAAACTTCTTCTCCTCACCCACGTTAACAAGGATTTTTCAAACTCTGTTGCACTGTGCTTCACTGAAACCTGGCTGAGTGAAGCCATATCGGACAATGCACTATATCTGCCGGGCTTCCAACTGTTCTGAGCGGATTGCATCGTGGAACTAACAGGGAAAACGAGAGGTGGTGGATTGTGTTTCTACATTAACGAAAGTTGATGTTCAGATGTAACAACGCTGAAGAAGATGTACTCTCCTAATCTAGAGGCCCACTTCATAAACTGTAAACCTTTCTTCTCGCCGCGGGAGTTTTCCTCGTTCATTCTCGTGAATGTTTACATTCCTCCAGACGAGTGTGTCAGCGCGGTGCTACAACAGCTGGCTAAACAAATAGCTGAAACTGAACGAAGGTGTAATGCGGTTCGTTGTTCTGACGGGCAGAAAGGAAGAAGGCGGGGTCGGCGTGACTGGGACTTGCGACTTTATTGCTCAAACTTTTCAGATACAAACATAACAGGCGCACGTGGGCGCATAAACACATCAAAGTTCACTCAAAACTTGTCAGAACGATCACTCGGGTTCCACTCTATTTCCTCAGGCAGGAAGTGTTGATCTGAGAATTCAGCTTTTGTCCCCGTTATGATTGAATCACAGGACCGGATACCAGTAATTCTCTTTGCCAGTAATTGCCAAGAGATCTCTTTTTATTATTTTTATATATCAGACATAGTAGAGACATTGAAAAGTTATTGTCTCATGCCAGCTGTATGTTTCTCTATTCCTCCATTTCTCTCCCCTCTCCCTTCTCCATCCTCCCTCGTCCTGTCTCCCGTCTCTCATTGTCTCTCATCGTCCCTCGTCCATCTCTCATCTGAGGCCGGACACTCAATTTGGATGTTATATACTACTTAACAGAGGATCTCACTAGGAAGAGACTTCCTTAGAAGGAAGAGAAACATGCGTCCTATTTTTAAAATAGAGCGTATACATCATGCTTACATCAGTTGCACAATCCACTTTCCTTATAAAGAATCAGTTGACAATACATCATGAACAGATGCATGCTACTGTGTGCATCAGTGGAAACATGTTCTATAAGTATGCACATACCTGTAACAAATATAGCTCATCCAAGTCTCTCCTTGGGACACAATGTTCAACACAGTCTGACTTTACATTGTACATTATACAAATAATATACATTATTTACATTAATTATACAAATAATTATGAAAAATAATAAAACATAATAATACTAAATAAAAATAACATTAAACAATACAATTTCAATCGTCAGTCCCTCCAGTGGCCATCTAGTGGAGCAATAGTGAAGAAAAGGAAAGGCAAAAGAAAGAAAAACAACAAACAGAAAACAAACAAAACATATAACCCAAACCCATGATATGTCTCCGCATACTATGTGTGTAACTTACTTCTATGTATATGCATTTAAAATGGACCCCATACATCTAAGAAATGAAACATTAATGAATCTTCACCAGTACCTGAACTCATTCTGTATATACCTGAATTCCTTCAGTTCCTGGCCCAAAATAACAAACTAACACAAACGTTGATATCAAAGAATCCTATCCCTTGGGGTTGTAAATCAGTAAGCAGGTGTTGATTGTTTGTGAGTTGTGTAGTACGTATAAAATCCTCTATTTCACTCTGTATTTCCCATTCTCGGTTTTTTCCATATTTTATATTGAGAATATCTTCATCTCTTATCAAAGCATGTCTTGAAACATGTCTGTTCACTATTCATTTGTTTAGAAAAGTCAACTCAGTTGTTTTGTATTGGAATGATTCCAACAATCTAAAATAACTTATGCTAAGATCTTGCTAAGGTTTTCTAAAGTTAAAAATGTTAAATTCACTTAACTTTTGTTATCTAGAACTTCTCTTAAATCAGCAAAAGCAGTCTTCATCTTTAACCACCACCATGTCTTGGAATTATCCTGTCATGTCTTAATGATCTACAGGAGTGAAAACTATGATAGAGACACTTTCAGAGATTCCCCATTATGCTGAATCTGAAACTTCTATACAATATTTGCACATAAGGCAACCATCTTCATGTTCCTGATATAAATTAAGAAGCTTTTTATGTTATGGTCTCCACAGGAATGAATTACAATCCCTTATGGTCTCAGCTGGTTCTTGAAAACCCATTCCCCTTATCTCTTTATGAATGATCATCCTTCCCAGGGTGTCCCCCTGGCATAGGGTCCGTCCACACGGAGACGCTTATCACTGTATACGTATACATTTTTTATCGTATTGGCGTTTCGTCCACACGGATCCGGCGTTTTGGGAGACTGAAACCGCAATTTTTTTAAACCGGGTCCTAAAGTGGATAAATCTGAAAACGACACCCTTGCGGTTTCGTGTATACAGCCAATCCGTATATTTTGTGAAACGGTGATGTCATCACACCACGTCCTGCGCAGGGAAGACTAAAAGGAATACAACTACGGGCACTGGGCATGCGCACATCAATACTGCGTTGTTTAATTACTGTATTTGCATTATTGTAAGGGTATGTTTAGGGTTGGGGTAGGTGTATGCGTTAATAAAACACATCTGGTAAGAAGCAAATTTATTTATTGTTATTTTATTGTGAGATTTTACCTCACCTCCGACTGCTGCCGTACCCCTTCTAGCCACAACTCTTCTTCTCCGTTTTTAGTATATTTCTGTGGCGGAATTACAGTGCCACATACTGGCCTGGCATGTATACTACATTGTTTTGAGCCGCTTTCATGCTCTTGTGTGTACGCAGATATTTCTTGAAACGAGGAAAAAAAAAGATTGGATAGGGAAAGTTCTGGCTTCGTGTGGACGGGGCCATAGTCACACCATCCAAGGAATGTGGTTGCTGGTGATTTGGTATGGAGGAGCTCACATTTCTAGGGCAGACTACTGTAACTTCTCACAGCTCTCCCTTCAATGATGCTGTTGGCCTTACAAGCATCTTCTCACTCTCATACACATCTCACAATCACACCTCCCTTCAGGAGATGCCCAATGGTGGCGGTAAACTATCTGCCTTAGATTGTCCCCTTTTTGGCCAAAAGAAGATCTTATCCGTCATTGAGAAATAGGGCTGGGACGGTATGGATTTTTTCTTACCGTGGTTGAAAAGCAAGAAATTCCCCCGGTTCAGCGGTAAACCGCTTTAAAGGGCTCCCGATCGAGTTTCGCGCACAGCCGCACACGCACACACCAGCGCAGGCAATTGAACATAGGCTATAATAAGGAACATGTTTATTTTACATTTATTTTTTTCACGTTTAGAACAGGTATAATTAGAACAGAAATGGAATGATATCTGAAAAAAAAAGTGCTGGCAAAACGAAATCTATATGGTTTACATCCCAGCCTTCATATTTTTTGCTGAGAGAGCAGATCAGATCCCAACTGAGAGATCTGAAGATGGAACAGCATAAACAAAGACAAACAAACACATTTTTATTTGTTGATCAGTAATATATATTTATTTGTTCATGTTTATTTATTTCCCATATTTTTACTTTCAGATTACAGTCGCCGTCATCAAACAATCACTTAAACTATAACGACTTTCGCGCACACCCGCCCATATAATATATTATTTATATAGTATTTATATTTTTAAATTACATATTTTTACAAATTCAGGCTATTAATTTACATTTACAATTTACATCTCGTGTGCGCTTTTGTCTCAGTGTTTAATGAAGACTCAACGAAGGCTCAAGGCTATTTAATTTAACAAGCTAGTCACTCGCTGCTCACGCTACCGTGATTGTATATTATGCTGAGTTTATTATTTATATTTATTTTTTATATTTTATAACATTTACATATTTATATTATTTTACATATCTCGTGTGGTGTGCGCTTTTGTCTCAGTGGTTCAAGGCTATTTAACGAATACTTTTTAATTTAACAAGGCTATTTAGGCTAATGATTGTATATATTATATTATTTATGTTATTTATATTACATAAATAATTTTTACATACTATATTATTATATTATATTAGACCTATTTTTACATATTTATATTAATTTATATATAGGCTATATGCCTATCTCGTGTGAGCTTTTGTCTCAGTGGTGCTATTTAATGAAGGCTATTTAATTTCACAAAGTGTCCCTGCTCACACCGTGATTGGATATTACGTATTATTTATATTTATATTACATATTTTTACATATTCATATTAATTTATATATCTCGTGTGCGCTTTTGTCTCAGTGGTTCAAATATTTAACGAAGGCTATTTAATTTAACCAAGTGTCGCACACTGTGATTGTAAGCCTGCCAGACGGATATCTTTTTCGATAGCCTTTTAATGAAATTGGAATTTCAGAATCACATAGCCTACTTATATTTAATTGCCTACGATAGATTATTTATTGATTATATTGAATTAAATTTCGCAGGCCCAGCTTATTTGTAGTCAATCTTTCCCAAACAGAGTTGGAAGAGACAGGGCCGGCCCTGACCAATTTGCTGCCCTAGGCGAGATTTTACTTGGTGCCCCTTGTATCAAGGTTTAGCACTAGGCCTACATGTTTTCAGTCTTAGTTGCGGAAACACTGGTACTGTTTTATTTTTTTAATGCATTGATGTTTTTTAATTTGTATTGTTGTTGTTTTATGTGATGTCCAGTCCATTCTACCCCGTCATTATGTTCATGATATTATTATTATAATTTTTTTTTAAAAGGCTGATGATAGTTAAACTATAAAAAAAAATAGCACCTACGTCACATTACAGCCTAAATACAAATAACAAGTAATTGCATCTGGCATTCATGCACAAACTATTGAGAACTAGCAAAAGTGTTTGTTTTCCAGTAGATGGCAGCAACCTTCCACTAATATGCACATTCATGTTTTCACCATGAATTAAACTGAGAAATTTAGATATTTAATGTGAAATTTACATAAAATGTTGCTATTTTAAATAAACCTGTATATAAATATCATTACTAATTTCGGCAAATACATTTTAAAATGTCCATATGTCCCCTTAAAACTGCGCAACTGTAGAGTAAAAAAATTAGGCTATTAAAAAAGTGATATTACATGCGTTTAAAAGAATAGATATTATTATTATTTTTTTTTACAAAATACATCTGTGGCCACTGGAGAACCCAGAACAGCTGCTTGCATATAGTTTAAGGTAAAACTGGAATTAATTAGCGTACATTAGTATTTTACTACTATGCAATTAAATAAACTGTTCATTCATTACATCACTTTACCTCTGTCTTTACACTGCAAAAAAAATGCTCTTCTTATTTAGTAATTTTTTCTTGTGTCCAGTCCAAACATCAAAAAATTCTTAAATCAAGATGTATTTACTTCTGAAATACATTAGATAATTTTTTTCTTGTTTTCTGGGGGGAAAAAATCAGAATGAAGTGAGTTTTAGCTTAAAACTAGCACAATTATCTGCCAAATGGGGTGAGAAAAATTATCTTATTTCTGTTTGGGACAGAAACAAGAAACAAGATTTCAATCAGAAACAAGATTATTTTTCTCACCCCATTGGCAGATAATTTAGCTTGTTTTAAGCATATACTCACTAGAGAAAAAATATTATTTTACTTATCTAGTAAATGCATCTTGGTTTAAGAATTTTTTGATATTTACACTAGAAACAAGACAAAAATACTAAATAAGAAGAGCATTTTTGCAGTGTTTCCCTTATCTTGCCTGCATCAGAGGGCTTCTGTTTTTTATGACACTACAATTCGGCCATCCGTCATAAATTATCAGGCAACTTTCACCGTGTCTACACCTGGAGCGAGCGGCCAAGCACCTTAAAAAATGAAAGCAATCCTGTCTACATTAGATGCGGCGAGAGGCGACGCAACACGACACAACAAATTCCCAACGTTAAACTGATCACGCGTTATATTTCTGACGCACTTCAAGTAGCTCGGCGGGGGAGATTGATTGATGATGCTTATCGGGAAGATGCGGGGAACTTAGTTAAGTTTTTTTGCGCTTTATTTGGTAATATTTCAAATTAATATGAATAAAATAGTATCAGTAATACATTTTGGCGCCCCTATGGATGAGTGGCGCCCCTAGCATTTGCCTATTCCGCCTATGCCACGGGCCGGCCCTGGGAAGAGAGTTAAAACTTACCAGTACTAAGGAGGGCTGAGGCAGGTCCAGCTCAGTTTGTTCTTTCTGAAGCCGTTTTTTTTTTTCACAAACCCATGGCCCGGGCGGTGCGTTCTTTTTCTGCTTTCATGACTTCTATCTCCCTACCCGCTATTGTCGGCTGCGCAACCATGTGAGAGAAGTGTTAAGCACGTGCAATTAAAAACCTGCTTATGCGCCTGTATTTTATGCTTTAGTAAAAATTAATTCAAATTATAGGCTACAAGACATTACACGGATACAAATGGAATGTAATGGAAAATTGTGCTCCCCAACTCGCAAAAGGTCGGATTTGCTCCATCTTTTGATTCCGTTTTGTTTAGAAAACCTTGAATCCATATAAGACACGCATGTCATTAGACACAATCCATGTCATTAGAATCAATGAATCCATGGAATTAGACACAACGTGCACACGTGCAGGCCAATGTTTTTTTTTTTTTTTTTTTTTTTTTTTTTTTTTTTTTTTGCGGTGATGGCGGTGACGGTCTCAGACCCGCGGTAGGCGTCACGTGACCGCGGTATTGCGGTAATGCGGTAACCGTCCCAGCCCTATTGAGAAATCACCTCATGCCCACTGGTAACCACTCTTTCCATTACAAAACCTTTGACAGGCATTTTCTTCAACAGAATCAAGGAATTGCATTCAAGAGCCATCAGAACCAGTTGGAATGCCTAATAGTTTCAAAACATGGAGACAGATTAATAACAGCACTATTAAATCAATTAGTTATTACAACCATCATCCGTTCAAAGTAAAGTTCTGCTTCATCTGTAACCGGAGCCATTGGCCCTGTACATGGTGAAGACAAAGATGAGACAAAGAGGTTACTGGTCATAGAGTAACTAATCCAAAATGATCACTTAAAGGGTTAGTTCACCCCAAAATGAAAATTCTGTCATTAATTACTTACCCTCATGTCGTTCGACACCCGTAAGACCTCCGTTCATCTTCGGAACAGAAATTAAGATATTTTAGTTGAAATCTGATGGCTCTGAAAGGCCTCCATTGGCACAATGGCACTTTACATAGTGATGACGATTTCAAAACAAGGCATCATGGAGCTTCGAAGCGTTATGAATCAGCGAGTCGAATCAGCGGTTTGAATCGCCAAATTTCAGCAGTTTGGCGGTTTGACATGCGATCCGAATCATCATTCGGCTCACTGATTCATAACGTTTCGAAGCTTCATGATGCCTTGTTTTGAAATCGTCATCACTATGTAAGTCGTTATTTAGGGTTTTTTTGCGCACAAAAACTATTCTCGCCGATTCATAAAGTCATTTTAGAACCACTGTAGTGAGATGGACTTTGTAACAACGTCTTTAGTACCTTTTAAGGGTCTTGAGAGTGTAAAGTGCCATTGTGCCAATGGAGGCCTTTCAGAGCCATCAGATTTCAACTAAAATATCTTCATTTCTGTTCCGAAGATGAACGGAGGTCTTACGGGTGTCGAACGACATGAGGGTAAGTAATTAATGACAGAATTTTCATTTTTGGGTGAACTAACCCTTTATATAATTTAAGGTCTGTATTTAAAAGATTGAGTGAATGAGTTTTGCTTGAAACATTTAATTACCAATTGCCTATCATTTCTTTAACATATCTGCGTCTATGATTTCCAACTGAAACACTGTGCTTTACTATGTATCACTCATAGCACAGGCTCAAATAGCATTCAGCTGTCTATGAATGAGAGAGAAACCACTGAGGCAAAGTCCAGAATGCCCCAGGACTGCATTTTCATAACTTTTAACATAGTTTCATTCTACTATTTTTTGCTCTGGCTTAACCAGAAATGGCATGTTTGCGATTGCATCTTTGTTTATATTTGTCTTTTCTCTTTTCCCTTTTATATATATATATATATATATATATATATATATATATATATATATATATATATATATATATATATATATATATATATATATATATATATATATATATATATACATACAGGTATATATATTAACACCATACATTTCTGTCATTTGATCTCATCTAGAAATGTATCTTGCAGATGCTTTCTTTGTTTGCAGCCATTTTGCAAATAATTTGTATATGTTTCTCTATGTGAACTAGAGAAACAGCAGGCTATCTATTTATAAGTGTGTGTGTGTGTGTGTGTGTGTGTGTGTGTGTGTGTGTGTGTGTGTGTGTGTGTGTAGAGAGAGAGAGAGGAGGGTATAGGGTGAATGCCAAAGGGAGGGGCTGCTCTCCCTTCTGATCACTTGAGAAACTCGAGGAAAGGAAAAAGAAACAGTTAAAAGTTAACTCATATTTTTCCAATTGTATTTTACTTTAAAATTCAGTTGAACTCAAATACATTGTTTCTCTTTTTTTTCTTTTCATTTTTCTTTTCAGTTGAACTCAGCTCAGTTTCCTCCCCAAATATTGAACAGCTTTACTGTCAAAATCAGAAGGCCAACGATTCTAGCCACTATTATTCATAAAGGCGCCTTTATACCTTTAGCGTGTTTAAATGTTTTAGGGTTTTCTAAAGCTGCACTACCTTTAGCGCAGACCCGTCACTTTAAACCGCTTTAATCTCACAGCTCGTTGCACTTCCCCGTACTTCTTCTAAGCACGGCTCTTTGGCGTGAAGGAGCACTTTTCTCGCCATGTTCCGACCACCTCACAGTCACAACAAACTAATTGGTAAATCGCATTACGGATTAATCTCCCAAAAATTTGACTAAATGGTCTTTTGCACAAAAGATCCACTTTTACCCAGCTTCCTTCAATATTTTGGAGGTCCACTGATCAGAATAACTCAAGTAAGTTACATCAAATTAAATTACTTAAAATGTAACTATGTCTGACACACATTTATTGGCAACACAACTGGTATTTCAAAATAACACAGTTCTTTTTAGCAGTTTCAGTCACTGTCTCAACAGTATATATATCATCAGGCAGACTTAGAATCTTTAAGAAAAAGAAAATGTCTTACATGATGAATTGATTGAGACAAACGTCTGAAATGCAGATCCTGTTCGTGATGCCAATTGTTAATCTGAGAATTCAGCTTTTGTCCCCGTTATGATTGAATCACAGGACCGGATACCAGTAATTTGCCAAGAGATCTCTTTTTATTATTTTTATATATCAGACATAGTAGAGACATTGAAAAGTTATTGTCTCATGCCAGCTGTATGTTTCTCCATTTCTCAATTTCTCTCCCCTCTCCCTTCTCCATCCTCCCTCGTCCTGTCTCCCGTCTCTCATCGTCTCTCATTGTCCCTCGTTCATCTCTCATCTGAGGCCGGACACTCAATTTGGATGTTATATACTACTTAACAGAGGATCTCACTAGGAAGAGACTTCCTTAGAAGGAAGAGAAACATGCGTCCTATGTTTAAAATAGAGCGTATACATCATGCTTACATCAGTTGCACAATCCACTTTCCTTATAAAGAATCAGTTGACAATACATCATGAACAGATGCATGCTATTGTGTGCATCAGTGGAAACATGTTCTATAAGTATGCACATACCTGTAACAAATATAGCTCATCCAAGTCTCTCCTTGGGACACAATGCTCAACACAGTGTGACTTTACATTGCACATTATAAAAATAATTATGAAAAATAATAAAACATAATAATACTAAAAAAAAATATCATTAAACAATAAAATTACAATCTTCAGGAAGCGTGCGCGCAGTCCCAGTCCAACTCTCTCTCTCGTCTCTCTCCCGACAACGGCTTATATGCAGTCTCTCCACGCCAATTACTGCAATCAGAGACAGGTGTTCGTCATTTGCACTTGACCTACTTACCGACCGCTCGGCTCGGCTCCCTCTCTCCCGCTACAAACCTCGCAAAACCACGCACCCTCCGCCACATACCCCCACCGCCCGACTCAGGCCGGGGAGCCATCCAGTCCATCAGACGCTGGAAGGTCGCAAGAGCCCAGAACAAGCCGAAAGATAGGGTGACAAATTGGTGTAATCCAAACGGCGTCGTGAAAGCTGTTTTTTCTTTGGACATGGGAGACAAGGGGATCTGCCAATATCCCTTTGTTAAGTCCAGTGTCGAATAAAAATTTGCGTTCCCTAGCCGATCAAGCAATTCGTCAACCCTCGGCATTGGATAAGCATCGAATTTCGACACCGCGTTCACCTTACGACAGTCCACACAGAACCGGACCGCGCCGTCAGCTTTAGGAACTAAAACTATCGGGCTCACCCAGTCACTGCTGGACTCTTCTATTACCCCCATGTCTAGCATAGCCTCTAATTCAGCCTGAACCACTTTTTTTCTTGTGTTCAGGCAAGCGATTTGGCCGGCTGCGAATAACAACTCCCGGCTCCGTCTTAACGTGGTGGTGAATGAGGTCGGTCCGACCAGGTAGGGGCGAGAACACGTCAGCAAACTCTGCTTGTAAACGTTTTACGTCAGTGAGCTGCGAGGGTGAGAGGTGGTCTCCCCCAAAGGCCAGAGCGAGAGATTGAGGCTTTTGGACCGCCTCTGGCCCGAGATCCTCCTCTCCACTCACTACCATCGCTAGCATCACTGACTCCGCCTCAGACCATTTCTTTAGTAGGTTGAGGTGGTAAATTTGATGTGCCCCATAACTATCTGATCGTATTACCTCATAGTTGAGCTCTCCAACTCGCCATGTGACCTCAAAGGGCCCTTGCCACTTCGCAAGTAACTTAGAACTAGAAGTAGGGAGTAATACAAGCACTTTATCTCCCGGAAAATTGACGAAGTCTAGTGCCTCTGTTGTACAACTGTCGTTGTTTGTCCTGAGCCTGTAACAAATTCTCCATTGACAGCCGCCCCAAAAGTGTGGAGTTTTGTTCTGAGGTCCAGGACATACTGAATTTAATTTTTATTCTCAGAAGGTCCGTCCTCCCAAGCCTCTCTAAGGACATCCAGCACCCCTGATGGTGCGTTCACACCGGACGCGATTCGCGCGAGTGATTTACATGTTAAGTCAATGCAGAGACGCGAAATGGCATTCTGCGGCGCGATTCGCGCGAATGAGGCGGCGAGATTCGCGCGATTCGCGCGATTGAGGCGGCGAGAAGGACGCGACTTGAGCGTTTTGAACGCGCGATTCGCGCGAATCGCGTGAATCGCGCGAAACGCTCAAGTTGAAAAATCTGAACTTTGGCGGATATTTCGCGCCGCGTTAACCAATCAGGAGCTTGCTCTAGTAGTGACAACAATGAAGAGAAAATCTGTATATTGATATCTGGTTCAGACAATATGATTATCACTGTGATAACATTAAATTACATGAAACACAACCCAGTCTCTTTTTGTTAAATGCAAGTTTATGTATGATCAATAATACAAAAGTATCAGTAATGTATAACAAGCTATACATGAAACAAAGCAACAATGCAGTCAAACATTCAAAGTCAGTGCTAGTAGGCTAACGTTACAACTGCAACGTACAGTTATAGCCTAAAAATATAAAGTAATGAAACTTATCTTTGCCCTCAGCCTAAACGATTTGCCAGGGAACAAATTATAGATCCATGAGACCAAAGATCGGCCGTTACAAGACGAATTATAGCTCGAGACACACGCCACAGAGACATCAGAGCCAGCGGGAGACGGCAGAAGGACTGGCCGAGGAAAGGTTGCCCTCGCCGGCTTTCACGTGCGCTGAGCGCGCTGTCCGCTGGAGCTCACAGCTCCGACAACGGCAGATAAAATGTTCAAATAGGCACTGTTTATGTAAATAAACCACAGATTTGAGCTTTAAACAACTACATTATCGACTGAAAAAGTCTTAAAACTACGTTTTGTCACACATTAACAGTAGATATGAACAAAAAAAAAGACATGTAAACACAGCCCATGTCAGCCATTTCTCAACGAGACGAGCTGCTGGCGGAAGCCCCGCCCATGACGCGAATTCGCATCTGTTGTGCAGTGAATGTCACACGCGATTCGCGCGAATTTCACGCGCGATTCGCGCGAGTAAACTCAAAATGTACACGCGTCCACCTTCGCGCGATTAGCGCGAATTATTCGCGCGAATCGCGTCCGGTGTGAACGCCACATGAGGCTGGCAACCAATGAGAAGCTCGAAGGGGGAAAACCCCGTGGAGGCTTGGGGGACCTCGCGGACAGCGAACAACAGAGGCTCTAGCCATTTATCCCAATTTTTGGCGTCCTCGTGAATGAACTTACGAATCATGGCTTTCAACGTGCGTTTAAAATGTTCCACCCGACCGTCTGTTCGTGGGTGATAGACGCTGGTGCAAATCAATTTAATACCCAATAACTCGTAGAGCTCGTGGACCGTCCGTGACATAAACGCCGTGCCTTGATCGGTGAGAATCTCTTTCGGGATCCCCACCCGGGAGATTAAAGAAAACAGTGCGCTCGCAACACTTTTTGCTGAAATAGTGCGGAGCGGAACTGCTTCAGAATATCGCGTTGCGTAGTCCACCAGGACTAACGCAAAGCGATGTCCTCGTGCCGACCGTTCTAATGGCCCGATAAGGTCCATGCCAATTCGTTCGAAGGGGACCTGCATTAACGGAAGAGGGTATAATGGTGCTTTTGGGTTGGCCAGTGGATTCACCAACTGACATTCACGACAAGACGCACACCACTTGCGTACATTCTCGTGAATGCCCGGTCAGAAAAACCGGGCCATGAGACAACCTATCTTTTATAATAGAAAAATACAGATAAGAGAGCGGCTGGTCAGGGTGGAGGAGGTGGCCGTCGATGGAACGGACCTGACTAAACGCGTGTTTGAGCGTCTAATCCTGGGACTGTTCCAGGGGAAAGTCATCGCGGTCTGTGAGAATGGGAACCTCCAGACTGCTCTGTTCCCCCGGAACTGCTCCCAGAGGTCCCGAATCCACCTCCCCCAAGTGAGCAACCGTCACCTTCCTCTTTATATGTTTTCCCCAAGAGGCATCCGCACACAAGTGCCCCAACAATTTATTAAATGCTGGCCAATTGGTTCCCAGAATTAGCGGATGCCGGAGGTGCGGGTTAACTGCAACCTCAACACTATGCGTTTGTCCCCGAAATTGAATATCCACGGGCAACAACGGATAGTTCACCACTTCCCCGTGCACACACCGTACCTTAACAGTGCGGCCATTAACCAATGCCTTAGGTTGAATCAGACTTTGATGGATGGAGGTGTGGTTACAACCTGAATCCACCAAAGCCTGATAAGTACCCCCCTTGATACTCACGGGTATCTGGTACAGGCCAGCTTGATCGGGGGCAGCTTGTGGCGCGTCGGGGACCCGGATCAGTGTCCCCACCTCCATCACCGGACACAGATCAATAAAATCCCCTGGGTCCCCGCAACACCAACAAGCCGGCCCAGACTTCCCCGCCGCCCTAGTGGCTGGAAGAGGTTCCACAAATTGACGTGGAGAGAGCGCCGGTGTGGATGAGGAGGGGAACGGGTCGCTGGTCACTCCCCGGTCTGGGAGCTGATGGAGCCTCGGCTGGAACTCCCGTCCTCCATCTTGGGGCCGGCCTGGGCAGCAACCCGCTGCGAGACCTGGGAAGGGGGACAGGTTTGGAGAGAACAGAGGAGGGGGGAGACCCCGTGACATGCCACCATCTGGTCCTCCGCCAACTGGATGGCCTGGTTCAGCAACCAGGAATTGCTCCAGCACCACACGGTCGATGATTCCCTCGACGTCGCTTCCGTCGGCCATCAGTCACTTGCGGCAGGAGTCCTGGAGCTGTTGTGCGAACGCAAAGGGCCGGCCGGAGTCATCGAGAGCCAGGGTCCGGAACCGCTGGCGGTGTTGTTCCGGGGTCCGGCCGACCTGCTGAAGGATGCCGTGCTTCAGGTCATCGTAGACCAGGAGATTCTGGACTGGTATGTTGGTGTGCGGCTACCTGCGCCTCTCCGGATAACAGTGGCAGGAGCCGCACTGACAAGTCCGTCTGGGGCCATCCCCGGACCTCGGCGGACCTCTCAAACAGGTCAATGAATGCCTCTGGACCCATTTTGGAGAGAGGCACGGCGGCGGTCGAGTCTGTGGCGGGGGTGGGGACGGCCCGAATCTCCCGGTCCATCCAGCTCCGGAACAGCTCGCGGTCTTCATGCTGGACGCGGAGGAGGGCCTCAAAACGTTTCTGCTGCAGCCAGCAGGTCTTGGTGGTGCTCCTGGTGAAGACCGGCGAGCGATTGGACAATGTCCGCAAGTGGCGTTTTTGGCTGAGTCTACATGGTGGCGGCGATCTTCTTCCCTCCCGGGTTTCGGCACCAGTGTAATGCGGAACTGGTTGTTCTGACGGGCTGGAAGGAAGAAGGCGGGGTCGGCGGGACTGGGACTTGCAACTTTATTGCTCAAATTTTTCAAATACAAACATAACAGGCGCACGTGGGCGCATCAACACATCAAGGTTCACTCAAAACTTGTCAGAACGATCACTCAGGTTCCACTCTATTGCCTCAGGCGTGCGCACAGTCCCAGTCCAACTCTCTCTCTCGTCTCTCTCCCGGCAGCGGCTTATATGCGGTCACTCCACGCCAATTACTGCAATCAGAGACAGGTGTTCGTCATTTGCACTTGACCTACTTACCGACCGCTCTGCTCCCTCTCTCCCTCTACAGACCTCGCAAAACCACGTCCCCTCCGCCACAAAAGGTATCCAGACTCTCTTTTAATCTTTCTTGGGGATTTGAACAAAGCAAATCTCTCCCGTGAACTGCCAAAATACAGACAGCACGTTGCATGTCCCACCAGAGACAGTAATATACTGGACCACTGTTACACAACAATAAAGAATGCATATTACTCCGTCCCACGGGCAGCTTTGGGGCTCTCTGATTACTGTGTGGTTCATCTTATACCGACCTACAGGCAGAAACTGAAATCAGCTAAACCTGTAATAAGGACTGTAAAAAGATGGACTAATGAAGCAGAGCTGGACTTACAAGCCTGCTTCGATTGCACTGATTGGACTGTTTTTGAAGCTGCTACCACTGATCTGGATGAGCTCACAGATACTGTAACATCATACATCAGTTTCTGTGAGGATACATGTATTCCTACAAGGACATTCTTATCATTCACTAATGATAAACCATGGTTTACTGGGAAACTCAAACAGCTCCGTCATGTCAAAGAGGATGCTTACAGAGGTGGGGAAAAAGTCTTGTATAACCAGGCCAGAAACAGACTGACAAAGGAGATCAGAGTTGCTAAAAGAAGCTACTCTAAAAAGCTGAGAAACCAGTTTTCAGCCAATGACACTGCCTCAGTCTGGACAGGCCTGAGGAACATCACCAACTACAAGTCGCCATCTCCCCGTTCTGTAGAGAATCAACAACACTGGCTGAGGATCTGAATGCATTCTACTGCAGGTTTGAAAAGCCCAGTCTCACACCACACACCCGCTCTGATCTGCACTTCACACGTCCCCCATCACCTCCTGCACCCCCTCTCCATCCCCTCCCTGCCATCCAACCGGAGCTTAAGGTCTGTGTGGAGGACGTAACCAGAGTCTTCAAAAAACAGAAGACTAGGAAAGCTTCAGGCCCAGACGGCATCTCATCTGCCTGTTTGAAAGCCTGCATTGACCAACTGGCCCCAGTCTTCACGCAGATCTTCAACAGATCATTGGAGCAGTGTGAAGTTCCCTGTTGCTTCAAACACTCCACAATCATTCCCGTCCCCAAACAAACCAAAATCACTGGACTTAATGACTACAGACCTGTCGCTCTCACGTCTGTGGTCATGAAGTCGTTTGAAAGACTGGTTCTGGCCCACCTGAAGGACATAACCTCTTCAATTTGCCTACAGAGCAAACAGGTCTGTGGATGATGCAGTCAACATGGGACTGCATTATATCCTGCAACATCACGACAGACCTGGGACTTATGCAAGGATCTTATTTGTGGACTTCAGTTCGGCCTTCAATACCATCATGCCTGATCTTCTATGCCTGATCAGCTAAACTGACCCAGCTCTCCATGCCATCCACAATCTGTCAGTGGATCTCCAGCTTCCTGACAGACCGACAACAGCTTGTGAGACTGGGGAAACTCACATCCAGGACTCTCACTATCAGCACTGGTGCCCCCCATTGGTGTGTTCTCTCCCCACTGCTCTTCTCGCTGGACACCAATGACTGCACTTCTAAAGACCCCTCTGTGAAGCTCCTGAAATTTGCAGACGACACCACCTCATCGGCCTCATCCAAAACGGTGATGAGTCTGCTAGCAGCTGGCTGTCTGGTGCAGTTATAACAACCTTGAGCTCAACACGCTCAAAACGGTGGAGATGATAGTGGACTTCAGGAGGAACATCCCAGCTCTCCCCCCACTCACCATCATGAACAGCACTGTGGAAGCAGTGGAGTCATTCAGGTTCCTGGGCACTACCATCTCTCAGGACCTAAAGTGGGACAATAACATTGACTCCATTGTGAAAAAGGCCCAGCAGAGACTGTTCTTCCTTCGTCAGCTGAGGAAGTGCAACCTCCCACAGGAGCTGCTGATTCAGTTCTACTCAGCTGTCTCAGCAGAAAGGATTATTGTGTATATTTTTTAGTGTATATTGTTTAAAGTATATGTATATTGTAAGTATGTGTATATTGTTTAAAGCTGTGAGAACTACACTCACATTGTGTAAATTATCTATTGTTTATTGTAGAGTTTACTGTGCTGTGAGTAATTGTGAGCGCATCAGATGTGTAATCTGATGCTGCTTTAAATGTTGTACATGTCATGTCGTGACTACTATGTTACTCGGAACTGCACCAAGAATTTCACCTGCTGTTGCACTTGTGTACATGGCTGTGTGACAATAAAGTGATTTGATTTGATTGATTATTGGTGCCTCCCTGCCAACCCTCCAGGACCTGTACTCTTCCAGAGTGAGGAAGAGAGCAGGGAAAATCATCACAGACTCCAATCACCCTGGACATCTCCTGTTAGAACTTTTTGAAAGCAAGGCACCCCTTTATAGTGATTTTTTTTTCCACGGCACCCCAACTCAGTTAAGCTTCCAAGAAACGTATATGCGTACATACATATATAAAATTAAATCCAGATGAGCAAACAACAAATGAAGCATAAACAGCAGCATTCATTTGTTATGAATGCATCACAACAAACATAATAGGAGATGAAACAACCTATTAACCTATCAAATTAACCATCTGTCTTTTACAAATGGACAGACATTTACAGTATTTACAACTCAAATAAAAATAAAAAAAATATTTAGTTGGTAACACTTTACAATAACGTTCATTAGTTAACATGAACTAATAATGAACTGCACTTATAAAGCATTTATTTATCTTTGTTAATGTTAATTTCAACATTTACTAATGCATTATTAAAATCTTGTTAACATTAGTTAAAGCTGCAGTAGGGAGTTTTTAGAAAACGTTGACTTAGCCTGAAAATTTGAACAAGCACAACTCACAGGTCACTCCCCCTTGCTCTCTGCTGCACTACAGCCCTCCCTCCACAGCTCCTCCCCCATCACAACGGAGCCTGCCGTGAACGCGCAAGCTAGTAAGCAAGCAGGCCACCAATGAAGGCGGATAAACAGTTATGGCACATTCACTGGTACGGACGAAACATCAACAAAATGATTTACATTGACCATGGCCTGCCCATACTTTGGCTACAAACTAGGTCCTCAAAACATTACGTATTTTGCAACACATGTAATGTAACTATATGACATTGCACTATTTCTATAAGTAATAATAATAATAATAATAAGTTTATTTTATATAGCACCTTTCTCAAACCCAAGGTCGCTTAACATAGTAGAAGGAAGCCTAGCAACAAACAGACAACAAAATAATATCAATAACAATACATCAAAACAAGCTGTGTATGGAGCTATGTGTTGGGTGTAGAGGAGAAGTGATCATTAAACAAAAAGGTCTTGAGATGTGCTTTGAAGAAGGGAAGAGATGGACAGTCACGAAGAGGTTGGGGGAGGGAGTTCCAGAATTTGGGGGCCAAGGCACTGAAGGACCTGCCACCCAGAGTGGAGAGTCTGGTGCGGGGGATGACTAGGAGGTTTTGGTCAGAGGATCTGAGTGAGCGGGAAGGAGTATAAGGGGTCAAGATGTAGGGGGGAGCAAGGTTGTGGAGTGCTTTGAAAGTAAGTAGTAATACTTTGAATTTAATCCGGGACCGAACTGGTAGCCAATGAAGTTGATGGAGAATGGGGGTGATGTGTGCTGATCGTTTGGTATGGGTAAGGAGCCTGGCTGCAGAGTTTTGAATATATTGCGATCTTTGAAGGGATTTAGAGGGGAGACCAAGGAAGAGTGAGTTGCAGTAATCTAGACGGGACATAATGAAGGAGTGGACCAAAGTCTGTGCATCACTAACAGAGAGGAAGGGTCGGAGGCGGGCAATGTTGCGGAGGTGAAAGAAGGCAGTCTTAGTGATTGATTTGATATGGTGATCAAAGGTGAGGGTTGAATCAAGGTGAATGCCAAGGTTTTTGACAACCAGGGTGGAGTGGACAAGTGAACCATCAATGTTAAGAGTGAGAGTTTGAGGTTTGGAGAGCATGCTTTTGGGGCCAATCAGCAGAATTTCTGTTTTATCTGTATTGAGTTTGAGAAAGTTGTTTTGCATCCATGATTTTAAATCAGAAAGGCAGTCAGTGAGGGAGCGTGGTGGGGGGTCAGAGGGAGAAGGAGTGGTAAGATAGAGTTGAATGTCATCTGCATAGCAGTGGAAATTTAGACCGTGTCTGCAGATGATCTGGCCAAGAGGGAGGATGTATATGAGAAAGAGGAGTGGCCCAAGAACAGAACCCTGGGGGACACCACGAGTGACTGGAGACTTGGTAGACTGATGTGGACCAAGTGTGACAAGCTGTTTTCTGTTAGTGAGGTATGACTGAAACCAATTGAGGGCTGTGCCAGAAACACCAATAGCAGACAGACGGGAGATTAGAACATTGTGGTTGATGGTATCAAAAGCAGCACTAAGGTCAAGGAGGATGAGAATGTTAAATGAACCAGAGTCAGTAGACAGGAGGAGGTCGTTAACTATGCGTAGTAGGGCAGTCTCTGTACTGTGACATGAACGGAAGCCTGATTGAAAAGGGTCATACAGGTCATGGTGGTTGAGAAAGGTGTGTAGTTGTGACGCCACCACTCTTTCCAGTACCTTGGCCAGGAAGGGTAGGTTGGAGATAGGGCGGTAGTTTAACAGTGATGTTGGGTCGGAATCAGGTTTTTTTAGAATTGGTGTAACTGCAGCAGTCTTGAGAGCAGCAGGCACAACACCAGAGTTGAGGCAGGTATTTACAATCAGTGTAATGGGTTTAGATAGGGATGTGGCACAGGCCTTAAGTAGAGGGGTGGGGACAGGGTCAAGCTGACATGATGAGGAATTTGACTTAGTAATGATGTCAGTGATAGTGAGGGAGTCAATAGTGGTGAAATGGGAGAGCTGAGGGCCCAGAGAAGGTGGAGAAGAAGAGAGAGAGATAGCAGTGGAGTTGAAGGAGTGGTAAATTTGGCTAATTTTATCTTCAAAGAAGTGTAAGAAGGCCTGGCACTGCTCGGGGGTCTTAGGACAGGCAATGACAAGTGGTTTGAGGAGTTTGTCTACAGTCCTGAATAGAGTTTTTGGCCTGGACATGGAGTAGGTTATGAGAGAAGAGTAATAGTTTGAGCGGGCAGCATTGAGGGCATCCCTATATGTCTGAGTATGTTCGGTGTAGAGCATGGAGTGAATTGTGAGGCCAGTTTTCTTAAATAGCCGTTCAAGACGGCGTCCAGCGGCTTTTATTTGCCTGAGCTCTGGGGTGAACCAGGGGCATTTACGGTTTGCTAGTACAAGCCTAGTCCTGACAGGGGCTAAGCTATCAAGCAGGCTGGTCAATGTGCCATTGTACATGGCAACCAGGTTATCTGGGGATGAGAGCTCGTCTAGGTCAAACAGCGGCGAGGCCTGTATAGCGGCAGCAAGTATGCTGTGGTCAATTGACCTGATGTTACAACCTGTGATAGTTGTTTTCTCAGAGGAGGGGGGAGGAATGATCATATGAAAACAGCATTCAATGAGCTTATGGTCAGAGACACCAGAGATGGAACCAGAGACAGAGATGTCTTTCAGACCAGAAGAGCAGAGCAGATCCAGAGTGTGGCCATGGGTGTGAGTAGGAAAGTCAACATGTTGTATCAAACTAAAACAGTCCAATACAGAGTTAAACTCTGAGGTGTAAGAACAATTAGTATCCACATGAATGTTAAAATCCCCTAACATAATCATAGCAGAGCAAAGAGATGAAATAACAGTGAGAAGTTCATTCAGTTCAGACAGAACATTTGCAGACAGTTTGGGGGGGGGCGGTAGATTAGCAGTAGTAATAGTGGTAGGGTAGAAACAACCTTTACAGCAATCTATTCAAAAGAAGTCACTTCAAATGGCCTTAGTTCTTTAACAGTTAGATCAGAGCGGTAAACTATAGCCAACCCGCCCCCTCTCCCTTCAGATCTGGGTTTGGATATGTAGCAGTAGCCTGGGGGAGTCAGCATGTTTAAATGAATACAATCACCAGGTTGTTGCCAGGTCTCTGAGAGACAAAACAGGTTACATTTTTTGTCAAGGATGAGATCATTTATTAGAGCCGTTTTGTTTGTGATTGAGCACGCATTTAGGTGAGCAATATTAAAGTTCTGACAGGACGACGAGGCAGGAGCAGGCAGTCTGGGGGGGCGACGGAGGTTGTCAAAGTTAATTCCCCTGTTCTTTAGCTGGGGTCGCCGACAACAGTCGGGCGTGTATGTAGTTGGAATTTGAGCATCGTGTCCATAGATGAGAGTCGGACCTCTTTTGAAGCGATGATTATAACGTGGACGACGAGTAATTCCAAGCGAGCTGCAGAGGTTATACAGCGTCGGATGCAGGGGGACGTAGCAGCAAAAAAGTTTGAGAGTAGCAGGGGTGTAAACAAGCTCCATTGCTATATTACAGAAAGCACACAGCCACAGCATAAAGCAAGCTGATAGGATTTTAATCCAGCTGCCAGCGGAAAACATGACTTCGACACAGTAAAGTTGTCACAAGCAACACAGCAACACCGCACTAATGCTACATGTTAGCCAACCAAGCTCACAACACAACCCAGTCAGAAGTGTAATCAGCGCAGTTTAGTACGCCAACCATAGAATAGACCGGGGACAACAACGGGGCAAGAGGGTAGCAACACACTCACCGCTGAAGTTGTCACTGTGAGGGGAGAGAGGAAGAGAGCTCATGCAGGAAAACGCAGGTGTGCCGGGCAGTAGCAAACAGAACTGGAGGAGCAAGTGTTTAGCAAAGTTTGTAGCAATAATCCACGAATTTACAGCAGCAAAGCAACAATGCTCGAGTGACAGGGCAGGATAATTCAGCAAACACCAGGAGAGTAAGTTTGCAGAAAGGTTTGTAGCAGTTTGTAGCAAAAGTTTGTAGCAATGTTTGTAGCAGTATCCACAGATTGACACAAGCAGCAAAGCAACAAAGCTCCAGCGACAGGGCAGGAAGACAGGGCAGGAAGATTCTGCAGACACCAGGAATACGGTAGGCTAATCCACGGGGGTGAATCAACACAGATAAATCCAGCAGGGAAAGAGAGACTCCCGGTGAATAGCGGCAGACACACACGCACAGCATTCACTCAACCGGAAACCGGCAATACCGATCGTAAATAGCTAGTAAGATAATTTAACGGTAACTAACGTTACAGTATGCAAGTAATTATTCTATCGATATGTAATGCTAAATAAGGTTTGCTAGTACATTATTTCAGCAACATGACAAGCCAGTGAATTAGAAGGTTTCAATAGTTGCTTTGCACAGTGCGTGACATTTTATCTGTTTGTTATGTGGCTAGAGTTTTGACACTGAGTCAATGGGCTCCGACTTACTTGTCAAGCAGAAATGTGGCTAACTCTGCATCGGTTTTTAATCCTTTCAGGACACGTAGCTCCCTCCACCTCGGAAAAGCCCGCTCCGATATTTACCCTCGTTTTATTTCGGGCTCTATCTTATTCTTTTTTGTTTTGTTTTTTTATCATCGTCATCTGTCTTTTTCCGTTTACCCGTCTTTATTTTATGAGCAGGTGCTACTCGAGGAATTGGCAGTTTGGATTGTTTGTCCACCATAGGCAAAACGTCTGTACACGCTGTGCATGAGAGGGGTGTGATCAGCGTGCACACAAGCTTGATTGACACTGCTAAGGCACTCCTCCTGGCTCTGATTGGTTGTTTCTTACCGGGAGCGGTGTATTGCTGCAAATGGCAATAGGACCACTGCCATGAACAGCTGTATTTTTATGAACTAACGTTAACAAAGATTAACTAATTCTGAACAGAAGTGTTGTTCATGGTAAGCTCATGTTAACTAATGCATTAACTAATGTTAACTAATACAACCTTATTGTAAAGTGTTACCATTTAGTTTCTCATTTGCTTTGTTCAAACCTGACCTTAAATTTTTTTTACAAAAGTATCTGCATGGATATGTTGCGGGCATTTTAATGGGATACATGTGCTTGCTTTTGCGAGCACAGCCTCTTGATATGGGGGTAGATTGCTCCCCATACTCCACTGCTCCAATGCTCCTCCACTGACAGGCGCTGCCTTTTTTTGTTTTTCATGTGTGCTAGGGATGAGAACGCTAGTTCACACAAGTTAGAGGTTGAAAACGGCAACATGTTTACATACTGTTTTAATGGAGAAGACACGCTATGTATAGTCTTAAACATAAGACAAACATCTACATATTTGATCAGGTTTTCCCAACTTAGCAAATTATACTTTTTAAGTATTGAACAATGATAAAAATTAATTGATTTCTTATCAATGATATTTAATGATTGTTTATACAAAGACTCCAATGGTTTTAGAGTAGTTGTACTCGCTTGTGACCAAGTTGTAAAACAATAAGTGATATAAGAAATAATCATAGAATGTAGATATAACTTAGCAGACTCTGTTGACATATAGTATCATATAAATTAAAAATTTGACAGACTAAATTTAGCTCTATAACAAACCTTTTTAACTTGAGCCTTAAAAGAAAGTCCAGCATCAATTACAACTCCAAGGTACTTGTATTCTGATACAACTTGTATCCTTTCCCCTGCTACAACAACATCAGGCACTACACTTGTGCTATTTGTTTTGGTAAAGAACATGCATACTGTTTTAGAAGTATTTAACTGTAAACAGCTTTGTTCTAGCCAAGTGGTGACATTAACCAAAGATTTTGTAAGTTCAAAATGGGCCTCGCACCCCCCTTTGCGACGGGCCTGCCAGATACCACACATATCATATAATAGACATTACTGGATTGTAGTAATGATAGATGGGTATTCGTGTCCCACATTCAGCCAAAATTCATCCGAAGACATTTCTCCAAATTTTAATTTTAAAGTGCGATCCATACAGAGTTCCTGTTGCACTTTGATTGGCAACATCTTTGCCGATTCTGATGTCCAGCGGTCGTCTGGGCTTTGACATTTCTGCTTTTCTTTTGTTTAAACTATGAATTTATCCATCTTTGCCTTGTCCTGTCAATCTCTGCGTGAAATATAAAATTGAGCGTGCAACAGTAAAAAGGGCGGAGCTGAGCGGACGGGCAGGTGAGTGATTCTCTCCTGAAAACAGTCTAATTGGCGGTTAATAAAAATTTAAACTTTAAATATTAATTAAATATATAGTTTTTTTTTGCTTATTTATTTTCGTTTGGACATGTTCATATGTTGGTATTTTGATTTATATTTTAAATATATGCAGTAAAAGGTTATTATATGGTACAATAGTAATTTTAGGCTGTTTAAATTGGAAAAAAAGCTGAGATTCTGCGGCACCCCAAGCCAGTTGTCATGGCACCCCAGGGTCCCGCGGCACCCACTTTGGGAACCACTGGCTTAGAGCACCTTTAATATACCCCTGGGCCTTGCACATCATGTTTGCACAGGGCCTCGCACCCCCCTTTGCGACGGGCCTGCCAGATACCACACATATCATATAATACATTACTGGATTGAAAACCTACTGAAAAATATATTTTATGTAATTTTTTAATTGATTCATAAAAAATATCAAAATAAGTTTTTTGTATGAAATTGCTTTTTAATCTTAAACTACATGACAAAACACTCAAAATACCTTCAAATGCCACACACACACACCTCAACACTTGGTACATGAAACACAACAAAGTTAGCAATCAACAAACTTATCATTGTAAGTACAAGAGCAAACCCATACTGAAATCACAGAGAAATATGTATTTGAATATGACTGCAAAATCAACAACAACAGTGTAACAAAAACTGGCAGACAGTCAAATTATTCGGCCATATTAATTATTCATGCCCTACTGCATGATTGGAAAAGGGTGAAAAAGGTTAATTTAAATGTAAAATAATAATAATAATAATAATAATAATAATAATAATAATAATAATAGCAATTATTATTATAATAAAACTCACCTACTTGTGTTTTTTGTATAAAAAAAAAAATTATAATATATATATTTTTTAGTTTTTTAAACATCTATCCAAATCTGCACGAAGATGGTCTACGTGTGTTCCTGAAGGTTTTAAGTTGTTTGAACCTCATCATAGCAAGTAAATGGAAAAAAACAGATAATAAAAGAAAGTAAATCTTCAGTTCTTCAGCACTTTTCACTTGATCTAGAATTTCTGCTGTGTATGTATATGTGGGACAAGGCCAATTGTAAGGAAAACCTCTTAATTCATCTATTATTTTGAATATAGTTTTCAGCCAATAAATTCTCAGTGCTGTACCCTCATTAGCATTTTGCAGGGCTCGCACTTCACTGTGATTATTTTGTCTTCACAGTTCTCCATGTTGCTGGGTAATTTCTGCTGCAGAGAGCTGTTTTATAGGGACATAAAGTGAGAAGAACTGACGGTGCCAAAATATACTGTCATTCAGACCTGATAGTATCACTTTTTGTGATTTTGTGTAACAACTACAGAGCCTCGTCCTCAGTTCCCTTTCAGTCGGTCACGTTCGACGTACGTCGGAACTGACCGACTAATTGGGATCTGTTTCCAGAGACCGACCTACTTCGAGTGATTAAAACGAGCCAATGGACATTGGCATGCGGTTCACACATTCCACGCACCGCCCCGCAGCGCGGGTATAAATACGGAAGTGGAATACCGCATCATTGCTTTTTAACTTCGGAGCTGAACGGTTTGCTGTATCAAGCTGTTTCTACGAAGAGTGTTTAGACGAGTCTCGAGGAGGATCGCTCTCTTACCTGGGTGCTGGTGTGACGGCGCGAGTCAGCGAGTGGCCGCTGCAACATACACTTGTTCCTGTGTTGGTTGGCTGGGCGTTTCCGTTCTTTGAGTGCTCACACGCAGGCTTGCAATCGGACTGCTGTGAGCCGCGGCCATCTCCCTGAGTGCTTCAGCACTTCTAAAAGAGCATTTCCTTCTAAAAGAGCAACACGGTTTGACCTGCGTCTTTTTCAAGATGTCACTCAAACCGTGTGTTTCTGGATGCAGTTGTTTCCTGTCCTCATTTGACGGCCACGATCTCTCTCGCATATAAACATGTGAGATTGCTTTCGTGGGTGATCCATGCTCTCTCAGGAGAGCATGGTCACGTCGGCGCGTTGTTCGTCTCACCTTTCTCGTAAGGGCTGAGCGTTCAGCGCGCCGTGTGCCGTCTCGCGCCGGCTGATAGCGGGGGTTGTCACGGCAACCCAGCGCGTCACTCGGCGCTCTGATGCGCGGTCGAGACTATGAAACCTCAAACGGGGTTGATTCCCTTCACTTATTCCCCGATCTAGTTTCTTTTCTGGGGCCCCAGAAAAGGATTACTTTGGCTAATAAGCGCTGGTGACCTGAGGATTACAGTGGGGCTTCCCCGCCGATTACATCTCTTCGGGCCCCCACTCCTCTATCGCATCACGAGTGTGCTGAGACTTTGTTTGTGGGTGGTTCATGTTCTCTCACGAGAACATGACCACGTCGGCGCGTTGTTCACCTTGCTCTTTCATAGGGGCTGGATTGTTCAGCGCGCCGTGTGCCGTCAAGTCTGACGGCCACGCTCATTGTCTCACATGCCTGCTGGTAGCTTACAGATGGGATTGCTGGTCCTTTTATAAAAAATAAAAAAAAAGGGATCTAGCGTTTCATTTGGCGCTCTGGCGGAGGACAGATGTCAATTGCTGCATCGGAGAGAGGGCTGTTATGCGCTGGAAATGATAATGCTGAGTTTCCCACTATAATGGTGTGTGCTCATGCTGAATCAGATTCAGAGTTGACAGCAATGCTTTCCGGGGTGGCAGCCCGGATGTGCATTGGAAAAATTTAACAGCATGGAACTATTTGGTGTCAAAATATGGAACACCAAAAGGTCCATAACCTGTATACGTTTTTCCCTCTCTCACTGCCCTCTGTCCTGCATGCATGAGGGTAGTCCCGACCCAGGGGTTATGCAGGAACTGCGTGCGGTGATGGACCTCGCTCTCCGGAGTGACGAAAGTCACTGCATGTTCTCTGGGTCAGGCGATGTCCACACCAGTGATCCAGGAAGCTGGGGCTAAACCTGGCAGATATGCGTGAGCCCGACGAAGTTCGGTTCCTCATCGCCCCTGTCTGTCAGGCTGGCCTCTTCGGCGACGCCAACGAGAACTTCGCCCAGCAGTTCTTGGTGGCCCAGAAGCAGACGGAGGTGGCAAAAAAAAAAAAATATATATATATATATATATAAATAAAAAAAATTAAAAAAAACCTGCCCCGACGACCAGCTGCTGCCTACACCCAGTCGTCGGCCGCAGCACCTCCATCTGCTTGTCGCCGAGGGCGCCACCCTGCGTCCGCCTCCACCCAGGCAGCAGGTGGCCGGGCGCAAGGGAGGTGCCCAACCCGTCAAGGGTCCCGCGAGCCTGCTAGCAAGCACAAGGGCAAGCGACCCTGAAACGGGCAGCCCAGCGAGAGAGGAATTGCTCGGGGAGACGGTGTCCGCACCCCTCCCTCCCCCGGAGGAGGACCGGGGGGAGAATATATTTTTTTTTTTTGGTTTCGGTCCTGCCGCTGGCTCCCCGGAGTTCAGCGGTACCCACATTCTCAGAGCAGTTCTTCCCTCCCTGAGCCCAGAGAGGGACAGGTTGGCAGTGTGCGACGCCCCCGGGCCTTGCCACTCCTTTCCTCCCCTCTCACCCCTCGCCAGGGGGCAGCAGATTGGGCACCGAGGACGCCCCCGGGCCTTCTCACCCACTCTCTGCCCCACCTGGAGTATTCAGGCAACACTCTGGGCCGCCTCCGGGCCTCCCGAGTCGGGTCTGAATACTCCACCTCGCTGCCTCACCCCGTGTACGTCTGTGGTGCCGTTGATCCCGCTAGTTCGGTCTCTGGGGGCCTGGCTAGGTCTCCCCAGGCCGTCTCGCTGGCTCATCCGTACCATCAGACTCGGCTATGCGATTCAATTCGCACGCCGGCCTCCCAAGTACAGGGGCATCCTCTTCACCTCCGTGCGGAGTAGCGATGCCCATGTCTTGCGGTCCGAGATCGATGTCCTGCTGGCGAAGGGCGCGGTCGAGCCGGTTCCTCCTGCCGATATGAGGTCGGGGTTCTACAGCCCCTACTTCATTGTACCCAAGAAAGGGGGTGGGTTAAGGCCAATCTTGGACCTGCGCATTCTGAATCGGGCCCTGCACAAGCTTCCGTTCAAAATGTTAACGCAGAAACGCATTTTCCAATGCATCCGTCCCCAAGATTGGTTCGCAGCGATCGACCTGAAGGACGCGTACTTTCATGTCTCTATCCTTCCTCGACACAGACCGTTCCTACGCTTTGCGTTCGAGGGGAGGGCATATCAGTACAAAGTCTTGCCCTTCGGGCTGTCCCTGTCGCCTCGCGTCTTCACGAAGGTCGTCGAGGCAGCCATTGTTCCGCTCAGAGAACGCGGCGTTCGCTTACTCAACTATCTCGACGACTGGCTCATACTCGCCCAGTCTCGGGAGCAGTTGTGCGAACACAGGGACATGGTGCTCAGTCACCTCAGCCTGTTGGGACTTCGGGTCAACCGGGAGAAGAGCAAACTCTGCCCCGCGCAGAGGATCTCTTATCTCGGTATGGAGCTGGATTCGGTCAGCCGGACAGCGTGCCTCACTCCAGAGCGCGTCCGGTCAGTGTTGAACTGCTTGAATACGTTCAAAGGCAGGACAGCGGTCCCACTGAAATTATTTCAGAGGCTCCTGGGGCATATGGCATCTGCAGCTGCGGTAACGCCGCTCGGATTGCTTCATATGAGACCGCTTCAACGCTGGTTGCACGACCGAGTCCCGAGATGGGCGTGGCAGAGCGGTCAGTACCGGGTCCTAGTTACTCCTTACTGTCGCCAAACCTTCAGTCCGTGGTCAGACCCCTCGTTTCTCCGGGCCGGAGTGTCCCTAGAACAGGTGTCGAGGCATGCTGTGGTCTTCACGGATGCCTCATCCACGGGCTGGGGGGCCACGTACAACGGGCACGCAGCTTCGGGTCTGTGGACGGGGCCCCAACTGCGTTGGCATATCAATTGCCTAGAGTTACTGGCGGTACGTCTTGCCCTGGCCCGGTTCAAGAAACCGCTTCGGGGCAAGCACGTACTGGTCCGTTCGGACAGCACTGCGGCCGTTGCGTACATCAACCGTCAGGGTGGTCTACGCTCCCGTTGTATGCTCCGGCTCGCCCGCCATCTCCTCCTGTGGAGTCAGAAGTTTGTGAGGTCACTTCGTGCAATTCACATCCCAGGTGCGCTGAACCAGACAGCCGACGAGCTCTCTCGCCAGTCGACACCTCCGGGCGAATGGCGACTCCACCCCCGGAGTGTCCAGCTGATATGGGACCACTTCGTAGTTGCACAGGTAGACCTGTTCGCTTCTCCGGACTCGACCCATTGCCAGTGGTACTACTCCCTGACCGGAGGTACCTTAGGCATAGGTGCACTGGCGCACAGCTGGCCCCCGGGACCTACGCAAGTATGCGTTCCCCCCAGTGAGCCTTCTCGCACAGACACTGTGCAAGGTCAGGGAGGACGAGGAGCAGGTCTTGTTAGTTGCGCCCTACTGGCCCAACCGGACCTAGTTCCCAGAACTCACACTCCTCGCGACAGCCCCTCCCTGGCCGATCCCCCTGAGGAAGGACCTGCTTTCTCAGGGCGGGGCACTCTATGGCACCCGAGTCCAGACCTCTGGAATCTCCATGTCTGGTCCCTGGACGGGACGCGTAGGTTCTAGGTGGCCTACCACATCGCTCTACGAGGCGCCTCTACTCTCTGAAGTGGAACCTGTTCGTCGAGTGGTGCTCTTCCCGCCGGGAAGGAAGACCCCCAAAAGTGTTTGATTAACGTTGTGCTTTCCTTCCTGCAGGATGGGTTGGATCGAAGGCTGTCTCCCTCCACCCTCAAAGTGTACGTTGCAGCAATAGCGGCGTATCACGATGCAGTAGACGGTAAATCCTTAGGTAAGCACGACTTAATCGTCAGGTTCCTCAGAGGTGCGAGGAGACTAAATCCTCCTCGTTCTACCTCGTTACCCTCTTGGGACTTAGCCCTGGTGCTCAGAGCACTTCAGGGTCCTCCATTTGAACCTTTGCAGTCTGTTGAGCTAAAAATCCTGTCCATGAAGACAGTTCTCCTGATTGCATTGGCTTCAATCAAGAGGGTAGGGGACCTGCATGCACTCTCGGTCGACGAATCGTGCCTAGAATTCGGGCCGGCCAACTCTCACGTTGTCCTGAGACCCCGGCCTGGATACGTGCCCAAGGTTCCTACCACTCCCTTTCGGGACCAGGTGGTGAACCTGCAAGCGCTGCCTTCGGAGGAGGCAGACCCAGCCCTAGCTTTGTTATGTCCCGTCCGCGCTCTTCGCGCTTACGTTGACCGGACTCAGAGCTTCAGATCCTCACAGCAGCTCTTCATCTGTTACGGAGGCCAGCAGAAGGGAAAGGCTGTCTCCAAGCAGAGGTTGGCCCACTGGATAGTGGATGCCATTGTCTTGGCTTACCGGTCCCAAGACGTACCTTGCCCGTTCGGGTTGCGAGCACACTCAACAAGGAGTGTTGCTTCTTCCTGGGCGTTGGCTCAAGGCGCCTCGCTGACAGATATATGTAGAGCTGCGGATTGGGCGACACCTAACACGTTCGCTAGATTTTATAGCCTCCGTGTAGAGCCGGTATCTTCCCGCATTCTCGCCCCCAGTGGCCAGCAGCGCTAAGTGCCCGTTCTAAGTGTCGGCTTGCATACGCCACTCCCGCCCTCTGGGCCGGATACGTGCGTCTATTTGCTCCAGTCGTATTCCCCGAAAATCGGCTAACCCTGTGAGTTCCTCCGTCACCCCTCCGGTGTCAGACGTGGCGGCCGTCTGATGCCAGGCCTGCACCCGTATGCTTGTGGAACGTGTGTGTAGGCTGGGTTCCATATGTTGCGGTCCCCTCTAGTCTACCCCATATGTGTATTTTCCACGGTACCAGCTACCCTACTCGGCTAGCCCCGTGTCTTTCCCTCGACAGAGCTTCCTCTGTCGTCTCTGGCTGTGTTCTCCCCCCCCTGGAACCAGGTTGGGTCCACCCCAGAGACTGCCATTTGTTGCACTACCCTGTTAGGTTAGTCCTTATGTGTATTCCACCTCTCCTTCCATTGAAGGATGTGGTCCGCAGCGTACCATCTCCCGAGACGGGCACGCTTTCCCAGCGTTATCCAATAGTCACGCTGAGTGGGTCTTGCAGGAACAGCAGTGACTGTCCTTCCCTGCCCGGAGCCCTGACTCCCACTCTAACATAGGAGTGGTCCAGCGAGCTCAGGCAGGACGCTGGAAGGGCCAGCCTCCTGGCGTGTTGGTAGGGATCCCAATTCGTCGGTCAGTTCCGACGTACGTCGAACGTGACCGACTGAAAGGGAACGTCTCGGTTACGTATGTAACCCTCGTTCCCTGAAGGAGGGAACGGAGACGTACGTCCCGTCACCAGGTGCTGTGCTTCAGCTGAAGGCCGAGTCACTTATCTTGGCTCCTCAGTTGAAAAGCAATGATGCGGTTTTCCACTTCCGTATTTATACCCGCGCTGCGGGGCGGTGCGTGGAATGTGTGAACCGCATGCCAATGTCCATTGGCTCGTTTTAATCACTCGAAGTAGGTCGGTCTCTGGAAACAGATCCCAATTCGTCGGTCAGTTCCGACGTACGTCGAACGTGACCGACTGAAAGGGAACGAGGGTTACATACGTAACCGAGACGTTATTCTTGATAAATAGTTTTTTTCAACATCTGGTCAATATAAGATCAAGACTCAATACATAAAACCTAATGTACAACACTACTGAATGGTGTAATGTTGCCCTCTAAAAGGCAAAAGGCTAGAAAAAAAATGTCTTATGGCTCAAGAGTGCCGTTATACAAAATACAAACTCCTTATCTTTGGCCTACTAGTCACATGAATGTTAGGTTTGACTTTATTTTGATGGTCCCTTTAACACATTCTGTTGACTATAAAGCCGCATTTCCATCGTAGGAACTTTCCCTAGGAACTAGGAACTTTTGGGGTGGTGCCCGGTGTGTTTCGACCTCAGGAACCAGGGTCTAAATGAAGTTCCGGGTAAATATTTCCCCCTCCGAACAGCCCTGCTCCCGAGGTAGTACTTTTTCAAAGTTCAAGAACTTTCGGGGGTGGGACTTGGGTGCAGAACATGCTGATTGGTTGAACTCACTTGCCATTTTATTTCAACTGGCATTTTTAAAAGTCTTTTGTGAGGTTTGTTCTGCGTTCAGTAAATATCAGTCTTGCTCTTTCTATCCGATGGCGCGTTCGTCTCAGCAATCTCACGGTCAAAAGCCGTAATAGCTGATAATAACATACGTTGTCTTATTTTAAATCTAGCTTTATGAGCTCTCAGAATACGCTTTAGTATCAGTGCCCGTCTCTTTTCCGCCGTTTTGTTAATGACCTCTTTAGTAAACCAATACATAACCAGCAAAAGCAGGGCTGCTTGAATCTCCTCCATACTTGTTATTGTTGCAGACAGTATCGCACAAAAATTATCACTGTCCATTGCTGACTGGGAGGAGCAGTTGCGTGCAGTCCTACATCACCGGACTAATTTGCCTAATCTTCACAGTACTTTAGACCGCAGTGGAAACGCAGACAGTAGCAAGTCTGGGGGGAAAAATGTTCCTGTAAAAAAAGTTCCTGGTACAAATTTCAATTCCAGGTAATTTAGGTGGAAACGGGGCTTAAGTAACGTTGCACCTCTCATTAGAGTGTTAGAAGAGTATTAATAGAGTTAAGGTTAGGATAAGTTGACATGTACTTGCAAAGTCAGTAGAATATCTGTTGGGGGACCATCACAATAAAGAGTTAGCAGATATTAAGCTGAGTCTACTACTATAATACTGCCGACTGACAGTTGGTTGACCTGTAGTAGCAAAAATTGCTTGTAGTCAACAGAATGTTCAAAAGGGACCATCAAAATAAAGTGTTACCCAGTGTTATTATAGGCCTTTATCACAGAGGAATTGAATACCGGAAGTGCGTGTCGAAGCAGTGTGCTGATTCTTCCGGTTATGCATGTTTTCAATGTGCTGTGAACACCTAGCTGAACAAACGACAATAAAAATAAGCATCTGGAGGATGATTTAAAAATCCGGACATTTTCCGAGACAGGAGAAGAGATAAACTGATCATTACTGTGTACAGGATTTTCCAAACTCTGTTGAACTTGTAGTTTTTTAATCCGACATAAGCCGAGGGTCGTAAACCTAAGTGATTATTTCACCACACGGTGTCAGTGCACGTCTACATAGTGTCCGCGATTAAGTGTGTGAGACCTGACGAATAAGATCTGAATCAACATATTGATTTGTATTAATATTTTAGTCATTGTTCTGTCACTTTTCAGTGACAATCATTTCACTGTAGCCTGCAGTATATATAATTCACACATTTATGCCAAAATTCAGTCACGCTGTTAACGTATTACTGTTTAAGATTAATTAAATGCTTAACATTGTTTACTTTCTTTAAGGCAGTTACCGCGCATTCATTCATCTATTTATTACATGAAAATGAACCATGGTTTTTATTACAAATAAAATAAAACATGGTTATTGTAGTTTATCATGGTATTTGTAGTAAAACTAATACAAATGGTAGTCAATCCACGAAAAAAAAAACATGGTTACTACATTCTTACTATAATAAAACCATGGTTAACTTTCGTAAGGGTGTTTATCAGTCAAATTAATTAAAAAATGTAACAACAGGTATGAAATATGATTAGCAAGAGAAACACTGTTAATGAGAAGACAATCACTGGACTGCGGCAGGTTAGAAATGTATTTATTATTCAGAATGCACATTTGGATGGGAACATTTCAGCAGGCTGACGATATGAGACGTAAACATCCGCAGTTTGGAAATGCATAGGCCTACAACACACAGACATACAACTTCATCCCACCATATCAGTCTCACCCATGCTCTCCTCTATTCTTTTAGTGTCAGGAAATGGTCAAATCTGAGGTACGGATGTCATTCATTAGTATTAGAGCACGGGATCGCTGCAGTTACACCCGCGTTTTGATTGAGTCGCGATGGGACCGGAAGTAGAGATGCACTGCTTCACTTACCGGAAATAGGAAGTGTGATAAAGGCCTATTGGAGCATTAATAACTTAAATTATTACAAGCATGTCTTCTTACCAGGTTAACAAGGAACAGGTATGATTCATTAAAGGGTTACTTCAGCGCTGGGAAGATTAATCTGTATTTAATCTGGGTAATTTATGTAGTAGAAATGTGAAATTATTTTTTTATTTGGTGCCTTCTAGACTGAGAAAAGCCAGAAAATGTGTTTTTGGCTCATGTGGATGAAAGATAACAACTCCCAGAATGCACTTGCTTCGCTGCCCTACGAGGCCACTCCTAAGCCACGTTAGTTGACGAGAAACTATCAAGACGCCGTTCCCTTTCGAGGGAACTCGCACTGCGTCGGAACGACAATAGGGGACCCAGCATAGCGCGTCGGAAGCATGAATGAAATCAACCTCCAATCCTGATTGGAGCTGCGTCATTACATGGCATTACATTGGCATACACGGAAGCTACAAAGGGATCGCCGGCACATAATACAAACAGCTTTTTGCTCTTCAGCAAGGCGCTCTGTGTTCTTGTCAATCCTATTTGGTGTTGTTTGTCACTTGTTCACAAAACATTGTTATGGCGAGCGAGCAGTACAAGATATGTGTGCACCTGTGTCCTCGTTTTACTACAGGCACGGACACACATCAATTATGCGTGCAGTGTCTGGGTGTGCAGCAGTGAGTGTGATAGCTGCCGCTTAGAGTGCTGTGCTCGACGAGGAAGGAGAAGATGCCTCTGCCCTCTCAAGTTCCCCTGACAGACCCATCTGTCCGCCACATTGCCTCAACAGACGCGAGACCAGCCACAAGGCCAGCCGTGTTCAACGAGGCCGGCCATCGTGGCTAGTCTCGCGTCTGTTGAGGCAGTGTGGCGGCTCAGATCATGGGGCGCACAGATGGGTCTGTCAGAGGAACTTGAGAGTGCAGAGGCATCTTCTCCTTCCTCGTTTGACAATTCCATTGTTCTCCCTCCCCGTGTGGAAGCCTGCGCTGCGGCTTCTTCCCTCGGGGTGGAGGACCTGATACTTGAGCTGTCTGATTCTGAGGAATTAGACGTGCTCAGCATCGAGGCAGTTAAAGTAAAAAATGTAACGAGAGCTCGCCACTTCATAATGCAAGGCTCGATCTCGCGTAGCTGAGGCAGCGCGTAGATTACGGGTCTGCAATTAAAGTGACACGCGATCGGTGTGCGTGTGATACTGTTTGGGTGCGAGGCATGCAGTCAGCTCCTGAGGGTGCTGGCTGTTTTCATTGAGAAATATCTCGACACGTACAGCCATGCGCCTTTCGGGTGTTTCTGCCTCGCGTCTGTTGACTTTCTTCTCGAGAGATGAAAGCCAATTGTATTATAACGGCTCGAATCTCGCGTTGCTGGGGCAACGTGTAGATTACGAGACTGTATAAATACTTACTAAAACAGTATCGTCGGGTGATTATGGCTGCATTTAATTCTGAGGAATTAAAATGATATATTATCTGACTTTGAGGAGTTGGATATTTTTATTCAGCCTATCATTCAGACCACGTTTCACCGGTTGGGTGTTTATGGCTGGATTTAATTCTGAGGCCTTTATTTACCTGAACTGCAGAAGGTCACAGGCTTTTATTTGGGGCAGGCCTGTATTTCAAATTCCATCTATTTGAAAAATAATTGTTTTAAATAAACCGTTTTAAATGAAAAGCGATAGCATTCCAGAGGACAGATATCATCAGGGGCGTGGGAAGTTGGGGTGCTGCAAAAGATTGCAAATGCGATGCAAATTTTTGTTCATTTTATTCATTTTTATAATTTAATAATTTATTTGTAATAAACATTTTAAGTGGCCCATTAAAAAGTATTATTTATAAGTTGAATTATGTTTTTAAAACATACATGAGGTCATATTTTGACTGTTGTGGCGTGTGCATAGAGAGAGCGGTAATATTTCCTCCAATAGAGAGCGCCTTCCTAACGATTCTGTTAATTTCTGAAGCTCCTTCCGCTCAGCACCGCGCTCAACCCAGAACTCCCTTAGTGACATGCTGGATCAAATATAGGTCTATCTGAAATAAATAGTAGCCTAAGGGCTGCCCCTGACTGAAGTTTTTTTTTGCCGATTTTTTCTAGTAGTTAATTTAAGACGTTGTTCACACGGCGCCGCCGACTCCATCTCATTGTCTGTTATAGGCTATTTGCTTATTTATTAAACCCGGGCAATTTGGTTGATCAAACATCGATCAAAATTAAGATACAATTTATACAAAATGAAATTCACTTTAAAGAAAGGCTTTCAACAAAACAAAACATATTGAAGTGTTATTGAACTTATTGAAGACCCCCGTCTTCTGACATTATGCATCTTATGTGTTCTGTTCACTTTTCAACGTAAATTAAATAAAAAAAATAACATTATAATATTTAAACTGAAACTAATTATGTGTTTTAATGGGTACAAGTATAGTAGGCTACAGTACAGAGAAATGTCATGTCGGAACAGGATTTGAGCGCACGCCATTTTACCGCTGAGCGGTTCATGAGTGAAGCTCCGCTTTGCTCGCATGCTCTGGTAAGGTAGGCAGGTTTTTTGTGTTAATTTTTTATTTCCTGTCGCTGTACAAGCTCGTTTATTGTATATGACTGTGTAAACCTTTTATTTAAAGGTTTAATGTAGGCCACAGTCCATTGCATTACGATTGCAAGAAGAATCAACATTGTGAAAAATGTGATTTGCAGTGAAATGTCCCGGTGTGTGCTGTTTAAACAAGTGTTCTCACTGATAGCCTATATTTGTTGTTCTTTCGTGTTTTATAGACTCGATATAAACACAAAAATTTCGTTATTTTACTAACCCAACTAATGCATCCGCGTTTTCATATTCCACGTGAGGGAAAAAAGCTTCCTTCCACTTAAGAAGAGTTGTGTTCCTTTACGCACTTTTTATTTTAATATATATCTCTTTACATAAATATTATTTTCTACTTAAAAAAAAGCTATAATTTTGTTATTTTTCTAACCCAACTTATTACTCATTGCGGAGTAATGCAGAAAAAACAGTGAGGACTCGGAGTCAGAGAGAAAATGGGCATGGCAATCTGTTCGACAGCGTATATAGTCAGTCATAGAGCAGTGCAGGCAATCAGGGCTTTGGAGCATGAGATGGATATAAATAAAAGAGAAGATACGCTACTCGCTGACGAAAATCCTCTCAGTTGGTAGGCAAAATCATGCGGTATAAATTTATATGTATCCACATATTGCACAGCTGGCAAATGTATAGCTACTTGATCATACCTCACCAAAAACGCTCAGCACTCCCTGCAGGTCATGTTGACTGTTTGGTGTTTTTGACAAACAATACATAGAAGTTTAGTGAGTGGAAATGGATTGTTTCTAAATGTCCGTTTGCTATTTTGTGTTCACATTACGTTCTGTTGAAGCATGTTTTCTCAGGTTACTGATGCACTTGCAGTTTTATTGCACTATGCACTTTTTTACCTAATTTTCCTTACAATGCTCATTAATGAAATTATATTTTATTTAATAACAATTGTTCGAAAAGTTAATGCACTGTAAAAAGTGAATGTCATTTAATTTCAATAAAAGATGTGATGCTTGATTTGGTTTACATTTGCTTGTTACGCTCGCTTGCTCGCTCTTGTGGGCATAGGAGATAATACGGTACTTTTCCCCTCTAAAATTAAGTATTGCCTTTAGAATTCGAATATAATTCGAATTTTGATAATATTTAAGAAAGAATATCGAATTTAGCTTTTCAGACATTTTGACAGCCCTAGACAGCGGTTGGAGTAACCCATCGGGAGGGCGATTAGACGTCTTACCCATAGCACAAACTGAACAGGCCAAAACAAAATCCCGAATGTCACGAGCCATCCCAGGCCACCAGAATCGTTGCTTTACCAGAAACTTGGTTCTATTAACTCCTGGGTGACAAGCTACATTGGAACAATGACCCCACCGTACTACGTTGAACTGTACTCCCTCGGGCACAAATAAACGACTCGGTGGTCCCCCAGGCGGAGACGTTACCCATTCTAAGGCTGACTTAACCTTCGACTCGACCTCTCATGTGAGTGTGGAGACAATGAGACTCTCCGTAAAAATGCACTCGGGAGTAGATGGGCGTTCGGAGCGGTCAAAAACGCGCGACAAAGCATTGGGTTTGATGTTTTTGGAACCCTGGCGGTACGAAAGAGAAAAGTCAAAACGTCCGAAAAAAAGAGACCACCGAGCCTACCTAGAAATTAGTCTTTTAGCAGATCTGATATACTCCAAATTCTCATGATCGGTCCATACGATAAAAGTTACCCCCGACCCCTCTAACTAATGACGCCACTTTTCCAATGCAAGCTTGACTACCAACAATTCTCTGTTACCAACGTCGTAATTGCATTCGGCTGGCGACAATCGATGAGAAAAGAAATGTGCATGGATGCATCTTGTCATCCGAGGAAGAGCGCTGGGAAAGAACTGTACCTACCCCCACCTCCACCACTAACTAGCGTGAAGGATCAGGGGTGATGAGAATAGGAGCAAAAACAAATCGGCTTTTTAGGTTGGAAAATGCAGCCTCGGCTACACCAGACCACCTGAACGCCGTTCTGGGAGATGTCAACGCTGTCAAAGGCGCAGCTAGTTGGCTGAAGTTGCGAATAAACCGCAGATTGAAATTGGTGAACCCCAGAAACCTCTGCAGGGCCTTACGGGAATCTGGGCTTGGCCAATCCAGCACAGCCTTAACCTTGTCAGGATCCATGCGCATTCCCTCGGATGAGACGATATAACCCAGAAACTGACTGTGCATGAAACGCGCATGTCTCCACCTTGATAAAAAGCCCATTCTCTAGCAACCTCTGGAGCACTAGTCTGACGTGCTGGACATGTTCCTGGATGGTAACTTGTTGGTCCTGCCGATCCATTCTCTGATTGCTAGTAGTAAGATAATCTTGCAATTCAGTTACTCTTGCTGGATCCATTCTGTGGTCAGATCGTTCTGTCACATGAACTTAGAGAGAGACAGGAGGATCCAATAGCGATAGAATAAACTCTTTATTATCACACTGTCTGCAATAGTTCTCACAAAAAGTCCAAGGACCACAGACACAGCACTTGAGAACAAGGCAGGAAACAGCAGGCAGAAGAGAGAGACACGTTGATAAAGGCTGGTTAATGAGTGCAGCAGGTGGAGACAATGAGCTCCATAATCAGTGACCACTCCTCCAACACAACCACACAAACACAGAGAGAAGGGGCCCGTTCTTCGTACGTCGCTAACTCAGTTAGCTGGATTTGATTGTTGACGATTTGGCATGATCTTGGATTGTTTGGTTCTTCGAAGCTCATCCTGGACTTGCTGTCATAGTAACATGTCCGTAAGCTTAAACCTGCTCGGGAGCAGGCTTATTTCATGTAAACAGGATTAGATTGCATCTTGAGGTGATACTTAAAATCTGTCCCAGCCACTGCTACTTTATTACAAGAGTGCATTACTGAACCAGGGGCAATAATAATAATTTTAAATAATAATATAAAAATGTTATATTGTAGATGTATATGAGAATGTATAATGTTGTGTATAATACCATATCACCCTGCAGCCCAAGACTGGTTTCCCACTGAAGCTAAGCAGGGCTGAGCCTGGTTAGTACCTGGATGGGAGACCATCTGGGAAAACTAGGTAGCTGCTGGTAGAGGTGTTAGTTACGCCAGCAGGGGGTGCTCACCCTGTGGTCTGTGTGGGTCCTAACACCCCACTATAGTGATTGGGACACTATACTGTAACAAGCACCGTCCTTCGGATGAGACGTTAAACCGAGGTCATGACTCTCTGTGGTCATTAAAAATCCCAGGATGTCCTTCGATAAAGAGTAGGGGTGCAACCCCGGCATCCTGGCCAAATTTGCCCATTGGCCCCTCTCCATCATGGCCTCCTAATCATCCCCATATACAGATTGGCTTCATCACTCTGTCTCCTCTCCACCAATCAGCTTGTGTGTGGTGGGCGTTCTGGCGCAATATGGCTGCCGTCGCATCATCCAGGTGGATGCTGCACATTGGTGGTGGTTGAGGAGATTCCCCCTACTATATGTAAAGCGCTTTGAGTGCCTAGAAAAGCGCTATATAAATGTAACAAATTATTATTAATACTATAGACAGCCACTTGATTGAGCAATTTATTTGTGATGGAATAATTACTTTATATAATTTTGTTTTTATTGGTTTACACACATATTGTACAGTTAATCTGAGCCGTGCATTAAGTGATCACAGATATTTTGGGAGTGGCTTGATGCAGCGCAAGAGAGGATAATTTGATCTTGACCCATAAGAAACTTAAATACTGTCACGTTACAAATCTGCTTCAAATTGAATTAAAAATTAAATTACAACATTGAAATAAAAATGTAAAGGGTGTACAAATACTGTATAAAATCGTGAATATAAATAATTGGTAATCATGTAAAAAAAAAAAAAAAAACATTTATCATTTATCTATTATAACTTGTATGTTGGTTTGGTCGTTTGGCTGTTTCCTTATAAAGGTTCAGAAATCCGTGGGGTTTTTTTTGTGTAATTTGTCAAGTTTTTTGCCAGGTGGATTTTTAATTATATGATGTCATTACGTTGCTGTCTTGATGCCAGCCAATCGCTGCATTGCTGATCGTGGTTTCGAGTATCGATGCATCTGCCCTCTTCAGGGAAAAAAAGAACGCTCAGTAATCTTAGATCATTTAATCCAGATATTTTAATCCAATCCGCAAATTCGTTTGAAGAACCAAATTAGCCAGAGATCAGTTATCACGATTAAAATATCTGGGATCTGACAAATCATCTTAGATGTATTAAGCGAGGTACGAAGAACGGGCCCCAGGAGACAATGAATTGATGAACCGTGACAAATTATACTTGCAGTCCAGCAACATTACATCACATGGTTCTTTAAAGGGTTCTTTACTCGTTGTAACAGTTCTATTTAGAACTGTATTATCCTAAATAACACTTTATATGCTGAAATGGCTAGAGTTTAGGGTTCTTTATTCCCGCCTTTTTGTTTTTCAAATCTGTAACTGTCAAAGCCACCTCATTTCTGATTTTCTGGAGCTCAGCTATCAGGGGCGTCGCACCCGTGGGGGACACTTTTCCCGGTGAGAGGGTTCAACACCTGCACTTTTTCTGCACTTTTTCCGCAGTTTTGCAAAAACTCCTTACAGCAGTCGCTCCTCCGTTTCTCTGGCCGCTCTGTGTGATAAATATATCAAAATAGCTTTGGTTGAAAGCGCTATATAAATGCAGTTTACCATATCCATAAAAACACAATTGTATAAAATACTTCTCAGATCAATTTTTTTGGATAAAAATTGTATTGTATTTAACAATTGTATTTATTTGAAATATAGAGATGGGTTCTGTTTTAATGTACCCAAGTGTACCTAAAATAAAAAGAGTTTAATATACAGTGGCCGGACGCACAAAACATTCTTAAGAATGAAATTATTCTTAACTGCCAATTTCTTCTTATTTTCTAACTTAAGAAAAAGTATAAGAATATTTTGTATTCCCAAAAACTTTTCTTAAGAATGTTCTTATCTCTTTTCTTATGATTGTTCTTAAGATAAAATTTAAGAAGTATTCATATTCACGAAAATAATGTTCTTTAAAATCATTGTAAATAACTTCTTAAAGTAAGGATAACCTCCAACCTATCTTTAATACCAATTCTACTGTTAATGTGTCACAAATTGAAGTTTTAAGACTTTTTCAGGCGAAAAATACTTATTTAAAGATTAAATCTGTGGTTTATATATAAAGAGAGCGCCTATTTTACAATTTTATCTGCCTTTTTCGGAGTTGTGAGATCCAGGCGATCAGCGGGTGTTCAGCGCTCGTTAATCCCGGCGAGAGTAGCCTTATCTCGGCTAGTCCTTCTGCCGTCTACCGCGGCCTCTGACGTCTCTGAGATATGATTCGTCTTGTGTCGATCTTACGGCCGATCTTTGGGACCCGAGCAGCATTCGTGATAAACGGCTAGGCTCTTATAAAATAACGATTTTACAGACACGGCACATTAAAAACACGACATTGAGTGATTTTCTCCCGTCAAGCCAATCACAACGAAAATAGTCTGCACACTTATTATGATATCTAAGGTAATCTACAGCGTGAAGCGCAAAACGATGAGCTTTGAGGTGTTTTTCATTCAGCGAGTCTTCAGTAATACCTTTCAATAAAATAACACCATATAACACCTTTTATTTTCTTCTTAAAGAGCACCTATCATGGAATTTTGAAATTTACCTTTCATGTAGTGTGTATTATAGATCTAAGTGAACAAAAACATCCTGCATAGTTTGAAATATGACAGTGCACCGTATATATAGTTATTTTCTTTCAAAAGTAAGAGTCGACTCTGAGTCACTTTTAAGAATCGTTAGAAGACCGAAGCTTTTTCTCTGACTAGATGACGTCAACTTGTCAAGTTATTTGAATACGATACGCCCACTTATTGCGCTCCAAGACGCCAGTGAAAACTAGAAAACATCATGGCCACGAGACCCTGTGTTCTGAAGTGCCACTCAAAAGCAAACTTCTTTCATCTGCCCAAGGATGAGCATTTGAAGACTAAGTGGCTTGAAGACAAACCATACATCGACGCGATTGAGTGTTTATTCATCGTCAAATGTATGTTTCGCGATCTCAGGAAGCTTTTATTATGGACTTCTATTATGGCACATGGTTCTTCTTCGTCTGTCTGTACATGGACTACATGTGCACAGAGCGCCCTCCGGCTGCCAGTATGAATTGAAAACAACACAGAAGAGACTCAATCGCTCATGATTAGGCTATCTGCGCATTTTGAGGAAGTATTGAATAAAAAATACTCCTCTGTTTAGAAATTTGACACAGACATATGAGAATCTATCAATATATCTCCTCATCTGCACACTTTTGAACTAAAAGCCCTGAGGGATGATGATTTGTCGCGAGTCTTCGTGAGGAGAATAGAGGAGTTATTTTATGAATGAGATCAGCTGAGGCTCATATTACAATCAAACGTACAGACGCGGTTTTCATATTCATAACTCCTGACACATATTAACAAATTACTGTCACTATAAAACTTTGATGGGCGTTCCATTTCCGAAAATATCTGCACAGACTATACCAATCACAACTGACTGGGTCATCGGACCAATCACGGCAGATTAGCGTCACGTAAAGGCGGGGTTTTGAAAAGTGAATCACTAAAGGAATCATTTGAGAATCGCTGTCAAAACAGGTAAAAATTTATGCATATTATAAGAAAACTAAAGTCTTTTTTGTCATTGCATGCATGCAAAACTGTTGTTGGGGACTTCTAAAACAATATTTGGAACATTTTAGATGCCATGATAGGTGCTCTTTAAGTCAAAAATTAAGATGTTCTTAAGAAAATATTTGAGAACTTTTAAAGAATTTTTCAGGAATTGCACTTAGGAACATTCTTACGAACTTTCTTAACTTCTTTCTTAAGAAGATTTTCGTGAATCCGGACCCAGGTTTGTGGCTCTTCATTTCTTTTTAATTACCCACTTGTAAACGTATGTTCACTGTTCTTTTTATACCTATAGTATTTGTATTAAATCTATATTCATTGAGTTGAATCGAGAATCGAATCGATTTGAGAGCTTGTGAATCTAAATCGAATCGGAACATTTGAATCGATACCCAGCCCTAATTTATATATGTATATATTTATATGTTTAGCAAGTCTACTGTTGTGTATTTTCACAACAGAGTTTTGACTTATTTTCTGTGTGTTCCGAGTGTGTTTTAATACTTTTCTAGTATCACTCATTTAAATGGGAAGCTTTTTATATCTTGTATGTTATAGCTTTTGTACCCTTCTGTCATTGTATTCATCGTTTTTATTGTTAACAAGTAAACCACATCCATCCCCCGCACTTTTGAAAAGTTTGCTACGCCCCTGTCAGCTATGCACCTTATTTTGCAACACGGTAGTAAATACGATGATGTACTTCCTTCTAATGTGTAAGGCTTCCATTTTGCTAGCGGTGGGTAAGGAGCAATGTTGTGGGAACACGCACAAAACACTATGAAACACTGTGATGGTAAATATTCACCACACCCGTGGTGTATAACACAGTGGGAGGATAAATGAAGAAGTGGCCTGACATGAGAACATTTTCAATTATTTCATGTTGTCACTCATAGACAGGCCTTCAGCAGCTCGGTTAACAAACAGCCTCTTTGAATATGCTGTGAGTTTGAGTTGCTTATGACGTTCATATATGAGAACGCAATGTGTTTAAACCCCCTAACTTTTTTGGATGTTTTGATGCCCACATGTTATTTTTCAAGAAATTACAGTGGCTGTAGCATTTCTATCGTAAAGAAATGCCCAAATATTAAAGAGGTGATCTTCTGTGGGTCTGTCATTAACGAATGGGAAAGAGCAAAAGTTTGGTGGTTTCTCACAAATGTGTCGCTCAGTGTAGAAATGTATGTAGAATGAAAGATTCTGGAATCTACCGGCGCTTCAATATAATTATATATATATATATATATATATATATATATATATATATATATATATATATATATATATATATATATATATATATATATATATATATATATATATATATATATATATTAATGAGTCTAAATGTGGCTGTCTTTTTAAGTGGGAGAACTTGCACAATTGGTGGCTGACTAAATACTTTTTTGCCCCACTATATATATATTGGTATATATTATACTATATTCCTCCATGCAGATCTCCTTTAGAGCAGTGATGTTTTGGGGCTGTTGCTGGGCAACACAGATTTTCAACTCCCTCCAAAGATTTTCTATGGGGTTGAGATCTGGAGACTGGCTAGGCCACTCCAGGACCTTGAAATGCTTCTTACGAAGCCACTCCTTCGTTGCCTGGGCGGTGTGTTTGGGATCATTGTCATGCTGAAAGACCCAGCCACGTTTCATCTTCAATGCCCAAGGTTTTAACTCAAATCTCACGATACATGGCCCCATTCATTATTTCCTTTACACAGATCAGTTGTCCTGGTCCCTTTGCAGAAAAACAGCCCCAAAGCATTATGTTTCCAACCCCATGCTTCACAGTAGGTATGGTGTTCTATGGATGCAACTCAGCATTCTTTCTCCTCCAAACATGACAAGTTGAGTTTTTACCAAAAAGTTCTATTTTGGTTTCATATGACCATATGACATTCTCCCAATCCTCTTCTGGATCATCCAAATGCTCTCTAGCAAACTTCAGAAGGGCCCGGACATGTACTGGCTTAAGCAGGGGGGCACATCTGGCACTGCAGGATTTGAGTCCCTGGCGGCGTAGTGTGTTACTGATGGTAGCCTTTGTTACTTTGGTCCCAGTTGATTTCTTCACACCAAGCTGCTTACCTATTGCAGATTCAGTCTTCCCAGCCTGGTGCAGGTCTACAATTTTGTTTCTGGTGTCCTTTGACAGCTCTTTGACAGGTCTTGGCCATAGTGGAGTTTGGAGTCTGACTGTTTGAGGTTGTGGACAGGTGTCTTTTATACTGTTAACGAGTTCAAACAGGTTTCATTAATACAGGTAACGAGTGGAGGACAGAGGAGTCTCTTAAAGAAGAAGTGAGTCTGTGAGAGCCAGAAATCTTGCTTTTTTGTAGGTGACACCATACTTTGCAAATAAACCATAATTTGCAAATAAATTCTTTAAAAATCAGACAATGTGATTTACTGGATTTTTTTTCTCATTCTGTCTCTCATAGTTGAAGTGTACCTATGATGAAAATAACAGGCCTCTCTCATCTTTTTAAGCGGGAGAACTTGCACAATTGGTGGCTGACTAAATACTTTTTTGCCCCACTGTTTTGGAAAACTTTCTCTGGTTGGGACCAGATCTCACCAACCTCAACCTTGGAGAGACTGTGTATCTGTGTATGTGCGCAGTATTCGGTGTTACAGATCAGCATTGGAGGTGGATTACGGACATCCTAAAAGACAGGGGAGGGGCTCCTTGTTGTTCTGGACAATCTGGCGCCTGCTCCAGAATCTGGAAGGTCATTACGTGCCTAATGCCGGGGTGAAAGCGTCAGCAATTGATATCTGTCAATAATTATAGAATAAGAATACTCACACATGGCAGCGTTCGCAGTCTTCTGATCACACACACCTGATATCAATTCACACACATACTCAGACACCCTTTATAGGAGAATCATATCTTCACTTGCTTTGCGTAGTATACACTCATTCCCTGTTGTTGTAATGGTGCCAAACTTTTTGTGATCTGTGTTTTCCTGTTTTTTTTACTTTGGACTGGTTCTCTGTTTTTTGTTCTTTGCTGAGTTATATTGTTTGCTGAAAGCCTGTTCTGGATTATGCCTGTTGGATTTTGGACTGTTTGGTTTGTGGTACATTTAATAAAGCTGCCTTAGCTGCATCTGCATTTGTCTTGTAGCCCATACCTGACACATTGAGAGCGAGTTCACACCACACATTACAATAATGCTTTTAACCAAAGCCTACAAGCTTCTTGCAGATCATAGGGTGGCCCGCATTTACATTCAGCTCTGGTGCGTGGATTATGGTGAAAACAAATATATTGAAGGTATTTTTTAAACTTGAACCAGCTATTATGGCACCCTCTAACTGTGCCAAGGACGGAAGTATTTTTGTAGTCCATATTAAAAGTTAGCTAGCCAGTCGAAACTACACAGTCGTCAGAAAACTACGGGTTCACAATTCAATAGAATCAGCAGAAATGGCTTACGGGAAATCTAACATATTATATTTCAAAAATGGCGACGGCCGCTCTTGTGTGAAAAATAAGGTGGACAACTACACACTCACAACAGGTTAATTATTTATTTCTTATAATATCTATACATTTTAACTTTTTAAAAATTGTAACTGGTTTCCTACCGATCATGTCTTTTACTCTTTTTAATTTAACAGAACGTGTAAGTGTGAACAGCTCTATTCAGTTGAGGATACTCATCTTCTCTTCTCCACAAAGTAAGCAACAGAGATATTAAATTGATGATCCAAATTGTTTGATTTTTTATTATTATTATGACTGTATGCCTAAACATACCCAGTCAAAAAAACAAAAACAAAAAAAAAACATTACAGCTATCTCGTGACTCTATGGGCCCTATTTTAACGATCTGAAACGCAAGTGTCAAAGCGTGAAGCGCAAGTAACTTTGTGGGCGGGTCTCGGCGCTGTTGCTATTTTCCCGGCGGGATAAATGGCTCTTGCGCCCGGCGCAAATCTAAAATGGGTTGGTCTGAAGTAGCTTCATTATTCATAGGTGTGGTTTGGGCGTAACGTGAATAAACCAATCCGAGCGTCATCCAACATTCCCTTTAAAAGCAGGTGCGCAAGTTCCATTATGGATTGCTATTATTATGGCGTATTTACCAGGCGCACGCCAGGAGCGGTTCACAGCCGAGGAGACTGATGTGCTTGTAAGAGCAGTGAAAGACAGAGAAGTGAAGTTGTAATGTTGTACATTATGGTAAAGGTGATTTCACAGTCTTTTTTTTTCAGTCTTTCAGTTTTTTCAGTTTTTCAGTCGATTTTTTTTCCTGGTTCTTGACGGACAAACCAATTTGTCAGATGTCCTTATATACATATATGTCTTGCCACTATTGGGCAAACAGGTCTTATCCTTAATTATTACAATTAGCCTGAATCATTTGTAAGCTAGATTTATGCCTATTTTTTCACATCTTCGTGGCACACCACAATGATTTCCGTCATCTCATGTGTTAATATTTTTTTAGTGTAACAATTTATGATTTGCAAAAATAACTGTTGCATCTGTGTAGGTTACATGAGCAAAGTGTATGCGCGTTGTGCACGCTATACATTATGGTCAAGCATGCGCCCCTTAAAATAGCATAATGAACAACGCGCAACGCGCCACTGACTTTAGACTAGGTTTTTTCTGGTCAGTGGCGCAATTGTTTAATGGAACAGCAAAATAGCACCAGGGATTGTTTGCGCCGGAACACGCCTCCTTTTTTGCGCTGAACCGCCCAGGGAGCGCAAGTGCATTCACTAGTTTAGCGACGTGCTTCTGTGGAGGGAAAAGCGCGCTTTGCGCGGGTGCAAAATAGGAATGACACATGCGTCGGTGTACAAAGTCAATTGCGCTGGGTGCAAGATAGGGCCCTATATCACTTTTTCCTTTTAACACAGTAAAGGGCTCACATACTGTCCATTTTTGCTAATTTTGTCCTTCATAAACAACTTTTTTTACATAATCAAATGTACTGACAAAGTGTAACTCTAAACTCAATTGTGTATTTCAGATGCTGTCACATACCATAACCTCATCTTTTGCAGAGAGAAACTGCCACTCAAAATACACAAATTATGAGGGATGTAAAGATTGTGAAGATATTTCACTGGAACTTGGTCTTCATTACATCTATATCATGTTGAATGTCAATTATTATTTATTAATGTATTCAGCTAACAACTGTTGTTAGAGCATGGTCGTTTTTGCTACAGTTTGCCATGTCAAAAAAAAATAAGAGTATCTATTTGACAACATGCTGGGTTTCTATTTGTATGCAAAACCCAAATAGAGGCAACAAGATATTATAAGACCAGGCAGATAGAGGACTAAAAAAACTATATTAATAAATTATATATAAAATAATATTGATAATATGAAAATACTAATATACTTATATTAATGAAAATAAACTATTATTAATGATGTCATATATAACACTTTTCAAAGCAGTAGGCTAATATCCATACTAAAATGTATTCTAAATTTATAAACTTATTTTTTTTTACATTAAAACATTAAAGGAACAGCTGAATTAAAAAAACACATATAGCCTACCTTATAAACTTATGACATTTTATACATAAATATTGTCATTCTAATGATGTTTTTGTTTATTCACTAATATACAACATCTTTATCTTAATTTGTGGGGGGGTACCCAACAATTACTGAACGGATATTCAGACTGATTTTTGAACTGGTTCAGCCGGTTCATTAAAAAGATTTATCAAATTATTTATTTGTAAATCAGATATTCCTTGAAGTAATAATGTGCTCAGGCTTCTAGTGTTCAAACTTGTAATATAAAATATTATTTGTTAGCCCACATACAGTATGTCACCCATTTTAAAATGCTTGCTAAAAATGCTTGAGATGTACAGTAGATGGCATATACAGGGCCTTTTCTGCTTAGTTCATTGACGGGCTCTGGGCTCATTTTATATGCTGTGTTTACTCTCTCCCTGACGCTTTCAATAGCTTTGGTGGAAAGCATCACAGAAGGGTAAAGCTGGCTAACTTCATTAGCTTCCTTAAAATACAGGGCTTAGTGGTCATAAAATACCTGTGTAAGATTAAGAGAATAGCTTCACTGTTATAAATTCCATTTATCTCTCCTTCTTCTCTATTTGAGATGAATCACCAGAGAGTGAATTTTGTCAGAGCTGGGAGGCCACAAACCCAAAACCACACTCTTAGAAAACAGAAATCAGTGTAGGTATGTGACGGTATCAAATTTTCATGTTGTGATCATTTCTGAAGTATACAGTATACAGTATATTATCACGATATTGAAATTGCTAAAAAAAAAAAAAAAAGTGTTTTCATACTATAACAGGTGTAATAACATGTTTTCTTACACTCTAAAAAAATTAATTCAGGTCTCCAATTGAACATTTTCTAGTGACGGATAACATCTAAATTTTTCAGTTGGCCAAATTTAATTTCTGTGAATTGATGAAATTTAATTAATAGAAATTCAATTTGGCCAACTAAAAAAATGAGATTTGAACAGTCACTAGAAAATTTTAAATTGGAGACCTGATTTTTTTTAACAGTGTATATAAAAACAACTCTGAACATACAATATAAATTCAATAAAGCAATACAGAAAATTATATAAAGTAAAGAAGTTTCAAACAGATTAAAGTGCAAAATAATTATAAAGAACAATAATCCCTTTACAGTAAGGTCTCATTAGTTAATGCATTATCTAACATTAACAATGAAAAATAGCTGCATTTGTTACTAAGTTATAAGTTATTTTTCTTCTTTAATGTTTGTTAAAAAAATTTATCAGTTAGTTGATGTTAGCTCGGGTCCATTAAATAATACAGGTACAACTTTTGATTTTAATAATGTATTGTTAAATGTTATATAATAACATTAACTAAGATGAATAAATGCTTTAGAAGTTACTGATAGAGCCTTATTGTAAAGTGTTACCGAACAATAAAAAAGAATCATAACATTTTCAGTCAATATCCAGGGCATGTTGTAGTCCAGATTAAAATATAAAAATGTTTAAGTTTGAAAATAAATAGCCTATTAAAGGGTTAGTTCACCCAAAAAGGAAAATGATGTCATTAATTACTTACCCACGTGTCGTTTGACACCCGTAAGGCCTTTGTTCACCTTCGGAACACAAATTAAGATATTAATTATTCAATTTGATATCAATTGTACCAGTTCAGTTTAGAATCTGGAGGTTACTTGCTTTTGTGTCTCGTGTCGTCTTTGAATGGGGAATTCCCTTTTCCTTGGTCCTGGCTGCAGGGGTTTCCCTGGTTCTGTGATTCTGATGGTCTTGTCGTGTCTTTTGATTGACGTCTTGGGAAGCCAATCACATGGCGGGTTGGCGGACGGATGGAAAGTCTCGTGGGTGTTGTTTGAAGTTGAAGCGTACTCGCTGTAGATTCGTTGGTTGAAACTTTGCGGCAAAACTTAACTTAGAACACGAGACTCAACGGAAAGAAAAATAAACTTAAGTAAAAGAAAGGAAAGTGAGAAGAGAGTATTCAGATGGCTTGAAATGAAATCATTAATCCATTTTCTCTGATCTTGGTCTGCCACGATCGCCTGATCGTCTATCTCATTATCTTATGTCTCCTGCATCTTGACTTAACTTGGACTGCACTGCACAGATTCTGGAACTAGGAGCTGAACTGCTTCTTTGTTCGTGTTCTGAGATTATGAACTCATATTTGCCCATCCTCCTGGATGGGTTCTGGCCAATTAGATATCATCTTTGGTTCTGAGATGACTGTGTCTTCACCCCACCATAAATTATCGTTATCTGTGGTCTCTTACTCTCCTGCTCTAATGCCTAGTTCAGACTGCCCTATTTTACCCCCAATTTTGACTCACCGACAGGTTTTGCGAAATCACAGACAAATGCCCGAAATCATAGGCAAATCGGTGCTCGTGCACATGAGTGACAATCACGCAGTCTGAATGATCAAAGACGCTATCAGTGAGAATCACCGAAAAGTCGCTGACGCCCGCGAGATATTTAGCATGCTATACACTCCTGCTGTGTGAAATGTGTTCTGACTGAAAAATACATCTGAGATGACCTACAGCCAATGAGAGCACAAGATAAAGGGCAGTGGGAGGTTCGGGGGGGAGTTATAGACCATAATATCAGTATTGTAATAGATATATTTACAATTATATCAAACAGAAACAAAGCACAAACATTTTCTTGACCAGCCGCAACAGCAGCACGGTGAAAAATTATTTATGTAGCCTACCTCCAACTCTCTTTGCATAACACAATCCTTGTTCCCTGTGTCTCCCCAACCATTTCCTCCATAATCTTTTTTCTTTTTCTCCCTATTGATGCAAATCAGCGCACAGGCCATTTGGACCGCAAGTTTCTGCACTGCAGTCTATATTTTTTATAACAATTCCAGTCTTGCGTGAGAACGCCAGTCTGACACTCGTGTGATCTTGCGTTGTTTCCTTCTCACTTCTCGCGTGTGTTTTGTTGTGAAGCGTAATTTGCGAACAGGATAGAGCTGTCGGCGATTCTTCCTCTTGTACAGTCATGCAGTGTGAACTCCCCTGTCACCGATCCATCGTGCAGTGTGAACACAGCAGTGACTGATTGCTGGCCCAGATAGTCATGCAGCGTGAAAAAGAGCAGTGATCCGACGAGTTTTAAAATCGTGCAGTCTGAACCAGGCATTAGCAGAGAGTAAATTTAGACCTGATTTCTTACTATACGAACATGATACTGCCACATGTCTGTATTGTCTTGTTTAACACATGTGATGTTTTTGTTATTTTCTGTGTCATGTGCTCCTGTCTTTTGTCTTGACCCCACCCCTCTTGTTATCTGATTATTGGCTTATTTGCCCCTCCTGTTCTTCCCCATTACCTGCCTCATTTGTCCCCTATTTAATCTAATTGTGTCCTGTGCTGGTTCTTTGTCGTTTGTATGTCTCCTGTTTTCATGCTCCTTGTTCCTGACCCTGGTATTTTGTCTTTGTTATGTTTGATTTTCCCCCTCATGGGTTTTGTTTTGTGTTTATTTTCATTTTGTATTCAATAAATACCCATTTCTGTGCACTTGAGTCCTCGCTCCCTCTTCATTTGTACCGCACCCTGACAGATACATTCTACACAAAATTCAATCAAGCCATCTTCTGAATTATGAACAAATTTACACTCCTACCAGACAAGGCATATTTTCGACCAGCCATTCAATAGTTATAAACAATTACATGAATTGTGAGTGATATATATGCATAATGATCACGTGTATTGGTTATAGACAGATATAGGGCCCTATTTTAACGATCTGAAACGCAAGTGTCAAAGCGCGAAGCGCAAGTAACTTTGTGGGCGGGTCTCGGCGCTGTTGCTATTTTCCCGGCGGGATAAATGGCTCTTGCGCCCGGCGCAAATCTAAAATGGGTTGGTCTGAAGTAGCTTCATTATTCATAGGTGTGGTTTGGGCGTAACGTGAATAAACCAATCAGAGCGTCATCCAACATTCCCTGTAAAAGCAGGCGCAAGTTCCATTATGGGTTGCTATTATTATGGCGTATTTACCAGGCGCACGCCAGGAGCGGTTCACAGCCGAGGAGACTGATGTTCTTGTAAGAGCAGTGAAAGACAGAGAAGTTGTGTTGTATGGGAATGGGAGAAACCCGTGTAACGGGAGGTGGATCTGCCTCTACTCAGGACCTGACGCCAGCAGAGGACATCGCTGCGTCCACCCTCACCAATTTTTTTTCCTGGTTCTTGACGGACAAACCAATTTGTTAGATGTCCTTATATACATATATGTCTTGCCAGAAGTTGCCACTATTGGGCAAACAGGTCTCCTTAATTATTAGACTACAATTAGCCTGAATAATTTGTAAGCTAGATTTATGCCTATTTTTTAACATCTTAGTGGCACACCACAATGATTTCCGTCATCTCATGTGTTAATATTTTTTAGTGTAACAATTTATGATTTGCAAAAATAACTGTTGCATCTGTGTAGATTACATGAGCAAAGTGTATGCGCGTTGTGCACGCTTTACATTATGGTCAAGCATGCGCCCTTAAAATAGCATAATGAACAACGCGCAACGCGCCACTGACTTTAGACTAGGTTTTTTCTGGTCAGTGGCGCAATTGTTTAATGGAACAGCAAAATAGCACCAGGGATTGTTTGCGCCGGAACACGCCTCCTTTTTTGCGCTGAACCGCTCAGGTAGCGCAAGTTCATTCACTAGTTTAGCGACGTGCTTCTGTGGAGGGAAAAGCGCGCTTTGCGCGGGTGCAAAATAGGAATGACACATGTGTCGGTGTACAAAGTCAATTGCACTGGGTGCAAGATAGGGCCCATAGACTTATGCAGTAGAAGGCTGTTTGAATGTAAGTCCGACAATCATCTTTTGAATGATCTGATGCAGTTTATATGTAACAAACATGAGTTTCTGTGTGTTTTTCAAAATTTTAACCGTCGCTCTGAGTTCATTTAAAGGTCATTGAGAAGACAGAGATCTGGTTTGTTTCTTTGTCTTGTAGATCAAACAAAGTCTGTTGTTATCTTTGGGGTTGCTCAGAGTTGCCAAAGTTTGCAGGGAAATAAAGTACTTAGCTGGTGTCTTCTCCAGACAGAATGGAGCTACATCTTTCTGGTGATGGACGGTTGATTTTGGGGTCTGGAGTGTTGAGTTGGGTTTCGCATGGAATTATGTTTGCACTAATCATCTGGAAGATTCATTTGTGTCTGGTGCGCCCTCAATTCTTACAGTGTTATGCATTTTAAAATGTTGGTGGGAAAAGTATTCTTAAAATGCATTCTAAAAATCATATAATTCATAATAAATAATGATTCACTGTATTTTGAAGTAATATATCATATATTACCATACACCGTCACATGTCAAGTTCAGTGGGGTTCTACACAGAACCCTAAGGTTCTTAACTAATTTTAAGAACCCTTTCTGCCAAAATGGTTCTATATAAGGAGAAATGTCTTAAATGGTTGTATAATAATTTCATGTTTAACAGGTTATTTCATTTTCTTTAGCGATAAAGTATGTTTAAGGGCTGTTTGTCATAAATCTGGCAGAATGTAGGTTCTATATCGTACCTTTTCTAGAGATTGATTGCATTTGCTTACTCCATAAACTGTTGCATCTAAGGCCTAGTCCACACGTGCATGAGTTTTTTAGTTTTTTTTTCTTCATTTAAAAAAAAAAAATCACGTCCACACAAGCACGGTTTAAAAAAATCTCTGTCCACATGAAAACGCAAAAACACGCTATGAAGCTTGGTCAAAATCCATGTTGGCCAATCAGAAGCCTGAAAAAAAGGTCATTACCAGTTCTGGTGGGCTAACAACATTGTCATAAGAATTTATTATAATTATTATTATTATTATTATTATTATTATTATTATTATTAATAATGCCATAAACCAGAACAATATAATGAGATATATTCATTCAAAGTAAAAAAAAACATAAGCAGTGACATGCGTAGTATTGCATTCTGACACCTCTGTTCCGCAATATAATGGGAGAACTGTGCATGTCGCTTTATACATGTTATAAGCCACAGTTATTAGCAGCAATATTTTGGCTATGTCTGCCATGTCTCGCATCATGTAAACAAACAAGATAGCGGTGCACAATCTGACGTCAAACAAAGGAGATAACCGCACACACTCCAACGTCACAGGCCGAAATCTCTGGTATCACCGTCTTACACGACAGCGCTGCAACTGGAGGTTCTAGAAATCTTCACCCTGTAGGAAAAAAAAGTTTGATTTCAGTGACTGGAAACTGCGTTTGCTTGTGGACGAATGGCCAAATCGCAGGGCCTAAAGCACCAACTCAGCAGGAAGTTGCTTGGAGGGTGAATGGAAAAAAGCTGCTTTACTTCTGCTTCTCAAACAATATTGTTTATTTTCACTTTCTAAAAGTCTTGAAAAATATATCAAGTAACTGTGCAAGACCCACTTGTTTAATTGAAGTAAATGCTGTTTTATATGTAATAAAGAAGATCATAATTCTGATAAGAGAGTAATTTGCTTCCCCTGCTGTGGCGATGATTTTCCTAGCCAACCATTTCACGGAAGAAAGAGAAGGCCTTTTAGCCTTGTCACCAGGCGGTTTGTGGGTCGACTTATCGATAAACAGCTCCACAAGCTTGATGGATGACAACAAGATCTCCCGAGTTCTCTTGTGTGGCTGCATGTAGTCAGTGTGGATTAAAACATTAATCAAATTAATGTTCAAGTGTCATAAAAGCCAGGGGAGCAGGACTTTGTTCGTTAGATTAGAAATAAAGTAATAAGCATCTAACTGTGAAGTCTGTGGCTATTTAGAAAAGGGTTGTCTTTCTGAGGGATCCCCTTAATGAATTTCAGAAATCCAAGTGTGCAATAATGCTCAGTGACAAGCTCAGTCACATTTTCCCAGAAACAGCTCGCTTTGAACAGGAACAGACCCCCATTGTTTATGTTTGTGGTCGATCAATACTACGAACTACCGAAATGAAGATTCTTCTTCTAAATGCCAATACTGAAGCATCTCCATTTGCTCTACACATTGCAGAGGTGGATTCATTAAAACGCTTTTTTGTGTCCACATTGAGAATTCCTTATATCTGCCGTCTATTATTGCTGTATCTATCTTGGGAAACTAACCGTTGGTAAAAAGCAAGCTTGGATGGAGTTCCCACGAGCCCTTAAATCCTGCAGGAACTATAGCAGTCACCATAGCCCTGATTAAAAGTTGCACTTATTCCAGTGCATTCATGTGAGTAATTGACTCAAGCTATATACTGAACACTTACACATATGCTCTTTCGTCAGCTGCCCGGACTAACACCTTGTAAATCGCACAGCTCTATTAAAATACAGTATGGGCAAACATTTATTCATTTTGAGAACAGGTCAGAAGTCTGGAAATGAGAAAAAAATAAGTATTTCTAATGTTCTCTGTGCATTCATAACTGTGACGAGATGTCATGAGAAGAAGAACGATTTTTGGTCCTTGCACAATGACAGATATTCTCAGCTGTTGTAGAAGAAAAGCATCATGCTGACAGTTAAATTATGACTATTGCAGCCGCTCTTGAATATTGGCTAAACTGTATGAAGAAACAGAGCAGATTTCATCAATTGCAAAATGACAGTGTTGACAATCAGTCCAAAAAAGATTGGATTTGAAAACCAAATTGGATTTGTGCGCAGTGTGAACAAAGCGTAATTTGCAATGTACATTCATTTCTTTCAATTTCAAAAAGCTAACCATTCTATAACCAACTAAACCATTCAATTAGACAGGAGGTTTACATCACTAGAAAAGTACTTCACTTTACTTCACTAATAGCTGCTAAGGGGTTTTAACAGGATGGCTGTCAAGTGAACTGATGAGCTTAAAAAGGATTTAATCGAATGGTGGCCAATAATCACCTCAGACATTAGTAGTTGTTTGGTTCATGGTTATAGTTAAAATTACTATAAAATTACTTCTAAACTACCAAGCCTGCAACACGTCCTGGAAACTGAAGCCGACACGTCTCGATCGCACCCAGGTGACTGGAAGCAGTATAGGTCATAAAGCCCGCCCTCTCCTTGTATTCTAATGGTACATTAGACAAACTAAACAATCAAATTACACTTCAAATAATTTTTTTCCAAAGGTGGTTTCTGTCTTTTTAGGCTGTTTTCATCACTCTAATGTAAGTTCAAATAAATGTTCGTTTTTCAAATAAGTTTGGTTTTAGTTAGTTATTTGATGCTATAAAAACGGGGGTGTGACGTTATGATTGACAACTGAGATTGACTGCTTCTCTGAGTGAAGTAGTCCTTGAGGCACTAACGAACATTTTTCGGGAATTTCGGGAGGAGATTGGAGCTTTAACTTTAATCTCTACATTTCCATAACTGTTTATTTCACAAAAAGTTGTTGATTAAGCTGGAGTGTGGGCGGGACCTTGATTTCACAGCTCAACTTCACACTCACTACTGTGCAGACTCGGGCTCCAAGTTGTCAGCACCATATTTGAACACTGGCGGTTTCACTTACATAAACGTAAAGTCTCCCTTTCAGATGCAAAATGTATGGGAGGAGAGAATTTAAATGATTCACGCATGGTGATTTACTGACATCATCAATTTACTGGTGTTTGCGCCATTATTTAACGCCCAAAAAAAGCATGTCTTAAACCAGACACTAATGGGTAGATTAGGGTAATTTTGGAAATGGTCCGGCTGCGTCTGTGTTCATTGATTTGCGTGTCGTCAGTAGATCACACGCAGAACTTTCCACTCCCATCTGAGCTTTTATGGAATTGTGCTCTCACACTAATTTGCCCTGTTTAGTAAATTTGGCCCTTGATATGTAAGGTCAAGTAGAGCACGTTTTATTGTAAGAATACAATATCACAGATAGTGCGGGAAGTATAGTAGTATGCTATTTCAAACCTACCCCATTTGGCCACTGCATCAAAGATGGCAGCCAGAAAATGAGCCCAAGCCTTGTGTATTGACAGAGAGTCAGATAATAGAGAGCTCTATAGATCCTGTGCTCTACATATCCTCTGTGGTCACAAGGGTTTGTTAAAGCTGAGCTGATTCAATAAAACTTCCGTTTGGAAGGTTTGAGGGAAACTGACAATCTCCAGAGTATCACAAAATAATTACCCTATGGCAAGAACACTGACCTCAGGCCTCAGCAATATTCATAAGACCTTAATGAATGACCCGAATACGTTAACAGCAAAAATGAATAACTGACTTTCTAGTCCCATATCCCTGAGCGCTTGAGAAAATTTTGCTGAGAGGCTTTGTTCACGTGGGAGGTTAACCTCCATGTCTGTCACACAAACGTCTTACCTTAACAGCTTATTGGTAGAAATGTATTAGGCCCTAAAGCATATATTTTACCATATTCACCAAAACCTTTTCAGCTGCCTCACTGTGTACTGTTTACAAAGGCAGTTGCCTTCCAAAGCTGAAAATATACTTCCCTGGTTCCGCTCCAGCTCGCGGGCAGTTCGAGTGATTTTTTTCATGAGCATAATCCACTGATGTCAGCATATATGCGCTCAGTGATTTGAGCCCCTGAATAGAAAGTCCCACTAGATGGTTTGCACATGCCGAATGCATCTATTCAGGCTCACGGTCAATGGATTATACTTTATGCAACTGTACATGAGACGGAGCGGAATGCGGAAAATGAAATGTATACACAGATCAGACATAACCTTATGATCTTTTATTAAAATCCTAATATTGTGTTGGTCCCCCTTTTGCTGCCAAAACAGCCCTGACCCGCCAAGGCATCGACTCCACTAGACCCCTAAAGGTGTGCTGTGGTATCTAGCACCAAGATGTAGCGAATTAGCTCTGAGGGGAAATATTAATAATTATTAATAACTCATTATGATTATTCATTATGATTAAATATGAATATTTGAATCAGTTAACTAGATTAACTTGATGTAGCTACATTTACATTACAATCATTCAATCAGTTCGTCCTAAGGACGTTCAGTATTGATTATTAATTTAATTCTTAGAAATGGATATTTTTCATGGCCACAGAAAAATAATTATTTCTTTGAATTTACCTAAGCGCTTAGAGCGCATCAGCAAGATAGATCATTTAAGGGACAATTTTTTTGCAGGCAGGGAGTCAGGACCAAACATCTATTGTGCACAAACTTTAATAACTAAATCACAGAACAAGACTAAAACTAACATTAAACATACAGACATAATAGATACATAACACGATACATACATGATAAGAGGTAAGGTTAAAGTGGTTGGAGGAAAAAGGGTCAGAACAGATGGATGAAGTTATGCAGAAAGTCTAGAAACTTTTGGAAGAGCCACCATTAATAAACTTCTTTGTCTGAACAAAGAGTTTACAGTTTTACTAACTACACAGCAATTTCTGTTTCGTACTTTACTTGCATTTAGTCTGAGCTGTAGAAGACCGTCCAAGGTGAAATTGCAGGAGAAAGTTTGTTGGTTCCGTCCGATGGCATTGAAGTGGCAGTCAAGTTCTTCTGCATCGATTGAAGAAGAAATGAGGAGCTTGCGTGGTTGCTTCGGATCCATTGAGGATGAGAAAATTGCACATGGCGTGCAGAGTCTGGACCTTCTGGTCCATGGCCTTGTGAGGCCTTTGGCTCGGTGTGGGTAGAGGCCTGCCATGTGCACGGCCTGCGGGGCGGGAGCCCACAGACACAGCGTGTTGTCCGTGAAGCAGGAGAAGAGAGAGGAGGGATGAGCGCCTTGCTCCTTAAGAAGTCTGCAGGGGGTCACCACCTCCTGAAGTAGTTTTGACCAATGAGATTGTTGGGATATCCAAGCGGGGAAAATCTCCTCTGGAGATTTATGCCGCTTTGTTTCAAACCGGATTCAAAAGGGTCTGTGCCCATTTATACTCTAATTAATGCAACAAACACATATTGCCTCTTACGAGAACGTGACATACATGAAAGTGTAAGTTTTGAAGCGAGCATTAATTTGAGAGGAGACATGACACACTGTATATAAGGTTACCTGAAATAGTAAGTTGTTCATAAGACATTCTTAAGTTACATACAATGCGACCGACCCTTTACAAGGCAGTTATGTGTGTGCATACAAGGTCCTAGGGTGCTTGTTCATTTATAGACGGTTTGTCTATAACTTGAGGCAAAAGCGTGTGTTTTACAGGCTGTGTCTTTCCCCTGTGAACTTTCCATGTGGCCACATTCCTTTGGTGTCATAAAACGCCTTATCAGTTTTGTTTCCAGGGTAACCGAGGATCCTTCTCTGTGGTGTTGGGGGAAGGTCTTTTATTCAGCACAAAGTATTTAAAACATATTTGTTAAATGTAACAGGCAATTAAGTGTCTGATTTTGCTCAGTCACTACAAAGATGTAAAAGTAACATCCACATGGATGGCAGGACCCAAGGCTTCCCAGCAGAACATTGCCCAAAGCATCACACTGCCTCCACCGGCTTGCCTTCTTCCCATAGTGCATCATGGTGCCATGCCCTATGCAGGTTATGCATGGCCCTGGTCCTATTCAACCCCATATGGAACACACTGCGATGCACTGTGTATTCTGACACCTTTGTATCAGAAGCAGCATCTACTTTTTGAGCAATTTGAGCTACAGTAGCTTGTCTGTTTGATCGGACCACACAGGCCAGCATTCACTCCCCACGTGCATCAATGAGCCCTGTCGCCGGTTCACCACTGTTCCTTCCTTGGATCACTTTTGATAGATACAGACCACCGCAGAACGTGAACACCCCACAAGAGCTGCAGTTTTGGAGATGCTCTGACCCAGTCATCTAGCCATCACAATTTGGCCCTTGTCAAACTTGCTCAAATCCTTACGCTTGGCCATTTTTCCTGCTTCTAACACATCAACTTGGATGGAAAAATGTTCACTTTCTGCCTAATGTATTCAACCCACTAACAGCTGCCGTGATGAAGAGATAACCAGTGTTATTCACTTCACCTGTCAGTGATCATAATGTTATTCCTGATCGGTGTAAGTGTGAATGTGTGTAAATTTTGAAATTAAAATATTATTTGCACATGGTTAAAATATATTACTTTACAAAAAGTAACCCCACCCATCGGCAAAATCAAAGACATGGTTATGGCCCTGTTTATAAGCATAAAAATTAATTGCACGATTAAATATTGGTTAACATTATACAAATTTTTTTTATCTGTACTTTTCAGCATGTATGAAATAGTGAATTGTATAAATAACATGAAATATACTTTTCTCTCGTCTTTTGAATTTTTTCAACAAAGACTACGTGCAATGTTGCAGTAAAATTTGTCCAAAACGAGGCATCTTAGGACAGAGCATAATGAAGTTTTTTAATTTGCACGGATTCATTGCATTCATGTCCTGTGGGTGACGGAGTTCAGCTGAACTGGATTCTGACACTTCTTTTATCCTTCCCAGTAAAGGACTTTAATTAGCGCAGTGTTCAAAATTTTGCCACCTCCTATTGGTCCATCTGATGTTACCCAGGGTGAAACTGACACATAGGGGTTGCCCTCACACCTCACAACTTAAAAAAGTATTTTAATTTTCAAATACTAAGGCAAATTCAAATAATTAGCCTGTAATCTCAAAGAAGAGCCTCATGTGCTGTTTATCAGAAACTGCCAGATTGCACTTTTCCCCTCCACAGCAAACTATCATTCATTGGCCGAACATTAACATTCAAAGCTTGTCATCACCATGACACCAGACTACTTCATCCACATTTGCCTCTTTAAATGCAGGGTGGCTCCTCAGTTTGCCCAATGCATTATTAAGCCCTTGTTCACTTGGGGCAATTTCAGTCATGGCACATCTCTCACTGTTATGTCACGGTGCATTTTTCCTTTGCCCCTTATTTTGTTCACTATTAACAATGTATATGATACTGGCAATAGCTCAGGCTAATGAAAATCCCAAAAATCCCTCTGCAGTCTGGAGAGCATTACATTGAGTGTTCTGGACATCTCTCTCATGAGCATTGGATTACAAAAGGATGAAAGAAAAGATAAGTGTTTAACCTCTTAAAGGAACTTCTGCACTTCACTTGAAGTGGCACGGAGATTCATAATCCACTGTTTTGGTTTAGCAAATTGAAGCTGTCTATCTATCTGTCTGTCTGTCTGTCTGTCTGTCTGTCTGTCTGTCTGTCTGTCTGTCTGTCTGTCTGTCTGTCTGTCTATCTATCTATCTATCTATCTATCTATCTATCTATCATCTATCTATCTATCTAGCGTATATTGCACACAGAAAATTATGAAAAAGCTTATAATAATAATGCCTTATAATTTGAGTGGTACTGGTGGATTTCCGGGGGAAATTCAAGCATGTCTTTGGGTCATTACATCACGTCTGTATACATAAAGAAGGAGTAGTAGTATTATCGCATGTGAGGATGCTGCAGATGGCGTCTCATTTATAGCCTTTTCTCACAGCAGCTGGAATAATTCAATTTATCATTTTGATGGAGGATTGTAATCCAGAATTCAGTGAGCTGGAGATTCACCAGTAGTCAAAAGCAAAGGATTAGATTGGCAGACATATTAGTTGCTTGTTCAGATGACATTTTGTGGGGAAAATTCTTATTTTGGTCATACTTCCAAGACAGAATCTGTGATTCTGAAGTACAGTATCCACAGCAGTGCGGTGAATGAATGACAGCCCACAAACTCCTCAAAACATTAGATTAATCTGTGCTGGGGAGCCGTGCCAATGCACAATCCAGATAAAGATGATAATTCTGCAAATAACGGCAATTGCAGGTTTCAAACAGAGATGGCGACATAGAGTCAAAACCTACGGACTGCAGCTTTAAAGATAATCTAGTTTATTTTGGAATATGACCATTACATGTGCTTGGTAGATTTTATGTGATTTACCCTTTGAGCAAAATATAACATTAACATTAATAATAGCTAATAATAATAATAATAATAATAATAATAATAATAAAACATTCTTTCTTTTGATTTGGGGGTAAATTATGACCCAGACATGCTCTTGCCTTTTGAGGTTTTGTGTGATTTACCCTTCAAGACTAGATGTTCTATCATATTTCCTAAACACATATGCTGGTAATTACAGATGGATCAAAAAAAGCTGGAGCCTGAGTTGCATTTTTCTCCTCGTGGTGTGGACAGCACAGGACTGACAAAACATCAGTTAGAGAGACTAATTAAACCTTCATTTGTAAAACCCCAGTCTCTTATCTAACAGCACACCCATGTTTCCCTCCCTTTTTGAATTTGTGCAGGGATGCGTGTCCAAACATAATCTCAACTGTAAGGAATATAAACAAGTTATAAATAAAGGGAGATTCTCATAACACCTGTTACTGTAATACATCAAAGCGTCAATATTTTTAACAATTTACACCTTCACCTACCCGTTCTCCTCATTTTAACGTTGTCCTACTCTGCAGTGAGTCATCCTATTGAAACAAGCCTTTTTATATAATTGATAGCCTCTGTTTGGCTCTTCCACTGACATCCTTATTAAATAAAAACGAATGGCAGAGAAAGCAGCAAAAATCCCATGCCCACCCTCTCCACATCATCCCTCACCCAGCTGCATTTTACCACCAGTCCACCAGATTCAATCAGAAGCTAATGCCTTTTACCCTTGGTTGCCCTGTGGAGAAACACACTTGTTTTAGTGCAATCCTTCACCGGGTGTCAGTGGAATACTCTAAAATGAATGGTCTGCATTTCAACACTGAGTTTCATGCTAAATTAGTCTCTGGTGAGAAAGCTTTTGTTTGTTTTTTCACATGCTCGCCAGACAGCATGAAAAACGGATTTGCAGTAGCACCGTGAATTCTCACCTGAGGAGCAATCTGTCGTACTGCCTAATGTGTTGCTGTCAGTGCTGCTGCATAAGGGCGGAAATTGCAGAAACACAAATACAGTAAGCCATTCATAGGGGTGGGCGTAAAGAATTTGCAGGCAACTAATTAAGCTTATGTTATATTGTAATGTTTAAGTCTACTGAATATATTAGGCATCATTATGATTTGTTATTTTTTAGGCAACAAGAGGTATATGATCTTTTCTCAGTGCTAACAAATGCTGCACAAGCTTCACTCCCTGTTTTGCTTGAAAAGTATATTTCTTTCTTCTTCATTTGGCATTTTGTTATCTGATACAGTGAAATTCAGTCATTTTTAAGTCACATATTTCCCGTTTTGGACTTTTATGTAGATGTTTTGTCTTGTTTTCTCTTTTTGTTTTGTAGTTTATGCTGCGTTCATGCCAAGTCATAAAAATTACGAGATGAAAACCTGTGACATCCTACTCGGTAGTGATGAGAGAAACTAAGCTTTTCGAAACTTTGAATCAATTGAACCAATTGCTTTGCAAAATGGTTCACTGTTTCGAAAGCTACATGCTGGTGACGCCTGCTGGTCATAATAATGTAAATGCAGGGAAAACTCAGCCCAAACACGCATAAAACATAGGATTTCCAAATCCAGATCATTCTAATCCAGATTAAACTTTCTTAATAACTGGAGAAACACGGATGGCCTTTGTAAGGAAGTTAACCAGGACGGTGGAGTTAACTTTCCCAACTACTCTTGATCTGTCTGCTCCACATTTACTGTACCTTTATTGTGTTTGACCTCAACACTTCCCTTGGCTGAAAGAGAAAGACGCACAAATGAAAGGGTGGGGCTAGGTGTAAGGGAAGTGTCAACAGTGTAATTATAAATATAACTATACAGAAATTAATTACAGATGTAATTACATGCAGGTAATTTTTTTATGTAAGTACAATGTAATAAGTACATAATAAGTGCATTGTATCAAATGATTCATTTAAATATTAGTACATGGTAGTTAAGGCCACCTAATATAAAGTGGGTCCAACACTTTTGCTTGAGGTGGGATACGGGTAAGGTTAGGGACAGATGTGGTGGTATGGTGTAAGTTTAAGGGTAGGTTTAGGTCAGCGATGTCCAATCCTGCTCCTGGAGGGCCACTGTCCCTCAGAGTTTAGCTCCAACCCCAATTAAACACACCTGAAACAGCTAATCAAGGCATAGGCTACTAGAAACTTCCAGACAGGTGGGTTGAGGACAGTTGGAGCTAGAGTTTAGATTCTATGCCCGAACCCGAACTTGACTGGGTCGGGCCGATATTTCCCGGCACTATCCTCGGGCCAGGTTGGGTCGGGCCGTTGATCAAGAATTTGTGTTTTTTTTCATCATTACTTTATTAGCCTAACAGGGTGGGCAGAAAGCTATGCCATAATCAGAAATATATATATATATATATATATATATATATATATATATATATATATATATATATATATATATATATATATATATATATATATATATATATATATTTTTTTTTTTAGCAAAGTAAGAACTAATTCTACAACTAAGAAACAAATGCGTACAAAGTTGCAAAAGTCAGGATTAGTCTAAAAATGCATGTTAACTCACAGCACATGCAGTGATGAAGCGCAGCATTCTGAACAGAACCGCTGAGACGCCAGTCATAAGCTGCTGGCGTGAACACTGGCATTGCTTAACTAGCCTATTTCTTTTCGTTGCAAATTTTTTCGTTTAAAAGTGGACATTTCAAGCCTTCTATACACATATTTCTCATGTCTGTGAGGCAAGTAGCCTGCTGAGTTTCGGTTTATTTATGAGAAGCGCTCCAGTTCATGTGCAATGAAAGTGATTGCTCCCGCGTCTTCATGTCGTTCGACGACTTCATGATTATAGTCTGCTATAGTCTATTTGCTTCTTATTTATTAAATCCAGGCAATTGGCTGACGAAACCTTGATTAAAACTAAGATACAATTTATACAAAACAAAATTCCCTTTAAAGAAAGGTTTTGTACAAAACAAAACTTAATATTAAACAAAATATAATAACCACCAAAATCATTTCTGACCCACTTGCATCTTGGCACTTTTCATAATCAGATGAAATTTAAAAATAACATTATAATATTTAAACATAAATATGAAACAAAATACATTATTTAATGGCTACAAAAACAGTATAGTAGGCTACAGTACAGATAAATGTCATGTCTGAGCAGGATTTGAGCGAACTTCATTTTACCGGTGAGCAGTTCATGACCAGTCATACCGGTCCGCTTCGCTCATTACAGGCTCATTCTCATCAGAACGTCCACGTATTTAAAAAGTTCGGGGTTAAAAGGGGTCAAGTTCGGGCTCAGGTTCGGGCAGAGAATCTAAACTCTAGCTCCAACTGTCCACAACCCATCTGTCCTCAACCCATCTGTCTGGAAGTTTCTAGTATTCCTAATAAGACCTTGATTAGCTGCTTCAGGTGTGTTTAATTGGGTTTGGAGCTAAACTCTGCAGGACAGTGACCCTCCAGGAGCAGGATTGGACACCCCTGACGTAATTGTTAGAATTCCATTGTTACTAGGGGTGTAACGATTCGTTTTAACAACGATTCGATTCGTATCACGATTTGAGGTTGTCGATACGATTCAAGGACGATATTGGTTCATTTAGAACGATACGATCCGAAACGATTCAGTGACTTGAAATCGATTCAGTAACTTTTTAGCCAAAAATTGTGTGACTGAAATAAATATCTGGATACTGGTCATTGCAGGTGAAGTTTCCTAGACTCCTGTTGTTTCTTGTAAGGGAATCAGGTATCAATTAATTATGGATATAAACAAACAAGTAAACAAAAATTAATGGCAAATGCATTCAAATTTTATTTGAATAAAATGCAACCAACAGTTTAGGTTGAATTAACAGGAAGTTAACCTTTTCTGCTCTCATTTTCAATATTCAATACATTTTCAATAAAAGCACAGTAAGTGCAACCAACATTTCAACAGTAGGTTAACCTGCTACTTCTGCTTTTGTTTTCCAACATACAAATATTACAATATTAATATAAAAAAATAAAGTGCAACTAACTTCTCTTCAGGTTTAATTAAAAGTAGGTTTACCTGCTACTTTTGCTGTTGTTTTTCAACATTAAAATAATACAAATACAATATTAATATCAAAAATAAAGTGCAACCAACATTTCTTCAGGTTGAATAAACTGGCTGAACCTGCTACTACAGGGCTCGACATTAGGCCGGTTCACATGCTTGTCCTTCGGACAAGTAAATCTGTCATTCACTTGTCCGAGTAAAACATTTGCTTGTCCGGATTTTTTTTGTAAATATAATCTATTCTGAAGCAATATTCTCACCAGTGTTTAATCAGCTTTGACATATTTAAATAAGCATATTTGTCATATTTGTACCTTTTTATAAAGGGCATTTTTTCATATCTTATAAAATATAGGGTATGCTTCGGCTTTCCTTTTATATTCTTAAATTTGATCAATAAATTAAACTAGAATAAGACACTATAGGCTGTTACCAATCAAATTAAATCATTTACACTGAAAAATTACAACTGCATTAAATAATTTTATGAGATTATTTTAAATATTTTTGAATATACAAATAAGAAATGTTGGGAAGATGAAACTAAACCACCAGTAGGTGGCAGCAGGTGACCGTCTTAATGAGCGATTCATTGAGTCGATTCAGTGAAACGGCTGAATCATTCAAGAATTTGGCGGTCGTTTACGAATAGGCCATTGAATCTTTGATTCAACCGATTCATTAAAACGCTGAATCATTCACTAACACACAATGTTCCTGTGAGATGCGTTACGGTTCTGCTGTGATATTTGTTTGGAACTATTTTCGCTGCTGAAATAGAACAAAAACAGTCCATATTGCTTCTAAAATGTAAGTGACTTAATGTTAAATTGTTTATGGAACTGGCTTATGAAATCAGTGTCATTTTCAGTCGTGATGGTATTCAGGAAAACACTCTTGTTAGAGTAATGTTGCTTAACTGTATCATATGTTATAAATATAAAAACTGCACAATTTTAACTGTGTATGTTAACTGAGTTTCTTTGTATGAGCGGCGCTCATTTGTTTTCGTTCTCGAGATGCTGCGTGAGCCTCAACACTTCAGAACACTTCTCTGTGCGTTCACTATGTCACCAGCAGTATTAAAAACTCGCTCTGCTGGCACACTGCTGCCAGGAATGCACAGGTAACATTTAGCAAGGGTTGAAAGTACAGGTAGCTCTTTCTCCTGGTGGCTTGATTATTTCTCGCTCGTTATCTTCTCCTCTGTCATCCGCCATACTATGTTTTGTTTTCTTAGCGCTGCTGCTGGTGCGTGGCGATGATGTCACAGATAGGCAGACTGAATCAAGTAACGTTTAACGCCTTTATCATTAAAAGTGCTAAGAAAAAACATCCATATAAAGTCTGACGTGCTTAAATCCAATGCGTCATTTCCTATTATCGATACAATCGATTGATTACCTTTTAAAACGATGTTAGATCGATACATGTCGTCCGGAAGGCCAACTTGCCGAGCACAGATCGATGTAGTTAGATCATAGGAATATAAATCGATACATCGATGGAGTAGATGAATCGTTACACCCCTAATTGTTACACTGTCTATTAATTCCATTGTTTGCAAATATTACAGCCATTCAACACATATTAACGCTTTGATCCAGATCAAAACCAGCATTGGATTTTGTGATCTAATCCAATTTTCAGAATCTTTTTTTTTCTTTTGAACAACCCATTTCAAATACAATTGCTGAAATCCAATCCGATTAGGCTACTTTTGAACAACTGGGCCCTGGATAAATAGACTAGACAACATCATGAACACAGCAGCTTTCTGATATGTGAAATCTTTAGACAAAGGCAGATGATTTTCGTCATGAAGTGCACTATGAGTGATCAAAAAGCTTCACTGAAAAAAAAAAAAAAAAAGTGTGCTCAGGTCACCTTAAAAAAGTTTAAAGTTATCACGCAAAGTAAAAGTCTTAACCCAAAATAAAAAGTGCCTTGATGTAATATTCAGTGTATGTTCATTTAATAGGAATGGAATTGGAGAACAGAATATATTGATGTGCTGGGAATACATCTGAAAATAATTTGCAAATGATGACACAGACCTCTGAGTTCCAGTAGTAATGGTACAGAAATTTCTCCTCTACCTATTGAAAATCCACTCTGGGAACACTTAACACTGACTTCACATCAACAGGAAACTGTGTCTTATTTTCAGTGCATTTATAAAAAACTTTTTGCATATGCCTCTACAGCATCGTGGGAAGCAAAAACGCTTGGTTTTATTTGATTTCCTATGGGAGATTCATGAAGATTAATGATTTTATTTCCCAAGCTCATATACCTCAGTCAGTCTCTGTTTTTTCTTATGTTAATTTGATTTCCTCAGCTCCTCTGGGTAGACAATGTCATTTAAAATATGCACCCTCGACATTCGAGCACAGCATTTGTTCCATTCAATCGGAAGACTTCTGTGTTCCCTGCTTGATATTACTCATCTGGATAACCAGGCAATTTAGCTGTTATTTATACCCCACAATTCAAGTTTTAATCTACTCTGCGGTGCTGCTAAATTTTTAGAGCAGACAATTTGTGAAGAAGAAGAATAAAAACTGATTTAAGCAACAGGAAGTGAAGTAATTGCATGTTAGAGTTTCTTTACGACTCTCAGACACGAAACTCTGCAGAGGACTGAGGCAAATACACCTTAATCATGCTGTAGTGTTTCAATTTAGTATAAATATATAGAAATATAAACTTAGAATATATATTCCTATGACTACTTACCTCAGATACAGTATGTTCTACAGTATATAAAACATAAAATGGTTATTTATGCAGGTGAGTGGTATTTGTCTAAGGTCTATGTGTGTCTTTTAAAGATTTTTATTTTTAAATATTTATTAAACAACTTCCTTCTTTAATAGTGGAGGTTTATTTTTATATATATATATAATGTAAATGTAAATATATAAATATAAATCTGAATATTTAGTTATAACTCTGAATATATAAATGTAAATCCCGAATATATAGTTATAATTCTGAATATATACATGTAAATTTCGAATATATAGTTATAATTCTGAATATGTGAATGTAAATCCCGAATATATAGTTATAATTCGGAATATATAAATGTAAATCCCGAATATATAGTTATACCTCTGAATATATAAATGTAAATCCTGAATATATAAATGTAAATCTTGAATATATAGTTATAACTCTGAATATATAAATGTACATTCTGAATATATAGTTATAACTCTGAATATATAAATGTAAATCTTGAATATATAGTTATAACTCTGAATATATAAATGTAAATCCCGAATATATAGTTATAATTCTGAATATATAAATGTAAATCCCGAATATATAGTTATAATTCTGAATATATAAATGTAAATCCCGAATATATAGTTATAACTCTGAATATATAAATGTAAATCATGAATATATAGTTATAACTCTAAATATATATAAATCCCTAAATATATATAAATGTGGCTAGGGGGCCCTAGGGCACCCCAGCCAGCCACTACCGCCACCAAGGAGGCCTAGCTTGGTGCCTTTTTTAACGAGCGCTTAAGCCGGGCCATCCCTGTCTGTTCTATAACAGAGCCTCTGGATACTCGCCTCCTGGAGAGGCATCCAGTCCAAGGGACTGCAGAATGGCAGTGTCCTCCTCAGACCGGATCTCAGAGACGGGAATCCCGGAGAGCAGTACTCAGCATAGCACTTTCTACCCTTGCCAGCGAGGGGAGTTAATCTGCTCGATCCCTTGGATCTACTGAGCTATTATCAGATAGAAACACTCAGGAGGCCAGACTGGCCTAAAAGCTGATCTAATTGGGAGGCCACCCTTGGGGCCTACGACCACCCGATCAGGCCCAGGCAGCTTCGGCTCACATACGACCCTACGAAAGGAGGGGAGCTTAAAGGGGGCTGCCACGTAGGTAAATCAGGTTGCAGGCTGAAATCCCCTCCTTGGGGACCAAGTAGCAGAAGCGACACCAGTCGCGCTAGGGTGAGACCTTACTCAGATGCTGCCGGCTAAGGGCCAGATCACTGATAGCAGGTCACCACTAGCTGTTAGCGTCATGCCAGTTAACAGTCCTCGTACTGAGAACCAAAGACCTGTTAGGGAGGCCTAGTGAGGCCATCCCGGAGGCCATCAATTCCTTCTGGAGCCAACTGTACAATGGTGCAGTCTTATCGGCAGCGCCTACAAGCACTGGAACCTAATCACATTGTCCATAGCAGGGTACTCTGCAAACCAAACGCCTTGTACCCCCTAAGCGGGGGGAGTACCACATATGCCACCCACCTCATGAAGGTCCTAGCTTTAATAGCGGCCTACCATACCGTGTGAGGGCGTCAGCCATGGCAATGCTCTGGCTACAAGGGAGCTCACGACCAAACCTACATAAACCAAAAGGTTGCGAAGTGCTGCTCAACCCGAGCCATGGGTGAGGCAGAATGAGACAGAGCTAGGTGTGGAGGTACTCAAATCTACCCTGCCTTGTCAGGGGAGTACTGCCAACTGGCCAGGGCATATAAGGAGGGCCAGAGCCTGCCAAAAAGCTGGCGGCTTTCTAAGAAACTAGCTCTGGAGGGCAGGGCTGAGCTATGCATACAGTCTTTTCGTACTCATTTGAAAAACGGCCTTAACCCTGCCCCACGACCACTGGCTAAGTCGCTATCAATTCTGCACAGCACCAACCTGCATTACTAGTGAAAGCCCCAGAACGCAGGTAAGGGGACGGGCCTTGGCCGGACAACTCTACATAAGAGGAGGCTACATTAGGGACAATAATAAAGCTAGATTAAAAAAAGAACAGCTACCCGGAGCGCAAACGCTTCTTGGCATGCGCCTCCGTAATCCCTAGAAAGCCTAGGCCAATCTAGATCTATACCCGAGGTCCGAGAGGGCCACTAATATTGCACCAAACAAAAAGGGCACTCGGGTAGAAGTGCCAGTCATATATTAGATCTGGCTCTAGATCTAACTGTAGTTCTAGCGTAGGCTGATCCTGCATTTTCCAGAACTTATACTGAGAGAAGATACAGACCGCCTTACCCTCAGGCGGCTACCAGTTACCAGCTAAAAACTAGGAGAAATATACGGCCAGCCTTTCCTCTTTTTTTTTTTTTTTTGAGAAAAAAACGCTATACACCCGCAGGAATGAGCAGCATTCCCAGCGCTACTTAGACATTTTAAAGGTCTGGGAGATATAAAAGCTGTTCCACAACCACAGCACTTAACAGAACGGCTGTTCTAAATATATATTCCTTGCTGGCTCTCCACTAGCAACACTAGCTCACCATGGAGCCTAGGCAACTGGTGTATAATGTTTTATCGTTCTAGCCATCCTAGCAGGGGAACTACAGGCCCTAGGAAATATCTAACGATCCACAGCGATCCCCGAAGCCCTCTACAGGGAGCATAAGTCAGAAAATATAATATTTTTCCCTCTTATAGGGGACTTACCCGCTCGCCTGCGGCGTGCCATGATATCCACCCACAAGCTTAATTCACCACATGTATGCTTAGGTGTACCACTACCACGGGCCTGAGGGGGCTCACTCACAGACCAGCCAGGCGTGCCCTAGCACATCATCGCGGACCCACCTAGGCCGGATGTAAGAAGCGCCTGGGGAGATGATGAAGAAGAGGAATGAGGGTCAATGTAATTCTTAGCTCACCCTCAGGGAGGAGACCCATCATGAACGCTGACTGCGTTTATTATACACAGCTCCTACTTCTCCCGGGAGTCTGCCTCTCTGTGCCCCACCCCCGACTGTGGGGGCGCACGAGAGGCAATGCTGGCCCTTGGGCCCTGTCTCCGGTCCTCGGCCTCCCGCCTGCCTGGGACCCGGATCTCAGTGGCATGCAGGTCCTCAGACGCTGCCAAATGTTCGCTATTCCTCGGCGATGCTGGCCCTCGGGCCCAGACTCCGCTTGTTGCGCAACCACCGCATCAGGGAAAACATCCCCTGATCGAGATCCCTCAGCAAACTGGCCTGGTGCACACGAAACACTGCCATGGGGTAAGAAGTAGCACCGGGCTGACCCGCTGCTGTGTATGTCCTGCCACTAAAACTACACATCGTTTAGGTGGCACGGTTTGTAGCTCTTAGCTTCCCAGAGATAAAACATCCTATTAATCGGAGGCAACGACACATACCCATATTCTCCCATCCTCCCGACATCAGCGGCATACTGCTGATGTCATACCGCTGATATCAGTGAACATGAACTGAACATAGGTTATTCCATGCCCTCTCGATCTAATTAGGAAGATCAGGAAGGAATGAAAGCTCAACTGAGCCGATGATTATGGCTGGGGAGAAATCGATCGCTTAGTCCAACACGAGCGAGCCGCAGCCCGCCGGCAGCGTGATTCATAACTTTCAACGGCTCTGCATACTAGGGGTGGGAATCACAGGTCAACACACGATACGATAATATCACGATATTTTGCCCACGATAACGATATATCACGATACCAGCGATTCTGTGACAGACGATATATTGGAAGAAAATCACCCACGATATATCACGATATCATTTTGTAAATGGAAAAAAAGCATCAAAAAAGTCATATGATCATGTATTTAATTTATTAAAACTTAATCTTTTTTGAAATAGCATTAAAGTACAGTAAGTGCATATAAAGCTATCAAACAGCCATGAGTGAACAGTTTCTGTGACTAAATGATTTATAATAAAGAAAGGTCACATCACTAACTTATTCATAGCAGCAACATTTCATATTTAGAAATTGCAAAATGCACACATTACTAAAAATGTACAAAAACACACCCAGTATAAAACCTTATATAATAAAATATGGTCACATTTGAGTACCAAGCGGTACAATAATAAACTTGTCTTTTAAACATGTACACTGTCAGAGTCCTGCACGGGTGAAAAACATCCTACTGTGTCGGATACGGGTGCAGGTCGGGTAGGACAAGGGAGAAACACGGGTTTAAACACGGGTTTTAAACAGTCACGTGCAAACGAATATATATATATATTCAGACAATTCAGCAATTCAGACAACACAGTTCCTGAAGACGAAGAAGCGGTGTCATGTTTGCAAGGCGCCCTTATATACTTCCTGGTCGCACCTTGATGACATCATAGGCTGTCGCCGGTCAATAGGATTGCCGTGATTCGATAGTAGTTCAGACACCTGTCACGCTGGAGGCGTTCCCCTTAGCGTCAAGCTGACGCAGCGCGAGTTCCCTTTCGAAAGGGAACCCATGTGTCCGCCCTTAAATTGAGGCAGTAGTCCTATCTCTTTCTGTTTTAATACATTTCTTGAATACAATCACAGTCTCAATCACAGTATGCCTATAGATAGTTAGGATGTCTGTGGATTTAAAGCAATATTGTATAAAGTCGTAGGCTATAAATAAACACAACGTTATGTAGCGTTCAAACCGGACGCGAATGACGCAAATAATTTGCACTATTCGCACGAAGTTGGACGCTTGAACATTTTGAGTTTTCTCGCTTCATTCACGCGTGAAATTCGCTTAATTCGCGCGTGACATTCACTTCACAACAGACGCGAAATCGTGTCGTGGGAGGGGCTTCTGCCAGGCAGTTCGTCTCGTTGAGAAATGGCTGACATGGGCTGTGTTTACACGTCTTTTTTGTTAAAATTATACTGTTAATGTGTTACACAACGTAGTTTTAAGACTTTTTCAGGCGATAATCTGTGGTTTACATATAAAAAGAGTTCCTATTTGAACATTTTATCTGGCGTTTTCGGAGTTGTGAGCTCCAGTGGATCAGCGGCGCTCCACGCTTGTTAACCCCGGCGAGAGCAGCCTTTCCTCGGCTAGTCCTTCAGACATTTGCCGCTGGCTCTGATGTCTCTGTGGTGTCTTGAGCTATTCCTCTTGTGTATATGTAACGGGCGATCTTTGGTCTCATGGATCTATAATTTGTTCCCTGGCAAATCGTTTAGGCTGAGGGCAAAGTGAAGTTTCATAATTTTTTTATTTTTAGGCTATTTAACTTTACGTTACCGTTGTAGCCTACTAGCACTGACTTTGAATGTTTGACTGAATTGGTTATTTTATATAATGTATAGCTTAATATACCTTTTACTTATACTTTTATATTATTGATCATACATGAACTTGCATTTAACAAAAAGAGACTGGGTTGTGTTTCATGTAATTTAATGTGATAATCATATGCACACTTGTCTGAACCAGATATTAATATACAGATTTTCTCCTCATTGTTGTCACTACTAGAGTGTAGCGTCTGGAGTCGCTCTTGACATGAGATCAAAGTGGTGGGTCGTTCGAGAAACACCAGAGATGCAGATCTTTTGCACAGCTCTGCCTATGAATTAGTATTAGCATATAAATGAGTGTAGTGGTGCCAGTTGAGGCTGGCCAAATGGCCGCACTATCACCCTTACGACCAGCAGAGACAACGCAGGCCGTGCCGTTATCACCTTGTGAGGAACTTCAAATAGATTCCTATCACACACACACACAGACAGACACACACACACACACACACACACACACACACACACACACACACACACACACACACACACACACACACACACACACACACACACACACACACACACACACAAGTATTCCTCTTCATATTAGCCTTTAATTTAACCATCCCAGAAATATATGTGATGACCCTTGTGTTATATGTATGTTGACCACAAAGTATATATTTGTATGTGTGTGTGATGTTAATCCTAAATGCTCAAAATGGCTCTGTAAAAGAGATACACTGTCTTTCATGCATTTAAACACAGGCATGTTTGATGTCTAAAGGTTTCTCTTTCTTTGTCCCAGTCAGTGGTGCAAAGTAGATGATTATGAGATGTACTTTTTAGTAGGTTTAGCCCTTTTTGAGCGAAACCTTACTCATTTGGCTGCCAGCGAGAACATTCCAGTGAGTGATAAAAGTCCGAACAAAGGGATTTTCCCGTCTCCAATCCACATCTATGATTGGTCGTCTCAGAGAAGATGGGCGTGGGGTTAGTGGACTTTAAAGGACAATAACCCGAGCACATCGGCTCAGTCACCTTGCAAGGACCCCGGACGAGACAAATTCCCTTTTCCTCCCATCTCATCAGCGCGGCTCGCGGGTTTTCGACCTGCGAGCCGGCGCGGTCCAGCCAAGCTGATGTTTCCTTGAAGATCGACGCGCTCCGCGACGCAGTCAGCGGACGCACTTAGCTGGACGAGATGATCTTCCCCTTCCAAGACGACACCTTTAAAAGTCCCGCGGACCAACGAAGCTCTGGAAGAACCAAACGGAGAGAACGCTTCAGCGCGCAAACTCTCTGAGAAACGCCAACGCACGCATCTTGCTTTACACAACACCAAGAAACCATGCAAGTATCAATTCTACCGAAATTTAGATGCGTTTTAAAGATTGTACCCCTGTTTAAGGTGATATTTCTTGCTGGCTCCAATGGTTTTGTCTGGGAAGGTGTCGGATCGGACACGATCTTACCCTCCTTCCTTTCCTTTCCCTTCCCCTCATCCTCCTCTTTACTTTCCACTATTCTGTAAATACATGTATTCTTTATGTAGTCATATGTAATCGTAGTATTAATCTTTATTAAAACCATGATATTCACGTTTTGATTGTCATTGTTTGCTCACGGAACACGAGTCCCTTTAATGTCAGATCTAAGCTACGAGCTCTTATAAGCATCGTTGAATGCTTTAATTAATACCATAACTCTGAAAGTTTGTCCTTTGGGGCCAGAGGGATAAACTTCCCGAAAATTGGGTAGAAAGAATAGACCTGGTGAGTGGATAAAGAATCTCCGCTCGTTCTTCAAACAGAACGGAGAGGAATTTTGAATCAGCTCCCTAGGTTATTCTGTGATTATTTAATATAGATATATCTGTAGTTAATTGCAATAAATTGTTGTTAACCATATATATATTATATATTGCATAAAATACCGAGGTTAGGTATTCCCCTTTTGGGTGATTTTGGAGATTTGTGATTAGATTATAACCCATTATGATTAATCATAAATCCCTAAATATTAGTACCCATAATTCCCTATTGAGCTAATTTTTTATTTAAATATATATGTAACCCTAAGACGCTACAAGAGCAAGCTCTTGATTGGGTAACGCGGCGCAAATATCCACCAAAGTTCAGATTTTTCAACTGGCCGATTCGCGCGAATAACACGTCAAATGCTCAATATCAAATGCTTGTGTCATTCGCGCCGCCTCATTCATGCGAATCGCACCGTAAAATGTCTATTCGCGTCTTTGCATTGACTTAACATGTAAATCACTTGCGCGAATTGCTGAATTGCTGAATTACAGAGCAGGTGGAAACATATCCACATCGCCAAGATCAAATCAGACACTTTCTTACTATTTTCTTATAGTGTGTTTTTGTTGTTGAGAGGAAAGTGCGCATAGCATAGTAAACGGCGCTCTCAGCAGCATGCTTCGGGATGTTTATTAATATGACAATGCGAAGGTATTTCAAAGTTCTTTTTACCCCAAAACAAAGTACGAACAAGAACTTTGTTGTGATTACATCACAAAATGAATCTTTGCTTACTCAGTTTCTCCACACTTCCTTCAAACTGGGCGTAGGTCTCCTTCGTTCTTAACTTTGATGTTCAGGGTATTCTGGGTTGAGCGAGCGGAGCGAAATCTTCAGGAAGGTACTCTCTGCTCTAGACGAAATATTAGCCGCTTCGCTCCCCGCTCTGCTTCACTATATATTCACTTTCAGAGTTATAACTATATATTTGGGATTTACATTTATATATTCAGAGTTATAACTATATATTCGGGATTTACATTTATATTCAGAGTTATAACTATATATTCGGGATTTACATTTATATATTCAGAATTATAACTATATATTCGGGATTTACATTTATAGTAGACGGAAATAGTAGAACCTTCGGGGACTTTTGGCATACTCTTTTCAACATACATGCTTTGGGGAACACTTATTCTAATATACTATTCTCACATACTATTTAGGATGGATAGTATGCACATTAGGATGCAAGGTGCGGCAGAGCTGCTTTAAGGCAAGCCTTCAAGGTTAGCAAAAAAAAAAAACGTAACACTACGGTACGCATGGAAGAAGAGGCTTCACTATGCTGAATAAACTACTTTTATGGGGGAAAAAAACGTATCATTTCATGAATTGACAGCCTATTGGCTAATCTTTATGTTTGCCATTAAACATTTTTTTTTCTCTATAAGAGAGTCGCAGAAAATGCTGTGACAGGTAACAGTTTACACCCTTCTCATGCATTACTATGACACAAACAGTGATTGACTGTTGTACAACTCTGAAAGAAATTCAATGACGTCAAGGCTGTAATGTTATCAAGGCACAAGTTAGCCGTTATGCTTTCTCCAGTGGTAGAGCCACAGACCCTTGTATCTCCCAATAATAGGACCATCTCTATCTGTGGTTGTGTCTGAAAACTTGTTGCCTCGCTGCCCTATCAGGCAATGACTTCAAAGGTAGCGTTTGTGCATGAAGGTACCTCACGAAACTGATTTCGAACAGAATTCTGCGTCAGCATAACAGTTTAATGATCTACATCAAAATAGAGCAAACTTTGGTGATAACTAAGCGAATATTGAATTACTATAATAGTAATTTCTCGCAAGAAATTACATAAAATATGGAAAAAGTTGGTCAAATAATCTATATTTACACACAAACTGACCACCAACTGCAACTTTCAGACACCATGTTTGTTTTTTTAGCTCAACTGTCACAGAATGGAACACACCGAATTGTGGGATATCAAAGGTAGTGAAGGATACATCTATGCTGCCTTTAAAAAAAAAATCAGATGAAGGTCTCTCAGAAGACCGGACGTGAAGCTAACATTGGATTTGGACGTGCCTTGATGCCTTCCTGAAGCACCAGATCTAAGCCCAGAGAAGGCAGCACTGTCCTTGATGGCTACAGCCATCAAGTCAAGTATTTTTAAGTTGGTCCAAGTATAATTTTTTGTTTAGTAATTGACTGTAAGCAAATCGAGTTGGTTCACAATGTCTGTTTCGGTGGCCCTCCACTCATTCCTGTTAAAGTCAATTTTGAGGCGTCACATGCTTTACAAAGGAGAAGCTTGAGAAACTTACAAATCAGTGCAGGCATGAAAGTGGGCAAGTATAGATTCGTGGCTTAAAAGATATGTTCAAAAACACTAGTAGTTCTTGACTGAATTTCATAATTTATTTATCTGTCTTCCCCTCAGCCTGTCCATCTCGTCTTTAATCTTTTCACCTCACCTTACCTCTCTATCTACTCTCTTGCCTTCACACAGCTGTGTGGCCAGCTAAAAATTGGTCTAAAAGCATTAAGCTATTGCCTCTGGCTGTGGGGTTCTGTGTTATTATACCCTTCTTACTGTGGCATTACTCGCACACATCCGCCCAGAGCCAACGTGGCTTCCATCAGTGCCTGGAGTTGGCTTGGCCGGGGTCAAGCTCTAATGTGGCAGACTGAGATAATAGCACGGCTGTGCATTCATAAACAACCCACACAAACATGCACACACACACACACACACACTTCCTGCCTGGACATGATAGTTGTCTCCTCTCCCACCCCCCATGGCGGTGCCAGATAACAGCAGATGCCACCCCTGTGTAAGGACTGTTGCCCTTATTGTGTTAGGTTAGTGAGAAGGGGAAGCCGGTATAATGAGGGGCAGGCCAGTCTTGGCATCCTCTGTGTAGCGAAATGCCCTCTGGGTTGATGGGGGGCTGACTGGAAAGCTGTTCTGGGCCAGGACTGAATATTAATGTGAATATAGAGATGGAAATTGTAAAATGATTTCTCAGAAAAGAGCATTTAAGGACATAGTGTGATCAATTGTTGCTTTAAACAAGGCTGTAACCATGTCATAAGTCCTATTCGCATGGGATTAGTATTATCTGAGGACCTCGTGTGATTTAGAAATTACTCCCCCACATCTGAATTTTGCGTGGCGCATTCGCACGGGATAAGCAAAGCCTGTGATTTTACTAAAATTTACTGACTATCTCCCGGATATGATGTCAAGACTTGTAAATGTTTTTTCGTTATAGATATAGCTGTATGTAATTATAAACAGTCGTATCAACATAATTTTGATTGTTTTATATTAATACAAATAATTTAGTTCAGTTTGAGAACAGACGCTACAATTAAAAACTTAACTGAGCAATATTATAACAGTATACGGCGGAAGATTCAGTTCCCTTTCGAGAATACTCTCGTATTGCGTTTAGCTAAATGCTAGGGGAATTTCCTTTCCTCGAGATTTTGAAGCACATTTTTATCCTAAAAATACCATGTAAAACGCAGTGCAGCTGCACAGCTCTCAGCAGGAAGCAGCTGCGTGTTGATTGGCTGTGCCGCTGCAACTGCAGGAACCTATGGCGAGACCGCTGGGCGGGAAGGACCAACCAGGTCCCTCTAATATTCCCGCCACAAGGGGCAGCAGAATTTGCATAGCCAAGGGTATAAAAGACCCTGTCTCGCCAGGTTCGTCAGATTATTTCTTCTTCAGCAACTCACCTCGCTGAGCTCTGGATTGAAGCCTGCCGTCGACACGCACCCAGTGGAACTCTGCAGCCTGAGGACATTGGATTCTCCGCCTTCAGCCTGCCTTCCAGCTGCGCCATGTCCTTTATATACCAATCCGTGTGTTTGCCGTTGCTACAAACTCACAAAAAGAGCCGAGACGTTGTTGCAAATGTTTTGTTCCTGCGCCTCGTGTAGAGGCTTTCTTCCGGACGAGGATCGGCACATCATCTGCATCATCACACCGGTAATTTCCCCGCGTGCCTCGCCATCGCCTGTCATGTTCGCCAAGGAACAGCACAGCTCCCCTCATCTGGCGGCAGCTACTGTTTCCTTCTGCGGACCGGAAGAGGAGGATGATGACAGCCTTTCGCTTGCTGCATCTGAAAGCGGTTGGTCGGACACCGTCTCGGAGCACGCTACTTCGACGCGGACTGCCATGAGCGGCAAAACCTCAGTTGACGCTGAGCTTATGCGCCTGCTCACTAAGGCCGTGGACGACCTCGGTATTTACTGGTCTCAACCCAAGGAGCCCACGAGAAGCAGGCTGGACGAGTGGTTTTTCGAGAACTGCCACCACACGACCACTCAAAAACCCGCTCCCTTCTTCCCAGAAGTCCACGAGGAATTATCCAAGCCGTGGAAGGCGCCATTTTCATCTCGCACCAAATCCGCTTTTTCTCCTGCGCTCTCGGTGGTCGATGGCGCTCAGGAAAAGGGATATCACGCTCTTCCTCCCCTCGAGGAAGCCGTCGCTGCACACCTTTGCCCGCCCTCTGCCAGGGGATGGCAGTCAAAGGCTGTACACCCATCTAAAGCCTGCCGCACTACTTCCAGCCTCGCCGGTCGAGCATACGTCTCCGCCGGCCAGGCGGCTTCAGCGCTACACTCTAAGGCGGTGCTTCATGTCTTCCAGGCCAAACTCCTCCGTTCCCTGGACGATTCTGTCCCTGATACCTGAAGGACCTGCGCGGCGCCACTGACCAAGGCCAATGCTCAGGCGATCGGCAGATGCATGGCCAACTTGACGGTGTTGGAGCGCCATTGGTGGCTCAACCTAACCGAGATGAAAGACTCGGACAAGACTGCTTTCCTGGACGTGCCCATGTCGCCTTCAGGATTATTCGGTCCCTCTGTGGTTGGGTTCACTTCACAGAACGCTTCACCGAGGCACAAAAGGCCTCACAGGCAATGAGACATTTCCTGCCCAAGTGTTCCAGCTCCTCCGCTAGCCGTCACGCTAAGGCTGGACCAGCCCAGCCCACCAAGGCGGCGCCACCAGCTCTCCAGCCTCGCATGGCTTCCAAGCCCGGACAGCGTTCCTGCTCTACGAGCCGCAGCAGACCGCCGGAGCGTCAAGGTCCCCGACCCAGCAATGTGTCCAAACCTGAGCCGCCGAAGCCGTCCTAGCCAGAGGCACAAAGAGAAGGTGGATAATACCCGCTTCGGCCAGTTTACCACCTCGCTCTCTTCCAAAACGTTCCCCAGCTCCTTTCAACCAGGTGGCTGGGCACATTACATACACAGCCAACGAGCCCGCAAACAAGCGCGCTCGCCTGTACACAAATGCCGTTTTCATCTGCGACCCATATGAATCACAAAAAGGGTTTTTTCTCTGTAGGCAGTGTGCCAGCATTAAAGCATGTACCCCTACACTCAATCACTCCCCCATGTTCCCCAGCCCCCTGCACTCAGGTGGCTGGAAACACTATCCTCACAGTCAACGAGCCCATACTCAAACGCGCTCGCCTGTGCACAAGCACTAATATTCTATGTCCCCCGGCCCCCTGCACTCAGGCGGCGGGAAACAATTCTCTCCCAGTCCCCCGTGAACAAACGCGTTCTGGTGAATGCCACTTTAACACAATATTATCGGGCCACCAAGTCCCTGTTTCTCAGCGACTCGCCCCACAAATGAATTCAGCCCCTGGCTTCGAAGGCCGATTTCAAGGCAAGGCATTTCATTCGAAGGCATTTCAAAATGGGTGTTGAACACAATAGAGCAAGGTTACTCGCTACAGTTTGCTCGCAGACCACCGCGCTTTCGCACCGTGGTAGAGACAACGGTGAGAAGCGACACAAGTCACGTGCTTCGAACCGGAATATCAAAACTGTTAATGAAAGGGGCGGTGGAAGCCTTACACCCCTCAAAGAGCGAGTCAGGCTTTTACATTCGTTACTTCCTTGTACCAAAAAAGGACGGTGGTCTCAGGCCCATTCTAGATCTCAGACATCTGAACAAGGCCCTTATGAAGTGCCCGTTCAAAATGTTGAAAATGAAACAAATCCTTGCGCACATTCGCCCGGGAGATTGGTTTTTCACTGTCGATCTAGAGGATGTCTATTTCCACATACAAATAGCCCCCCCATCACAGGCCATTCTTGAGATTCGCCTTCGAGGGGAAAGTTTACCAATACAGGGTGCTACCCTTTGGTCTATCTCTGGTAATTTGCGGGGGAATTTTTACTTTACAAATTACAGACATGGCCGATTCGCACGGGATTACGATCAAAGACATTCTCTGCAATTATTACAAATCACCAGAGGTCCCCAGATAATACTAATCCCGTGCGAATAGGGCTTTAGACATTGGGGGGGAGTATTGGTCTTATCGGTGTATTTAAAGGAATTACATTTTTAAAGGATTAAAAGGGATTTAAGGAAATAAAGAAAAAGTTCCAGTTCTATTGTAGTTATGAAGTAAACTATTTGCAATTTTTTTTTATATGCACACATTCACTTTCATTTTCGTCTGCCTAATATGTAAAAATGCTAATTGTTTTTTGTCACATGAAATTCAGTTATGATTTACATAAATAATGTCATTTTTCAATTCAAAATGGTGAAATTTGGAAAAAAAAAATTCAATTTTGCATCACTTCCAATACTAAGATGAAAGTTTTAAATTAGCCGAAAACTGAAACCGTAAATCAAGTTCACAATAATTCGCAATAATTAATTAATCAGATTTATTTTATAACCAACACTCAAGTAAAACCTGAGTTCTATATAAGCATTTAAACTGCACATAAGGCAGATTTTATTTTTCATCTTTTGATATAATTATGTTTTTACTCCTCTACAATTTGTTGTTTTAAACAGTGGCTGTAATAAAAACTTTATTTCGATAGTTACTTTAGTCATTCTCCTAACTATTTACTATATATTAACTATTCTACTAATGGATTTTTGGATGCTTTTGTTCAAGTATCAATTGCATACAGCACAGACTAAAAGATCTTGGTTTATCAAAATGAAGATCGATTAAAACGGAGAAGTTAATATTGTCAACCCAGATCTAGAGCTCACACAGCCGTTGTAGCTTATCCATGTTGTGTGCATGACATAACACAGTCGAAACAGAAAAGAGAGAATTAAATGTCACCGTTTTAGCCAATGATTTCGTCTCTCCAAAACCGAAATGCATTTTTGGCCAAATATTTTCAGTTGCCAAAATTTCAGTGCATCACTGATCACAATCACATCATGATTTACTCACCCTTACTGTGTGTCTTTCTGACCAAAGAGGTCTATAATTATTGGAGAAAGATGCTCTGCTGCCGCAGGACCCTCAGATGTCATGTAAGATCTTACCCACTTTAACACAGAATGAGTTTTTGCATTCCACTGCATGTCACGGTTCATGGGTTCATTGATTCATTTTCTCTTTGTGTTCGTGTGTACGTAGTTAGTGTGTGTAGTTCACCCCTGTGGGATAGTTCACCCAAAAATGAAAATCACCCCATGATTTACTCAACCTCAAGCCAGGTGTATGTGACTTTTTTCTTTCAGACGAACACAATCAGAGTTATATGAAAAATGTCCTTCCAAGCATTATAATGGCAGTGAATGGCAGCACAAAATTTGAAGCCCAAAAAAGTGCATCTATCCATTATAAAAGTGCTCCACACGGCTCCGGGGGTTAAAGGAATAGTTCACCCAAAAATGAAAATTAGCCCCCTGATTTACTCACCCTCAAGTCACCCTGAAGCGAAGTGATGGGTTTATGTAAGGAAAATATCCATATTTAAAAGTTTATAAAGTAAAAATTCGAACTTCCGGTGGACTGTCTTCTGTATTCAATTTACGGAAAAAGTTTAACGCCTCGCCCAGTTCAAAATGCTTGCCAGCACACCAGTAATTATAAATGTAACAACAGAAATTAATTACAGATGTAATAACATGCAGGTATTTTTTTTTTTTAAATGCAAGTACAATGTACACAATAAGTGCATTGTATCAAAATATTAATTAAGATGTTAGTACATAATAGTTAAGGCCACCTAATATAAAGTGGGTACTTTATTTTGTAACTGTTCATGTTTGTTTTGGAATAAACTGCACTTGGGTTCTGCATCTTGCCTCCAGTGGATTAATGTTACATAAAAACTTGCAATAGCAAGAAAAAAAGTGAATTATAAAGTAAAATAAGTTTAGCGTTATATTTACTAGCCAAATAAAATATTCTCTCTTTTCTGTGAGGAAAGGGTGTTCGCTTTGTGTGACAAACAGCTTTGAAATCTCATTTGTGCTTGTGTCGTATGCATGTTTTGACTTTTTTGTTTATAATAATAAAAGTTTCATTTCGGGATTAACTAATCCTTAAACAGGTTTTGAAGTTCTGTGTGATTTATTCTCTAACACATTTGGATTTGTGGTTGTTTGAATTGCTGGCTTAGGCCATATGCCATATCTATTCCACTATACTGCAGGTTATTTGAGTTGCAGGCTAAGACTTTTACAAGCCAACAACGAAAGGAGATTTCCATCCAGATTCTCCTGCTTGTTTCTTATTCCCATCTCCAAAATCTCTAAATCAATTCCAAAAAGTCTGTTGAGGCCCATGATGGACCTTCTGAATTCATCAGTGCGGTAAATTAGCATGCCCGCCCTCTTTTTATGGCAAATTAGCCATGTTACTTTTCACTTAACCCTCTTGTGAAATTCCAAGACTACTAGCATTGAGACTCTTAATTAGATAAATTGAATATAGCATTGAATAGCGTATGAGAATGTCAATTGTAATGTTGTCCGAATGTCTATTTGTGAGTGGACTGGACCGAGCGACTGTGTGGCATATGAGATGTGAGCTGGTCAAGGGTGGTCGTGCATCACTGATGGGTGGAACTTTTGATCTTGTCTGATACATTGTATTCACATTAGTGGCACTGATCAAAGATCTGAGTCATCTCTTTCTCTCACTGCATAGTCCTTCCCTGAGATAATCTGTCATCGCTAATTCAGTAGCATCGAAGCGATTTTGTCTGACAATATTTATATTTATATTATAAATAGTGTCAATGTTTATATTATGTATTATATATTTTATTATTTATTATATTTATATTTAATATATATATATATATATATTATAAATATTGTCAATATTTATAATATATATATATATATATATATATATATATATATATATATATATATATATATTATAAATATTGTCAATATTTATATTTACTTTGCAACTAGATGTCATCTATGAGTCATTAGAATATTAGTAAACTGTCTGCTAAAACGTCTCGGTTATGTATGGTAACCCTCGTTCCCTGAAGGAGGGAACGGAGACGTACGTCGGACGCACCGACGAATTGGGATCACTTCTGGGAGCCCCTATCAGCTTCGAGCTATATAGAACCGGCCAATGACTAGCAAGATTTGCATCTCGCGCTCCGCCCTGCACCGCACCGCGGGTATAAACAGGAAGCAAGAGCAAATGCTGTTTTTCACTGAGGAGCCGAACTTAGTGACTCGGCCGTGCAGTGATGGTACAGCAACTGTGGCGACGGGACGTACGTCTCCGTTCCCTCCTTCAGGGAACGAGGGTTACCATACGTAACCGAGACGTTCCCTTTCAGTCGGTTACGTTCGACGTACGTCGGACGTACCGACGAATTGGGAACCCTTTGGAAAACGCCATAGTTACTACCACTTCCAGCGCCCAGCGATGAGCCCCTCAGACCCCGTCTGTTAGCGGGCAGGGAAATTCACGCAGGGAGAGTCAAAAAGCTGCTGTTCCGCAAGACCCATTCAGCTGACTTTATTGGATAACGCTGGGAAAGCGTGCCCGTGAAGGCAGCTGCAGAAGCCACATCATGCCCGGAGGGAGTTACCATGTGGAGAATACACGTATGAGCTGGCTGTGGGCAGCACAACATACGGAAGTCCCAGGGGTGGCCCCGGCAATTTAGAGGCGGGGGACAACAACTTACTGAGACGGCAGAGAGAACTCTGCCAAGGGAAAGACACGGGCTCGCCGTAAGGTGCCGTACTGTGGAAGATACACACATGGGACCGCCGTGGGGGTCACAACATATAGAACCCAGCCTAACACCCGTTCCACCAATGCATATGAGTGTCAGACCTGGCGTCGGACGCTCTGCCACATCCGACTGCAGAGGGTAACGGAGGACTCAACAGGATTCGCCATTCTGGGGAACTCAACTGGAGCAGTTAGCGCACGCATCCGGTCCATATGGAGGGGAATGGCGCAGCAAGCCGACACAAGAACGGGCACTTCGGTGTTACTGACTATGGGAAATGAGTACACAGGAAGTAGGGATGAAACGATTACCGGTTTCACGATAAACCACGATAAAATTTAGTGACGGTTAGTAATATCGTATAAAATTTAATTATCATTAAAACCACCTGTGATTATCACTATTTTGAAACCTTGCGGTAAATCATGTCCAGTCAGCGTTAGTCTGGCGCGGCGCACCGCTGTCTTTTGAATGAGAAGAAATGTCAAAAGGCAGTGACAGCGCTCTGGGGATTGTTCAGCCTTCTAAAAGAATCAAATCTGAGGAGTGGTCATATTTTGGCTTTTACAAAAGTCCTGAGGGAAACTTAATCGAAGATGGTCTGCAGAACATGCCAGAGGAAAGTCGCTGTAATAGAGGGAAACACTTCGAAACTACGAACGCAAGGCAAGTGGACTTTGACCTCAATACCAAAACTATGTCTGGCAAATAATAACGTGACGCGAACGAACAACTTCAGTCAAGACTAGGGCGACATTTAAGGGATAATAATCAGGGCTTGACATTAACAACCGACATTTGCGGGTGTAACGCATAGACTGTAAAAAAATAACGTGTAACGTTATTTCGGCTGCACACTAGTCACTCTGGCTGTTGAACTTATTATAGTCTTCTCAAAAGCCGTCTGTTATAATCGCATTGCGCATTATAACCACTCACACGTGTTTATATTGAGTTTATGAATGCAATGTCTCATAATCAGAGGCGTTCAGATTAGCCGGAGTTATGTTCACGCCGCTCTCTCTCTTGCTGTAATCTACACTCAGAGCAGATTTAAACGTGCGATGTACGCAGGAGATTCACTCATCATACAGTGATTGACTGTTTTTGTTCTATTTCAGCAGCGAAAATAGTTTAAAAAAACACAGCAGAACCACAGAGCATCTGATATGACCGGCATAACGCTGGCGAATTTAGGGACCGTCTCTAAAGTTACACACAACATTGGTAACGTTATACACGTTTGAAACTTTAATAGCATTTGAAAATAATGACAGTCATAAAACTGACTGTAAAGTGATCATTTAGGTGTCAGGTATGATGCACACATTTTGATATTTAATAAAATAAACTGTCAAATCATATGGAAATATGGATATGCATTATTTCACTAGAATACTGTTTGGGCTCTAACACAAAATATGCTGATTAAAATGCATTATTGCTGAACACTGATGCGAAATATTGCCTGAGAATATATTTACAGAGACAATATTAAAGATTATATTTTTACGACAAATTATTATTATTTATGCATTATGCGTTGCCATTGACGACGGCCATTAAGGAAGGAAATCCCACAGAATCTAGCTTAAAAAAGTGCATAGAGCTGCTTTAGTAATTTGTTGTTTGTTGAATTTCAATTATAAAACTTGTTGAAATGTTTTAAGTGTGTGCATCGGTTCTTTTTGAACACTTTCATCTCATTTGAACAAAACCGTGATAATATTGATAACCGTGATAATTTGGGTCACTATAATCGTGATGTTAAATTTCCATACCGTTTCATCCCTAACAGGAAGATACCGGCTCTATACGGAGGCTATAGAATCTAGCGAACGTGTTAGGTGTCGCCCAGCCCGCAGCTCTGCAAATATCTGTCAGCGAGGCACCACGAGCCAACGCCCAGGAAGAAGCAACACCCCTAGTGGAGTGGGCTCTTAACCCGAGCGGGCAGGGCACGTCTTGGGATTCATACGCCAAGACGATGGCATCCACTATCCAGTGGGCCATCCTCTGCTTGGAGACTAGGCGCAACTAGGCGCAACTAGGCCTAGGCGCAAGGGAACGACCGCATCCAGAAACGCATGGGTGGAATGACATCTTGAAAAAGACGCAGCGTGTACTCTTTTAGAGGAAACGCTCTGTGCTGAAGCACTCAGGGGGAAAAGCGACAGCTCACGGGGTTTAGTGCAGCCCGTGCCTGTACTCAAACAGGAAAACGCCCTCACCAGACCAACACTCTTATGTTGCTGTGAAAACAGCAGTTCCCTTTCGAGGGAACTTCACACTGCGTCCACTAGGGACAGCTTTGGGAACGCCACAGCGTGATAGCGTCTGATGCACGTATGTCAACTCAGCCAATGGCGAGAGTGAGCGTCACAGGCGGGTGACTTCACGTCCAGGAAAGGATAAATATACATCCGGTCCGATCGCACTTCAGCTTTTCTGCCTCAGCTAAGCGATCTGTGTGAAAACTGTCTCTGTCTATTTATTGTTGTCTGTCAAAAGCACAATAATTCTCAGTTTAAAAATGGCGAATGCATCAGTATTCAAACAGTGTACTCCTCCGTGTCCCCGTTTCCTTACGGGTGGAGATACACATGATTTGTGTGTGATGTGTTTGGGAGTGGAACATGCTCTGTCAGCCTTCGAGGGGGCTGAGTGTGAGCATTGTGAGAAGCTGCCGCTTCGCATGCTCCGCTCCCGCCTGTCACTCTTCGAGAAGGGTGATCAGGATCGCGTTCCCTCTGGTTCTGGACCCGCTGCTGCCGAGGCACAGCGGAGAAGGACATCATGGGAATCGCAGATGGATCTCTCGGCGGGGTTTGAGACGAGCGCGAGCGCTCTTTCTCTGCCTTCACACGAGAGATCTGTCGCTCAATCGCTGGTGTCGGAAGCCCGTGCTGCGGCTTCTTCCGCCCAGAGTGAGAGCCCGTCACTTCAACACTCCAGCTCTGAGGAGGTGGATGTGTTGAGCGTCGGATTGGGGGAAGATGATTCGCCATCTCTTTCCCCCGCACACGAAGAGCTGGTGGAGGTGATTACTCGCGCTGTGGCGAAGTTAAATATTGATTGGCCAGCCGAGAAATAAGGTGCTCGTCCGAAAAGCAAATTAGACGAGCGCTTTTTGACGTCAAATGTGTCACCTTCACCACGGGGTCTTCCTTTCTTTCCTGATTTACACAGTGAGCCATATTCATCATGTCTTTTCAGCCCTCAAGTAAAAACATACAGTGATATAAGGGGGCTGAAAGAATATGGTTATGGGGCGATGCCTAAAGTGGATCAGACGCTTGCGAGTTATCTGTCCCCTGCGTCGGCATCGTCCTTGAAGGCCCCCACGCTCCCCACTAAACCATTAAAGACAACATCAGGGCTAGTGGGGAAAGCGTACACGGCAGCAGGGTAGGCTGGTGCGTGTTTGCATACAATGAGTATTTTGCAAGCGTACCAGGCTGAACTACTGGGGGATTTGGATGGCGGTGAAACAGTGAGCCCTGAGGCAGTGCGCGAACTGCGTCGGGCCACAGATTTATCTCTGAGAGCCACCAAGGAGACCGCTAGAGCTATTGGGCGGTCTATGGCAGATAGATCCGAGGATTGGTTTGTCACAATAGATCTGAAGGACGCATACTTCCATGTCTCCATCCTTCCACAACACAAGAAGTTCCTGAGGTTCGCTTTCGGGGGCAAAGCGTACCAGTATCGGGTTCTTCCATTTGGTCAAGCTCTCTCACCCCGTACGTTCACGAAATGCGTAGATGCAGCTCTGGCCCCACTCAGGCTGCAGGGCATACGCATTCTGAACTATATAGACGACTGGCTGATTCTGGCACAGTCGCAGGAGATGGCGGTTCGGCATTGAGATGTCGTCCTCGCGCATATTCAAAAGTTGGGGTTGAGGCTGAACGCGAAGAAGAGTGTGCTTTCTCCAGTACAGAGGACCACTTTTCTAGGCGTGGTTTGGGATTCCGTAGCAATGCGGGCAGTGCTTTCACCCATGCGCATTGCTGCGATTCTGTCAGCTGTAAAGAGAGTCAAACTAGGCCAGTCATTCACTGTCAAGCAGTTTCAAAAGTTGCTGGGGTTAATGGCAGCGGCGTCCAACGTGATTCCTTTTGGCCTGCTGTACATGAGGCCCTTACAGTGGTGGCTCAGGACCAGAGGTTTTTTCCAGAGGGGGAACCCTTTTCGTATGATCAAGATCACGCGGCGGTGTCTCCGCGCCTTGGTCATATGGAAGAAAGCCTGGTTCCTGTCCCAGGGTCCGGTGTTGGGGGCACTATGTCGTCGAGTCACCCAGACGACAGATGCCTCTCTCACGGGCTGGGGAGCGGTAATGGAAGGCCGCTCAGCTCAGGGTCTGTGGGGGGACCATCATCTTTCGTTGCACATCAACTGCCTGGAGATGATGGCAGTCTTCAATGCGTTGAAGTTCTTCCTCCCGGACCTGAGGGGCCATCATGTGTTGGTCCGTACGGACAACACATCGGTGGTTTCCTATGTAAATCGTCAGGGGGGTCTGCGTTCGCGCCCACTGTGCAACCACTCACCCCCCTGGCCAGTTCCGCTGAGAGCAGACCTCCTCTCTCAAGCAGGAGGGTCAGTTTGGCATCCCCATCCAGAGCTATGGTCTCTGCATGTATGGGTGACCAACGGATACCCGTTGACCTGCCCGAAGGGGTTATGAACACGATTTCACACTTTAGAGCCCCCTCGACGAGGCGGTTATATAGTTCTAAGTGGTCGGTGTTCACTGAGTGGTGTGTTTCCAAGGGATTGGACCACGCTCAAAGTGTATGTGGCGGCTATAGCAGCGTTCGCTCAGACGACGCTGGGTAGCACGCTAGGAAGGAACGAGCTCATCATCCGTTTCCTTAGAGGAGCCAGACGGATGAATCCCCCGCGGCCCCCATCGGTTCCTATATGGGATCTGGCCGTGGTCCTAGAGGCCCTGAAGGCTCATCCCTTTGAACCGCTCGAGACTGTGGAACCAAGGTTCCTTTCGCTAAAAACCGCATTCCTGATAGCTCTGGCTTCAGTGAAACACGTGGGGATCTACATGCGCTCTCAGTGAGCCCGACGTGTATGGAGTTCGGTCCTAATGACTCTAAGGTCATTCTCAGACCGAGGCGTGGTTATGTCCCCAAAGCGATCGGCACTCCCTTCAGGGCGCAGATTATCTCCCTCTCGGCTCTGCCAGCATCCGACGAGGGGGACGGTGGCAATATCCTCTGCCCTGTCAGGGCATTGAGGGTTTATGTCACACGCTCCGCCGCCTTCAGGCGTTCTGAGCAGCTATTTGTTTTGTTTGGTGGGCGCACTCAAGGTCTCGCCTCCTCGAAACAGACCCTGTCCAGGTGGATAGTGGACGCGATTGCAACTGCATACGCTTCCAAACACCTGCAGTGCCCGCTAGGTGTCAGAGCACACTCCACTAGAGGCATGGCCTCTTCGTGGGCTTGGGTCAGAGGGATTTCCATCCACGATATCTGTATGGCGGCAGGCTGGGCCTCCCCGTCTACGTTCGTGAGATTTTACAATCTGGAAGTTCCTGCCTTACAGGCGAAAGTGTTATTAGTTCAATAGGGCTATTGGTTCTGCCCAGTGATTCTGCGCAGACATAGCTCACATACTGGTAGTAAGTTCGGTACTAGGCTCATGTGAATTTGAAGGAGACCGGCGGTGCCGTTCCCTCATTTACGGGACGAGCTGTTGTGAGTTTGAAGGTGACCGGCGGTGCCGTTACCTCACTCATATAACAAGATATTGTGAATTTGAAGGCGACCGGCGTTGCCGTTCCCTCATTCATGAGACAAGGTGTGGTGAATTTGAAGGAGACTGGCAGGTGCCGTTCCCTCATTCATGGGACAGGGTGTTGTAACCACTCGTTGTAACCACCCGTCAGTTCGAATGAAGTGTCTAGAAGAGGGAACGAGTATTGCGTTCCTTGCCGTGCGCCCCGCGGGCTTTTACGCTTCAGAACTACGAAAACCGAATATGCAGCCGGTGAGCCCTGCTTATATACACGTGGCCACGCCCCACCTGTAGGCAAATGAAGCCAGGTGGGCGCGAAGCGCCCTCATTGGTTGCCACGTCACGCCGGCTCACCGATAGGCTGCTGCAGTTGCCAGCAGAGCAGCCAATAGCACGCTGGAATAGCCTGCTATGGTCTGCCAGGCTGCCGCACTGCGTTGACAATGTTACAAAATTAAGGATAATTTTGGGTTTTTCAGAAATCTCGAAGAAAGAATACTTTCCCGATGCGTAAGGAAACTTACGCAATACTCGTTCCCTCTTCTAGAGAGAACCGAGGTTACGTTAAGTAACCGAGTATCGTTTTACTTCAATGTACTGCATTTATACTACTTTGTACTGCAGTTTTACTGCAGTTGTACTTCATTGTACTGTGCAGTTACTACTTTGTACTGCAATGTTACTGCAGTTTTACTTCAATGTACTGCAGTTTTACTGCAGTTGTACTTCATTGTACTGCAGTTACTACTTTGTACTGCAATGTTACTGCAGTTTTACTTCAATGTACTGCAGTTATACTACTTTGTACTGCAGTTTTACTTCAATGTACTGCAGGTATTTTTTTAAGGGTTGTGCACTTAAAGATTATTAAAAAATATATTGTTCTCACGTATCGATCATATAATTGTTGCCCCTTTACAGAGCTGCACATTAGGTTTACAATAAACTATAAATCTTGTAATTTTATATTATTTAGCCAAATAAAAATGAGAATAATAATGCCAACAGAATTGTTGTGAAGCAGCTCCAACTTGTCTGATGAACGTTTCTTCCAGAAAACGTTTCTCCGTACTGCTTGCAAATCAGGGTTGGCAGGTTACAAAACTCGTCCAATTGCTACTCAAAACTAGCCTTTTTGGTGGGTAAGATCCAGCCATGTGATGGGCTATTTATCTATTTAATCTATCAGTTTTATCTATTTATCTATCAGTTTTACTTCAATGTACTGCAGTTATTTTTTTAAGGGTTGTGCACTTAAAGATTATTAAAAAATATATTGTTCTCACGTATCGATCATATAATTGTTGCCCCTTTACAGAGCTGCACATTAGGTTTACAATAAACTATAAATCTTGTAATTTTATATTATTTGTGTAGGCCCATATAATTATTTACATTCATATATATAAATTAAAAAAATAAATATAAATTGTTTTTCATAAATGTATTTAATAAGAACACAAAGTAATGTGTACCTTTTCATTAACATGTTTAGATTTTATAAAATTAGTCAAAATATTTTTTTTGGAGATACAATTTCAGGAGATACATTGTTGACGTTACTGTTAAAAATGCACTTCCAATAAAGTGTTGGCAAAAACGGTTGTCATTTTTATGTTGAGGCTGCAGAGGTGTTGTCGGCAACTGATGAATGTAACTAATAAAGTAACTTGTAATCTAACTTAGTTACTTTTAAAATCAAGTAATCTGTAAAGTAACTTAGTTACTTTTAAAATCAAGTAATCTGTAAAGTAACTAAGTTACTTTTTCAAAGTAACTGTGGCAACACTGCTGATAATTAAAAGTTGCGATTTTCTACACCTAAATGGCTAGGAACTACTTTCTCATTCCTGCGTAATAGTCGCGGATCTTCACGGCAGTACCATGGCTGCAGCAGCGCAATGATATTACAGTGCCTGAAAGTAGCCCCCAGCTAGGTAACTTTCAATGGGACCGGCACTAAGTTTGTGTAGTTGCAGAGAAAGTTTCAGGCTTGCAGCCGACAAATTGTGTTGTGGATTTACCTCTGTGATTAGCCATGGTTCTGTGTGTTGTAAAGGGCTGTGATAGTAAGTTGAAGGTGTATACTACCACCATGTTTCACAGAATACCAACGAATCATTGCGCCGCTGCAGCCATGGTACGGCCGCGAAGATCCGCGACTATTACGCACGAATGAGAAAGTAGTTCCTAGCCATATAGGTGTAGAAAATCGCAACTTTTCATTTTCAGTTTGTCTTAGCACACGATGTAACTGTAGAAGAGTCACGTTTTAAATAGGAAAAATATTGAAAGTGTCTTTTGTCATTTTTTGAATGAGATGCTAATGGACTATTTAGAATCAATGATGTATGCTAAGCTATGCTAAAAGTGCTACCGCCAGATACAAAGATCGGCTGAATGGATTCAAAAACGGTAAAACTCAACTATTTAACTCTAGGGGACTTGTAAAATGAGTGTTCCTTTAAGGATACACATATGACCCGCAAGGGGCTGCATATGGAAGAACTCTGGGGAAACCTGCCGAAGGAGGAAAGATTTTTACACCCCAGGAGTGGCAATGGCTTGTATTCTAAAGTGTTACCAAATAAAGTACTCATTATTATCTTGTTTAAGGAGTTCAGGTTTTCATGTGTTTTGTTAAATGTTGATACATGTTTAATGAATATATAGAAAGGCTCCACTTTATATTAGGTGGCCTTAACTACAATGTACTTACATCAAAAAATAAGTACAATGTACTTATTGTGTTCATATTTTATTGCACACAATTTTGCTGATATTGAGGTGTGAAGCGGGTAAAGTTAGGGACAGGTGTGGTGGTATGGGTAAGTTTAAGGGTAAGGTTAGGGACAGGTGTGGTGGTATGGGTAAGTTTAAGGGTAGGGTTAGGTGTAAGGGAAGTGTCAACAGTGTTATTATAAATATAACTACAGAAATTAATTACAGATGTAATTACATGCAGGTAATTTTAAAAAGTACAATGTAAAAACATGTAAGTACACAATAAGTGCATTGTATCAAATTAGTAATTTAAATATTAGTACTAGGGATGAAACTATTACCGGTTTCACGATAAACCACGATAAAATTTAGTGACGTTAGTAATATCGTATAAAATTTAATTATCATTAAAACCGCGTGTGATTATTACGATTGTGAAAACTCGCAGTAAATCTTGTCCAGTCAGCGTCAGTCTGGCACAACGCACCGCTGTTTTTTGAATGAGAAGAAATGGCAGATGGCAGTGACAGCGCCGCAAGATTTTTCAGACTTCTAAAAGGACCAAATCTGAGGCGTTGTCATATTTTGGCTTTAACAAAAGTCCTGAGGTAAACTTAATCGAAGATGGTCACCCTGTCTGCAGAACATGCCAGAAGAAAGTTGCTGTAATAGGGGGAACACTTCAAAACTACGAACGCAAGGCAAGTGGACTTTGACCTCAATACCAAAACTACGTCTTGGAAATAATAACGTGAAGCGAACGAACAAGTTCAGACAAGACTAGGGTGACATTTAAGGGATAATAATCAGGGCATGACATTAACCACCGCCATTTGCGAGTGTAACGTTATTTCGGCTGCACACTAGCCACTCTGGCTGTTGAACTTATTATAGTCTTCTCAAAAGCCATCTGTTATAATCGCTTTGCGCATTATAACCACTTACACGTGTTTCTATTGAGTTTATGAATGCAATGTCTCATAATCAGAGGCGTTCAGAGTTTTGTTCAGAGCGCGCGCCGCTCTCACTCGCTGAAATCTACACTCAAAGCAGAGATAAACGTGCGATGTACACAGGAGATTCACTCATCATACAGTGGTTGACTGTTTTTGTTCTGTTTCAGCAGCGAAAATGGTTTTTAAAAAAACACAGCAGAACTACAGCGCATCTGATATGACTGGCATAACGCTGGCAAATTTAGGGACCGTCGTTATACACGTTTCAAACTTCACTAGCATTTGAAGAGAATGACATTCATAAAACTGACTGTAAAGTGTTCATTTAGGTGTCAGGTATGATGCACACATTTTGATATTTAATCAAATAAACTGTCAAATCATATGGAAATATGGATATGCATTATTTCACTAGGATACTGTTTGGGCTCTTACACAAAATATGCTAGATTTAAATGCATCATTGCTGAACACTGATGAGAATATTGCTTGAGAATATATTTACAGAGATAATATTAGAGATTATATTTACAACAAACTATTATTATTTATGCGTTGCTATTGACGACGGCCATTAAAAGGAAGGAAATCCCACAGAATAGAATCTAGCTTAAAAAAGTGCATAGAGCTGCTTTAGTTATTTGTTGTTTGTTGATTTTCAAATATAAAACTTGTTGAAATGTTTTAAGTGTGTGCATCTGTTCTTTTTGAACACTTTCATCTCATTTGAACAAAACCGTGATAATATTGATAACCGTGGTAATTTGGGTCACTATAATCGTGACGTTAAATTTCCATACCGTTTCATCCCTAATTAGTACATACAGTAGTAGTTAAGGCCACCTAATATAAAGTGGGTCCTATAAAAATACTACACTTTCTCTTTTGCACTAAATTTAGATGTATTTTGTCAAAGTAAAATTTATTTGAATTGGCACATATGATAAGATTTAAAGGATATGTACATAAAAAAGAAGTGTAAAAACAGTGCTGAGGTGGGCACAATGCGCAGTGGCTGCTGTGTAATTAAGAGGATGCTAATTGTCCCGGCTGTTGCTGTAGTGACTGAGGACAGGTGCCGTGATCTGAGTCTGTCCCAAGAGGACGAAGACATTGAAGAGCCCAGATGGAGGGTTCAGGTAGGTAGCAGCATGCCACATGGTACTGCAGCATGCTACCCAAGTGACCTAGATTAGATAGTTGATGAGGTATCTGTTAACTCCAATCAAGACTTCAGCAAAAATGGGTGTTGTGGAAGATCTCAGTAATCCAGGAAATTAGGTGTATGGGAACTGATCAATTATATTACACAAGCACTAAGTAGGCATGAATGAGCCTGCACCCTCAATGAAACAGTAGGGGATCCAGAAGACAAAGGATTCTGATTGTTAATGAAGAGGATCAGGTTCCGCTTACAGTCATAAATTGTAGCTCCAAAAGGACCGGATTGAGCCACAGTGTGGTCGCCAGTAGGTTCGGACAGTGTCCCAATCGTGATGGCCAATACAAATTTCACTATGCCAGAGGATATGGCTCATTTGTCAGCTATTTGTCTCCGAGCCAAAAGGGAAAAGGGACAGAGCTCCATTAGTCAAGAGACAGACAGCTCAATAAATTACTCATCTGTGTCATTACTGGGCCATAAGGGTCCTAATTTGTGCAGAGCCTTATTTAACTGGCACGGCTATGGCGTCATGCCCCCATGCCACCCTCGGACCCAAGAAAGAGAAAGCTGGATTTAGAAAAGCACCAAATAAACAAGGCATTCGGGCCAGCACATCTGCCACATAATCAGGGAACAGACGCCTCCAAGATAATTTACCATTTCCTCTTTACTGCTGAGCACTAATTCCTGTGATTTATTGAGGTTTAAGACTGTATGGCCAACAGTGCTTCTTCATTTCCAACAGAAAGGACTTTGGATGGGAACGAGCCAAAAATATCAACTTCAAACTGGCCACGCAAATATCTACGGATGACTTGGGTAGAGTACGAGGTGGGAGCTGAGCGAGGAGCAAAAAGCAGTAGAGTTTGCCATCATTCTGAAGAGTGAATCAGAGGAAGCGGGCCTGCGTTTTGGGAGCGCTTCTGAGGTGAGCACCCATCTCCAGTTGAAACCTAGCCAATTATTCCCTACCCACCCACCACCTCTGCAGGCAAGAAATGTGTAGGAGCAAGGATGGAGCGTTGTGAAGCAGAGGCGAGGGTTTTGTTTTGTGTTTACACTGGCCAATTACCACGCCGCAAATGGGGACTGCTGTGTTGGAGATCAGTCGTGACACTTCCGACAACGGTCAGGCCAATTTGCTTTAGTGTAAGCGTGTTAGATCAGTACCCGATTGGGAAATGGCCTGTCATTACCTCATCAGTGTGCCAGGTGGGCTGTGCTGATGTTTAGGAGGTCTAAGCCTTCACACAGCATGATTAAGAAGCCCTCTCTGCAAGAGCTCACCCACTCTGTATGACATGGATACAGCCAGCAGAGATGTTAATGGTAGTTCCCATCAATGGCAAGCAGCTTCCAGCTCACATTAGCTAAAAATAAGTTGTCAATTGCTCTTGATGCTTCTGTTGAAATGTTCTGATTCTTGCTGTAACACTAGAATAAAGACACCCAAGAGAACGCTTGTATTGCCCGGAGTTAGCTCATTCAGCTCAGGAGAATTCAGAAGACCATTCAGACCCAGTGTCTATCACTTTTCTCTGGTGTTTTTTGTCCCAACCAAATTGTAAATAATTGCTAGACTGGATGTCACTTTGTCATTTTGTGGGTGCCACATTATCTGATTCAAGGCAGAAAAAGATGGTAGGCTATAATATTAATTATATCTTAAAACGACATGAATAATAGTATGACAGTTCTCCATTTTTTCCACACAGGATTAATTCATTTTAAATGTGATGTCCATTGTACTGTTGTGAATGTAAACTAGGGCATGTTATGCACAAAACTTATTTATTATTAATAATTATTTTATTTTAAATATTTTCAAAATGTTAATAAAAAATGCTATTATTGATTGATTGATTGATTGATTGATTGATTGATTGATAGTTAGTATCTGTGTTTAGAGTAGAACTAAAGCATGGTGTATATAGAGTGTAATTTGCATCTGAATGGGTTAACTGAGTTTCACACCAAAATAAACAAAAATAGACAAGACATTTGTTGACATGCAGGAGTTTGAAGATATTGAATGTGGATAGTTATTGAATGATAACCCGGACAATATTCAAAAGGAATCGCTAATTCTATTTGCAATTGCATTTTCAATTTGTGCATGCATTCGTTGTGACATCATTTTGCACTTGCATTTCTGATGCCTAACACAGCTGTCAATCAGTCTGGAGAGTGGGGTTTATTGATATAGTCGGAAAGTATGCCACACCCTCAAGTGGTGGAAAACAAAGCACCGTTTTCATTGTTGTTCATTCCTATAAGGAAAATGGGGAGACAAATCCAATAAATGTGTCTATTTTTGCATTTTAAAAAAAAGGTGTTGTGTAGTTTTTTGCACTTCAAACAAAGCCAAAAAAAGTATTTATCGCCTGCCAGCCAAACTAAAATAAACTAAAAGAAGACTTCTTGTCAAGAAGAAATTAAGATACATCTGTGGAACCCCACAACTAAACAGCATGTGTATGTCGGAAAATGTTTTAAATGTCAAAATAAAGATACAAATATAGTTGAATGAATATGAATGTGTTTAAAAAAGAACAGTTGAACAACATGCTGAAATGAAGCAGAATTCAGAGCATCCTCCTACGAAACGAACATGAACTGCGATTGAATGTCACTACTGTAATTTTTGATTACTTGGATGGTGAGCACAGAGTCATATAGACAACACACCACTCACATCATGTCAAGTTTCTATAAATTCTTTGATTTTAACTGAAGATAATTCACTGTGTCAGCTCAACTGGAACTATGATGATGATTTTCGTCTGATACATGCCGACTACAGACACGTGGTTTTCTTTTTGCTTCTTTTTCTGGTTGCCAGGTGAACATAAAATTATTTCTGTATTTTTGACTTTGTTTGAATTTAAGGTGAAAAAAAAAGTTTTTATTGCAAAATAGCCAAATTCCCATTTTTCCACCACTTCAAGACTGATTGACACTTGACCGTGTTAGGTATTGCAAGTAAATTCAAGTACAAAAGGGATTGCGATTCCATTTGAATTTTGTGAGGGTTGTGGCAGAGGAAGTGAAATAGCGAATAGGTGATTTTCTATTGCTATTTCAAAATGGCAGGGTCATAACTCGTGAGACATTGGAAATGCAATTGCAAACGGACTTTGCGATTTCTATTTGCAAAATTTGGCAGACATTACATACATGGAAAAGAAAATCCAAATGCATATGCAAATAACACATTTGTGTTTCCATTATGTCACAACAAATGCGTGCACAAATGTTAAGAAATGTTTGTGTTCATATTGAGATCTCTGATGTTTCATTAGACTTTGGTATCTTAGGAAATCTGAGCACAGTAAGGCATTGTTGAGATCTCTTTTGAAACACTTGGGTGGCACTGGACTGTTTTTTTTTTTTTCACAGGAGACAAAATCAGAGAGGCAGAAATCTTTGTTGTGTGCTCCATTTAATCTAATTGGCGTTGAGGAGAAACAACCGAGATCCTGACAAGATCTCATTTGAGATTTGTCTTTCCTGTGGTCAGAAGAAGCAGCAAAGTAAGTCAAAAGTTAGCAACAGGGTTTAGGGGAATGGAAAGGTTGGCTAGCTCCATTATCTGGAAGTCTGCTTGTCCTGGAGCTTGAGCTGAGACTTCAAAGGAGATCCAAGGTCCATTGTTGAAGGGATACTACTCTATTAGGATTAGCAAATCATAATGCGAGTATCAGACTTCTTTAGGGAGAGGGAAAGAGGGTGTCTTTGAAGTCCCTACATAAACTTATATCTCATTCTTAAGTTGTGCATGAGCAATAGTGATCAGACAGATGCATGGGAGACTAAGGGGATGAAATTAATGGGCAAGGGCATAAATTGACTGTAAGCAGGGGGAAAAAACTGCTCTGTTCAAAAAAGCAGATAAGTCATTTTTGAGAATGGACCCCAGGGTGTCTTCCTGTTATCTATATCTTACTCTGTAAGTCTGACTTTAATATATTTTTTCTTTCTTTCAAAATATAATCCCCACTGCCTTGCCCCAAAGGGAATCAAAATGATGGGATCCATCCAATAACTGTTAATCCAACAGGCTGAGATTTGTGCAGTTCAGAGAAGAAGAAACAAGGGCAGTGCTGCAATCTAAAATGCAAGATTATCAGTGTATATCTATATATCTCAATAAACAAGAATGTGCCATAACTTCACCAGACACCTACAGATTACCAGGAAACCCATTTATCAGTCTGCACCATGTGTCTCTGGCTTCCTGCAAATGCTACTGGCGGGTTGAGGGCATCAACAAAAATGTGTTGAGCTGAGCTCAGTTCCCTTCTTTGCTTTCTCCTCACATCTCATACACTTCCGTCAATAAAACGCTTCGGTTACTAACGTAACCTCGGTTCCCTGAGAAGAGGGAACGAGTATTACGTTTAGCTAAACACTAGGGGAATTTCCTTTCCTCGAGATTTTGAAGCAAATTTTATCCCAAAAATGCCATGTAAAACGCAGTGCAGCTGCACAGCTCTCAGCTGGAAGCAGCTGCGTGCTGATTGGCTGTGCTGTTGGCTGGGCGGGAAGGACCAATCAGGTCCCTCTAATATTCCCGCCACAAGGGGCAGCAGAATTTGCATAGTCAAGTGTATAAAAGACCCTGTCTCGCCAGGTTCGTCAGGTTAATTGACTGAAGCGACTCCCTGAGCAAGCGAAGCACGGCAAGCAAACGCAATACTCGTTCCCTCTTCACAGAGTACTCTAGTATTGTGTTTAGCTAAATGCTAGGGGACCCAATGCAAAACGCAGTGCTCGCTTAACTGCTCTGAAGCCTGGAGACACCATACCCAGACCAACCTAAGTGGGCCCGTAAATATGATATTCATAGAAGCCCCCAATATGAGTCGGGCCATTTAATGAGAATAACACGCATAGATACGTGTAGTATATATATATATATATATATATATATATATATATATATATATATATATATATATATATATATATATATATATATGTATAGACCAGACATAGTCAGGCCAAAGAATATTGAATGACCAGATAATTCGAGTCATGTAAGGAATGTGCTTATGACTTATACAAATACTTAACCCAGACCAGACTGTCGGGCCATAAGCGGTTAATATATTATTAATATAATAATAAGGTAAAGCAGGGACATCCAATTATAAAACCTGATAAAAGTGGACGGGGAGGCCCAGCCTGCCGCCGCACAGATATCATTCAGAGAAATGCCAGTAGACCAAGCCCACGACGAGGCCATGCCTCTAGTAGAATGGGCTTTGATGCCTATAGGGCAGCTGAGATCTTTGGACTCATAAGCCAGCGAGATAGCATCCACTATCCATCGTGACAAGGTCTGCTTTGTAACCGCGCACCCGCGGGTGCGGCCGCCAAAGCACACAAAGAGCTGTTCAGTTTGCCTGAAAGCAGCTCTATGTATATTCTCAGCGCTCTGACAGGACAGAACAAATTAGCATCTTCCTCATCTAATGATGATGAGAGCGCTGAAAGTGAAAAAACCTGTGCTCTGAACGGAGTTGAAAGCACTTTAGGTACATATCCATGTCTTGGTTTGAGGACGACTTTAGAGTGGTTTGGCCCAAATTCCAGACAAGAGGCGCTCAATGAGAGCACGTGCAGATCACCCACTCGCTTAGTTGATGCGATCGCTAGCAGGAAAAGCGGTCTTGAGTGATAGGAGCTTTAAGCTCACCGAATGCAGATGCTCGAATGTTGAGCCTTTCATAGCATCCAGGACCGTGGACAGGTCCCATATAGGGACTGAAGGGGGGCGAGGTGGGTGAAGCCTTCTAGCCCCTTTGAGGAAGCGCACGATAAGATCGTTCTTCCCCAGTGACAGTCCATTCACTTGAATGTGATACGCTGCTATAGCAGCCACATAAACTTTGAGCATGGAGGGGGAACGACCCGCGTCCAGAAGCTCTTGTAAAAAAGTGAGAACTTCTGACACTTCACAATTATGTGGGGTCAAGCTTTGTGCTTTGCACCAGTCCGAAAAGACTGACCATTTGCCTGTATAGAGCCGCCTGGTCGCGGGGGCTCTAGCTTCAGAAATAGTGTTTAATACACTTTCAGAGAGGTTCTCATGTACCCGTTGATGGGCCAGACATGAAGCGCCCATAGATCAGGACGGGGATGCCAGATCTGCCGTTTCGCCTGCATGAGGAGGTCTCTCCTCAGCGGTATTGGCCACGGGGCTGTATCGGACATCCGACTTAGCAGGGAGAACCATGGTTGATTTCTCCAAAGCGGGGCTATTAAAAGCACAGCGCATTTGCTCTCCCTGATCCTCTCTATGAACTGAGGTAACATTGAGATTGGGGGAAACGCATAAAGAGGAAGGTTGGGCCATTTGTGGGCCAACGCATCCTTGTGCTTGGAGAAATATATTAGGCATTGAGCATTGTCTTACGAGGCGAAAATATCCACTTTTGCCTCTCCAAAAATGCCCCAAATTGTCTGAATCGTTTGTGGGTGAGGAGACCACTCTGCTGGGGACACTTTGCCCCTGGACAGCATGTCCGGACCCAAATTCAGAATGCCTGGCACATGAGTCGCTCTCAGCGAGCTCAGGTTGTGCTCTGCCCATATTAGGACTTTTTTCCGCCATTGTGTGTAGACCAATAGATCTTAGAGCGCCCTGGCGATTTATATAGGCTACCACTGACCTGCTTGTCTGTTCGGATCAGGACATGGTGGTGCTTTATGTACGGAAGGAAAGCTCTTAGCGATAGTGTGACCGCTTTCATCTCTAGACAGTTTATGTGAAGGCTCTTTTCCGAGTCTGACCAGAGACCGGAGACTGGCCTGCCCTCGTGAAGGGCTCCCCAACCTAGGTTGGATGCATCTGTCGAGATAACTTTCCACTTCGTAACAGTGCCCAAACTCACACCCGTCTGATACCAGACAGGATTTTTCCAAGGAGCCAGAGCCAACACACAGCTGTGGTCTACCTTGATTTGTAACCGGCCCGAGAGCCATGCGTGAGCTGGAACGCGGCGATTCAGCCAGCGCTGTAGCGGGCGCATGTGTAACAGAACTAGTCTGAGGACTGGCGCCGCCGAGGCCATGTGACCCAACATCCTCTGAAAGTGTTTGAGAGGAGTGTATGCACCGGACCTGAGGGAAACCACTCGGTTCCGAACAGAGAGCGCGCGCTGTGACGTCAGTCGCTCGTTCATCTGTAGTGAGTCTAACACTGTTCCCAGAAACGAAACGTTCTTTGCCACATTGATTCTGAGACCCAAGCATTTCAAATGGTTGAGAAGCCAAGATCTGTGGTTCAATAACTGTATCTCTGACTGAGCTATTATGAGCCAGTCGTCGATATAGTTGAGAATTCTCATTCCCCGAAGCCTCAGCGGGATTAGCGCCGCTTCCATGCACTTCGTAAACGTGCAGGGAGCCAGAGATAGACCAAAGGGTAGCACCCTGTATTGGTAAACTTTCCCCTCGAAGGCGAATCTCAAGAATGGCCTGTGATGGGGGGCTATTTGAATGTGGAAATAGGCATCCTCTAGATCTACAGTGAAAAACCAATCTCCCGGGCGAATGTGCGCAAGGATTTGTTTCATTTTCAACATTTTGAATGGTCGCTTCATAAGATGTCTGATGTCAGATCTAGAATGGGCCTGAGACCACCGTCCTTTTTTGGTACAAGGAAGTAACGACTGTAAAAGCCTGACTCGCTCTGTGAGGGGTGTACGGCTTCCACCGAAGCACATGACTTGTGTCGCTTCTCACCATTGTCTTTTCGTGCGGTGGTCTGCGAGCAAACTGTAGCGAGTAACCTTGTTCTAATGTGTTCAACACCCATTTTGAAATGCCGGGAATGGCCTGCCAGGCCTCGGCCTTCTAAGCCAGGGGCTGAATTAATTTATGGGGCGAGTCGCTGGGTAACAACGGACTTGGTGGCCCGATAATGTTGTGTTAAAGTGGCGTTCGCCAGAGCGCGTTTGTTCACGGGCTCTCTGACTGGGAGGGTATTGTTTCCCGCCGCCTGAGTGCACGGGGCCGGGGACATAGAATATTGGTGCTTGTGTACAGGCGAGCGCGTTTGAATACGGGCTCGTTGACTGTGAGGATAATGTTTCCAACCACCTGAGTGCAGGGGGCTGCACTGCATGAAAAGTGGGATTTTCGACCCCGTAAACGCCTGTATACTCCTGGAAATCTCCCTAATTTTCGGCAGTTTTCGACAATTTAGAGGCAGCGAACGTCGCGTTCGTCTGTGCCACAAATTGTCGTAAACGAACCATGACGTAGGTGGAGAGCCCCCCGCTGAGAGACCGCGCGGAGGTGCGACACCTCTAATTTGCATATGAATAGCAGCGAAACCAGAGAGTCAACGGCCAGACTTGAATTTACTCACTCACTATTGGCTGAAGCCACTACATTTAAAAAAGAAAAATCCCTCGTGATTGGTTGGCAGATCACTGCAAACCAATCATTATTGGTCCCCCTGGCTCATTATAAATGTAAACCCCAATAATAATAATAAATATATAATTTATGTTGTAATAATTTGTTTCATATTAATGTTATTGTGCTATGAAGTATTCATACCATCAAGGAATATATGGGAAAATTATACGGACCGTGCCGTTTATTCAAAGAAAGAGCTTCATTTATAAGCATACAGCTGTTCATTCAAAGAAAGGGCTTCATTTATAAAACACAGCGGTTTACTCAAAGAAAGAGCTTTATTGTTAAACACACAACTATGTACAGTGCAGCAGTAATGTCTCGTAATGTAAAGTTCGGCGTGCTCCAGGCTGCGAGAGGGCGGTGGCCGCACAATCCATCCAGACACCCCGTCAACAAAGCCGTCTTCCTCATCAGACATGAGTTCAATGGTCCTCAGAGGGACCGAATAAACCTGAAGGCGACATGGGCGCGTCCAGGAAAGCGGTCTTGTCTGAATCTCTCATCTCGGTTAGGTTAAGCCACAAATGGCGCTCCAACACCGTCAAGTTAGCCAGGCATCTGCCGATCGCCTGAGCGTTGGCCTTGGTCGCACGCAGGGCCAAGTCAGTGGCGCTGCGCAGGTCCTTCAGGGCCTCGGTATGAGGGACAGACTCATCCAGGGAACGGAGGAGTTTGGCCTGGAAGACCTGAAGCACCGCCATATAGTGTAGCGCTGAAGCCGCCTGGCCGGCGGAGGCGTATGCTCGACCAGCGAGGCTGGAAGTAGTGCGGCAGGCTTTAGATGGGTGTACAGCCTTTGACTGCCATCCCCTGGCGGAGAGCGGATAAAGGTGTGCAGCGACGGCTTCGTCGAGGGGAGGAAGAGCATGATATCCCTTTTCCTGAGCGGCATCGACCACAGAGAGTGCGGGAGAAAAAGCGGATTTGGCGCAAGATGAAAATGGCGCCTTCCACGACTTGGATAATTCCTCGTGGACTTCTGGGAAGAAGGGAGCGGGTTTTTGAGCGGTCGGGTGGCGGCGGTTCTCGAAAAACCACTCGTCCAGTCTGCTTCTCGTGGGCTCCTGGAGTTGAGACCATTCAATACCGAGGTCGTCCACGGCCTTAGTGAGCAGGCGCATAAGCTCAGCGTCAACTGAGGTTTTGCCACCCATGGCAGTCCGCGTCGAAGTAGCGCGCTCCGAGACAGTGTCCTACCACCCGCTTTCAGATGCAGCAAGCGAAAGGCTGTCATCCTCCTCCTCTTCCGGTCCGCCGAAGGAAACAGTAGCAGCCGCCAGACGAGGGGAGCTGTGCTGTTCCTCGGCGAACATGACAGGCGATGGCGAGGCATGTGGGGAAATGACCGGCGTGTGCTCGTCAGAGTGCGCCGGGGGCCTCTGGTCGCGGCGTTTCTTCTTACGCAGCTCAAGAGGCTGAGAGCAAGGGATGGGATTCGGATCGAAACTGGCGAGCCGAGCCCGAAGGGTCTGCAGCGCTAGTTCGTCGCACTCTGGGCAGCCGCCCTGGTTGAGTGCGGCCTGCGCGTGGTCTCGTCCGAGACATGAGACGCAGATGATGTGTCGATCCTCGTCCAGGAGAAAGCCTCTACACGAGGCGCAGGAGGAACGAGACATTTGCAACAACGTCTCGGCTCTTTTCGTGAGTGTGTAGCAACGGCAAACACACGGATTGGCAGCTGGAAGGCAGGGTGAAGGCGGAGAATCCAACGTCCTCAGGCTGCAGAGTTCCGCTGGGTGCGTGTCGACGGCAGGCTTCAATTCAGAGCTCAGCGAGGTGAGTCACTGAAGAAGAAATAATCTGATGAACCTGGCGAGACAGGGTCTTTTATACCCTTGGCTATGCAAATTCTGCTGCCTCTTGTGGCTCGCCATAGGTTCCTGCTGTTGCAGCAGCACAGCCAATCAGCACGCAGCTGCTTCCTGCTGAGAGCTGTGCAGCTGCACTGCGTTTTACATTATATTTTTAGGATAAAAATTTGCTTCAAAATCTCGAGGAAAGGAAATTCCCCTAGCGTTTAGCTAAACGCAATACGAGAGTACTCTCGAAAAGGAACTGCTAGCTTGTAGTTGTTGATTTTTTTTTCCTTCAAAAGCAATCGATCCCTATCAGCCACCTTTGCCAAACTCCATACCCCAGGGTATGATACCTGGCACAGGGCATATCCTCCACTGCCACTGGAACTCAAAGGATATTATTCCAAAGCCAGGGAGACAGACTGAGAGAGAAAGGAAAAGATTAATTTTTAATTTCTGTGACTCACTGCTGGGTATGCAATTCATTATCTGCCTATGCAATGATATTGCATAGGCAGATAATGAAATGTGGGCATTATGTGATCTGTGAGATATGAGGAGGATTTAAGAATGTCCTTTAATGCATGTCTGGTCAGATTTGACATGTTTCAATCAGAGATTCATATTACTCAATGGAAAGAAGTAGAGTGGTGTCAGAGCTGTGGCGAAGTGGGTGCTCATGACACGTGAAACAGAGTGTGTGTGTGTGTGTGTGTGTGGGGAGGGGGTCAAGTGTAAATTACATGTGCAAGTTCTTAGAAATGTACTCTTTGTATTTGTTTCATATGGTTTTATAACATGTTTGTACAATTTTAAAGAAATAATTTTAATAATGTCAGGTGGTGTATCCATCAGGTAAAAGTACACCTTGAATACATGCGAGTATACTTATCGTAAAAAAATAAAAAGGTGTTTTTGGAGGTAATTTTTTTATGTAGATATTATAAATTATTATTTCATAAATTCAAAAAAAAAAAAAAAAAAAAATATATATATATATATATATATGATAAAAAACTACTAAATACGTTCAAATATTATTCCATAATTTCATTCTTTTAAGTAGGCTTTTTTTCATAGGCCTACATTCATGTATTTTTTAATAAATAAATATATCTAATGGGAAAAACATCATGCACATCATTGACTGACTCTTATAAAAGCTGTTGTTAGGAAGGCTCAAATCCAGCTTGTATATGTCCCCTCCTATCTGCTATATTATATTGTAAAATAAAGGATCTCAAAAAAGTGTGGTCCCACATTATATTAGGTGGCCTTAGTACTTAAAATAAGTACAATGTCCTTATTGTGTTCGTATTGCATTGCAAAATACTTATATTGAGATGGGATACGGGTAAAGTTAGGTGTGGTGGTATGGGTAAGTTTAAAGGTCCCATGGCATGATATTTTTCTATTATTTTATAGTGTTTCCTGAGGTGTACTTATATTGTTAGTATGATTTTTACATCATAAAATGTCATAATTTAGAAATAAAAGGCATTTTGTCTATACTGCTGTTTGCCCTGTGGCTGACTGCCCTGTTTCAAGAGGCGTGTCTGCTGTGAGACTTCAGTAAAAACGCCCACTGTTGTGATTGGCTGACATCTTTGCATTTGAAATGACCGGAGGGGGCGTGGTTTAATGAGGTCTACGACGCACGAGCTGCTGCCAGAGAGACGGATGGACCTGAGTTCACTTCTCATCAGTTCTCTTAGCATGTCTCAGTTCAGGGTGAACTGTTGTAGTAACTAGAATATACTTCAGGTTATTAGTTTATTTCTAGTCGGAGGGGCTGTCACGCATGTCAGAAAGTTAGTAACTTTAGTAAATTATGGATCAGCGCTGACTCGAGACGCGAACCGTTTAGAACGATTCAGTCCGATTTGGTGAACTGGTTCGGTTCACTAAAAAGAACCGATTCAAACGAATGATTCGTTCGCGAACCGGACATCACGGAGACGGAGCGATTGCTAACAAAGTTATTTATAGTAACTACTGAGTTGTGAGAGCGCTGTCTGTCAGCGCGAGTTTATTGTGTTTGTATCTGAGAGTTCTGAATAAACATGAGTCCCAGTCACGCCGAGTCCGTCTTCATCATTATTCTACCAACTTTGTAACACATGGAATGTACCATTACAGCGAGATGAACGAGTTAGTAAGTTTGATTAAAGCTTTATTTCTAGATATGTTCCAATCATATGAAAAGCGTCAGTGACGCGCATTGAGTAACTTACACAGCGCAAACAAAGACACAACAGCAGTAATCGAATGTAATCCAGTTTATTGTGGGGAAAGCTGGCTAGCCTAGCCCAGATACCTTCACGCTTACCCCCCGTCTGCTTAATCTCGCGCCGCGTTTGGTGCCTCCGCTGTGGGCCAGATGCAGTACTGGGGGTCGGGGATGTTGAAGGCCGAGCTTCGGCGTGCGTGAGGTTTATCTCTAAAGATGTGGCTCTGCCGATGTTAAGCAGAAACTCCCGACTGTATGCACATTTAAGAAGAGATAGACGCGATGAGGACGTACAAATACACTGACTCACAAGATAGAAAACACGAAAACACCGTTCTGTCGGGAGAGAGAGAAGCCGCAGTGTGTGCACGAATAATAAATAATTAGCTACACATAAGAAATCACTGATCACAGATCAGAAGGAACTGAAAAAAGACTTCTGTTTTCATTTGTACATCCAAACACTGAGAAACTGCCAGCATTCACTCGTTCACAACCAATGATCTCTCGAGCGTTTGCATGGGCGTGACAGATTCTCTGGGCGGAGGAAAGGGAGGTAACCAGGGACGTCAAACCAGGAGACTTCAGGATTGGCTAGTCTGGCCTGTCATTTTCTCAAAGGCAGAGAAAGACAGCCAGAACTCGGTTTTACACCGATCAACATTTCTATCCACTTGGGGACAATATTCAGGCTAGGGGAACTCATATTAATGTTGAAATTAGATTAGATTAGATTCAACTTTATTGTCATTACACAAGTACAAGTACAAGGCAACAAAATGCAGTTTAGGTCTAACCAGAAGTGCAATAGCAGCAAGTGCAGGATATACAACGTTTGCATAAGTGCAGGACATGGATATGTACTGAGTGTATATATAAATTAGAGCTGCAACTAACGATTATTTTTTCTGTCGACTAATCTAACGATTATTTTTTCGATTAGTCGACTAATCTAACGATTATTTTTCCAGATTAATCTTATTATTCTTTTTTACTGATTATTGTATTTCAAAGAGGGTAGTGAATTTGTATATTATTTTAACATGAAATCAATGAATGATGACAATATTAATTATATTTCAGGAAGGGTAGTATACATAGTATGCCATTTTATAATGAAATATATGAACACAAGAAGCTTTTTAAACATAATATATAATGATACTATTCATCATAAAATGTATACAGAGTAGGCCTAATTAGGAAAAATTGTTTACTATAGTAGTTGAGTATGATTTACTTATTGATTTTTGTCAATAGTAAACGAAAATGCACTTGTATTTATCTGCAAAAGGTTCACATACAGGAGCTTTCAGCATAGTGTTAATGTATAACTAGTCGTCAATTTTGAAGATACATGTGCATAAACAACGACTAAAGCTGCCAGAAGTTTTTGCCCAAACTTCAAAGACACATTTAAATGATTAAAGCTAGAGGCATATCTTAACTTTAATGTTACTTTAATCATGTAAACTACCTATATACAGCAAGTTATTATGCATATGTGTTTGGGACAGAGCGGAACCAGGTCGCATTTACAGCAGATATATGCAGCCCATAATAAATAAAAGCACGAGACGTACTGGGGTCGGAGAAGAACCCAGGAAAATGTGACCGTCTGTTGCAATACACGCGTGGCGCGTTCAGCTGCGCGAGAGAACCATGGAGAAGAACACTAGCAGCAGGGTTGCCAGGTTTACACAACAAAACCCACCCATTCGTTACTCAAAACTAGCCCAAAAACAAGCTCAATCGCGTTTCGGGGAGGTTCTCTGGTAAACATCGCGTTCGGGGGATTAAATATGTGTTTTTTTTTTATTCAACCCGCGGACATGAGACGCAGCCCGCGGCAACAGTGTAGAAGTAGCCCAATTCCGCGGAAAAAAGCGGACTTGGCAACACTGACTGGCAGTGTGAAAGCTCCCGCTCTCCACGCGCACAGCTCCCGCTCTGCCACCGCGCGCAGTGTGAAACCGGCGTTACAGAGCGAACAAAGCAGTTTTATTCGGCTTCTGTTTAAAGTACTCCCACACTTTTGAATGTCGCGGTCTGGCTTTATATGATAAATGATCATTTTCACTATGTCCGGGAGCAGAAGCTGCCATTATTCTAGATCTTCTGTTCCATTCTAGAACGTAAATATTGTGCCGCCGACGCGTCGACGCATTTCACGCACGTCGACGTATTTTCGTAGTCGACGTCATCGACGACGTCGACGCGTCGTTGCAGCCCTAATATAAATATATATATAAATAGAGAGATGGTTATTACTATAAACAGAATTTACAGGTGAATATGTACAGTGAATAATATACAGATGGTTATTACTATAAACAGAATTTACAGGTGGATATGTAATATAATATACAGATGGCTATTACTATAAACAGAATTTTACAGATAGAGGTATACAATGATATGTTAGGCTAAAAAGAGGAAAATGGCAGTGGATTAAGGTAGAGCAATAAATTATGGACAGAAGCTATCCGGAAAAAAAAAGTGTAAAAGTGCAGTGGAAAGTGATTGCATATTACAGTTAGAAGTACGGTGCAAAATGCAAATGTAAACAGTAGGTACTGTAAATAACAGTCGGCAGTGCAAATGAGCATAATACAGTTAAGGTATGGTAGTGCAAAATGAATAAGTAAACAGTTGTTACTGTAATAAACAGTCGGTAGTGCAAATAACAAAGTGGAGGTGGATGTGAGGTAGGAGAGTTATCAGTATATGAGGGGAGTGGATCAGCGGGGGTTTGAGTTCAGTAAAGAGACAGCTCTGGGGAAAAAACGGTTCTTTAGTCTGCTGGTCCTGGTCCGATGGATCCTGAAACGCCTGCCGGAGGGCAGGAGAGAAAACAGTCTGTGGGCTGGGTGAGAGGAGTCCTTGAGGATGCTGCGAGCTCGATACAGACAGCGTTTCCTCTGGATGTGCTCGATGGCAGGTAGTGGAGTCCCTGTGATGCGCTGGGCAGTTTTCACCACCCGCTGCAGTGCCTTGCGCTCCGCAACAGAGCAGCTCCCATACCATACTGCCACACAGTTGGTCAGGATGCTTTCTATTGCGCAGCGATAGCCGAGGAGAGCTGATTCTTCCTCAGTGTCCTCAGGAAGAAGAGGCGCTGCTGAGCCTTCTTGACCAGGCTGGAGGTGTTGGTCGTCCACGACATGTCCGCCGAGATGTGGATCCCCAGGAACTTGAAACTGGAGACACGTTCAACAGCCATTCCATTGATGTGGATGGTGTCGTGTGTGCCTCTTGACTCCTTCCTGAAGTCCACGATGAGCTCCTTCGTTTTGGTGGTGTTGAGGAGCAGGTTATTTTCAGTGCACCATGTGGCCAGGTGCTGGATCTCCTCCCTATAGGCAGTCTCATCGTTGTTGCTGATGAGACCAATCACCGTAGTGTCGTCCGCAAACTTGACGATAGAATTAGATCCATACACAGGCTTGCAGTCGGCGGTGAAGAGGGAGTAGAGAAACGGGCTTAGCTCACAGTCCTGTGGTACACCAGTGTTAAGAGTGATGGATGTGGAGCAGGTGAATCCTGAACGAACATTCTGGGGTCTGTCAGTTAGGAAGTCCAAAATCCAGTTGCACATTGAAGTGTTGATGCCCAGGTCTCCAAGTTTGGTTATTAACTTGGTTGGGATGACGGTGTTGAATGCTGAGCTGAAGTCAACAAACAGCATGCGTGCGTAAGTGTTTTTATTGTCCAGGTGAGTGAGCACAGAGTGCAGTGCCATGGAAACGGCATCCTCTGTGCTCCTATTGCTGCGGTAGGCAAACTGGTGTGAGATGGTAGAGAGTCTTTTAGGTGTTCCAGGACCAGCCGCTCAAAGCAATTCATGACGATGGGTGTGAGTGCTACAGGGCGGTAGTCATTAGGGCACCTCGGGTTAGAGTGTTTTGGCACTGGCACAATGGAAGTGCGTTTAAAGCATGAAGGTACAGCTGCTTGGGCAAGAGACAGGTTGAAAATGTCTGTAAAAACCCCAGCGAGCTGCTCCGCACATGCCCTGAGAACACGACCAGGGATGTTGTCTGGTCCAGCAGCCTTGTGCGCGCTGATCCGGCTCAGTGACTTGCAGACATCTGTGGAGGAGAGTGTGATTGGTGGGTCAGCTGAGGGTTTGAGCTTGGTGGCAGTTTCTCTGTTGTCTCTTTCAAAGCGAGCATAAAAGTAATTTAGCTCGTTCAGGAAGTTGACATCAGTGGCTGCGGGGGTGGAGTGGGTGGGTTTGTAGTCACTGATGGCCTGAATGCCCTGCCACATGCGTTGAGGGTCAGAGTTGGAAAAGTGACCCTCTATCTTTAGCTTGTAGCAGTGCTTGGCCTTTTTGATGCCCCTCTTCAGGTTTGCCCTGGACGTACTGTAGGCTTGTGCATCTCCTGATCTGAAGGCAGTATTGCGTGACTTCAGCAGGAGTCGCACTTCCCTGTTCATCCATGGCTTCTGATTTGGGTATGTGGTGATCTGTTTCTGGGTTGTAACACTGTCAATGGTGGTATTGATATGATCCAATACAGAGGAGGTGTAGGAGTCAATGTCTGTGTGAGTGCCACTGGTGGCTTGAGAAGCAAACACACTCCAGTCTGTGTGTAGAAACCTTTCCTGGAGTCTGGAATCAACCCCCGCAGGCCACACCTTGATGGTCTTCACTGATGGCTTCACACGGTTGATGAGGGGTGCATATTTGGGGATGAGGAACAAAGAAAGGTGATCTGACTGTCCCAGATGGGGGAGGGGTGTCGCAAGAAATACCTCATAAAATGAAAATGTCATGCCATGGGACCTTTAAGGGTAGAGTTAGGTGTAAGGGAAGTGTCAACAGTGTAATTATAAATATAACTACAGAATTAATTACAGATGTAATGCAGGTCATTTTTACAATGTGCAACGTGTATGTACACAAGAAATGCATTGTATCAAATGATTCATTTAAATGTTAGCACATAGTAGTTAATGCCACCTAATATAAGGTGGGTCCAAGTGTGTTTTATGTGTAGATTCCTGTGAGGTGAATGCAACCGCTGAACTTTTACCTCTCAGATGTATTCTCTCTTATAAATATGACATGCTCCTGTTTCCAAGGTAACTGGAAAATATTAATTCAGTTCAACATTGATCCAAAGTTATATTTATTTATTTGCCTCTTCCACAGAGCATCTCTGATGTGCAATATTAAGCACCCAGGAAAGAAATTAGTCAATCGACCGAGAAGCATTGTTATCCCTTTCAAATCAAGGCACTGTAACGTAGTGAACTCCCACATCGATGTCTGTGCTTCCTGTGACATTGAGACCAGAGAAACTCCTCTCATATCTTCAGATTTGGTCCTCAGTGGAATACACAATCAAACCCTGAGACAGACTTTGCTAAAGAGTCCCAGATTCAATAAGGTTATAATGTATTTGATCCTTACATAAAATACAGTCAAACCAAAAATTATTCAGACACTATATACAGGGTTCTAAATTAACTTTCTTGATCACCAGCCAATGTGGCTGATAACTTTTACCAGCCAATCAGAATTTCCACTAGCCATTTTTTTCCGGTGAAAATAAGAGAAATTATGAGTGCCACTGAATGCATTTGACCATTTTATTAACATTGTTGGCATGAAAAACATATAAAGTACAATGCATACAATTTTTTTTAATGGCATATTTTATGAATGAAGGCCAGTATCACTGATACTAATATACTGATGTCTCTATGGAATAGCATTTAATTGACACTTCGATGAAATAACACATTAACATTTATTAAGCTTAAAAAATATAACAACTTTTAATTTAAGTGATTTTAAAAACAATCTGCACATAAACATTTCATATGAAGGCTACCTGTGTCCTTCCTAGGAAATATACAAAAATTGAAAAGTTAGTTTGCACTGCATAAATTATAAATGATATATGGTAATCCTTATTAAAGCTATAAAAGTTATTTAGTCAAGAGCAGTGTGTATTTACTGAGTAATTCTTTTTGTTCTTTACATTGTCATTATAAGTGGTTACTGTCACTTTAAGATCTTTCGCTGTCGCACATGAAGCGGATCTCTCACGCGTTTCATTTTCTCTCACGCGTTTCATTTTCTCACACCTCTTTAAGTTCTTTTAAGACGTTCTTTAACTCTTTTAAGGCTGCTCTTATGAGGATACTCAACAAAACTGACATTTTGGCATAATTGTGTGTGTAAAGCCGCGTTTCCACCGAAATTACCCGGAACTATTTGTACCAGGAACTTTTTTCCCAGGAACTTTTTCTCCCCCAGACCTGCTACAATCTGCGTTTCCACCGCGGTCTAAAGTACCGGGGAGATTAGGCAAATTAGTCCGGTGACGTGGGAATGCGCGCGACTGCTTCTCCCAGTCACCGACGGACAGTAATCACTTTTGCGCGATACTGTCTGCAACAATAACAAGTGTAGGTGATGCAAGCAGCGCTGCTTTTGCTGATTATGTACACACATTACCAACACTGCTTATTTAAACGTGCACTTTCACCTGGTTTGACCATTTTAATGCAAAATGGGATGATGGGCAATCCAAAATCTGAATGTGTTGTAATAGCTCAATTCCAAAACAAAACATTTTCTATAAAAGGATAATGAGGTTTCAGTCATTCATGACAGATGTGTGAAAAGTTAATTGAATGAAAACAATAGACTGAATTAAGCGGTTGAAAGATTAGGTACTAGACTGCAAATTTTATTTTTTATCACAATAACATCTCTTAACATTCACAAAAAAAAAAAAAATCACATGACTAGTATTACAATATGCTTCATTAAATGCATAATTTTAGAGACTTCTTCCTCAAATTTGAAATGAAGCAGGACCACACTTATGGCTTCACTTAAGTTGTGGTTATAAGTTATTATACTACATTCACATAGTTATACATTTAAAAATATAATATTTGGGTTTTCTAGATATGTTTATGTGCATATTCAGAAAGACTTGCGAGCAGCAGCCCTTTTATTTGCTTCCTACACTATATGAATACAATTAGAATGTGGTTATATAGTTAGAATGTGGAAATTAAAGACACAGTGACATTTTACACATTTTACTTTATTTTAGACAGATTAGTTCTTACAAAATTAAAATAAAAGTGTGCAAAGACAAATAAATTACTAGAACAATAAAATGAAAATATAAAATGTGAAAACAACAATATAAAAAAAAGTGTATTTTTCAGTAACCTGTCCAAGAGCTGTGCCAACACGTACAATATATAAAGTACAAATGTGGTAGAGCAAATGCTTCATTCAAGCGGCTGGTCATTGTGGCTACTTCTTGAACAACTGGACAAACTGTCCAAGAACAGACAGAAACCCGGTCTGAAAGTCCCTCTGCTGCCGTCTGCTTTCTTCCGCTTCTGACTGGTGGAATGCCAACTCTTGCCTCCTCATCTCTCCTCGGCCTGGCCATCCAGTAACAGCTGCATATATTGGTCAGTTCTTGTCCATGCTGCAGGGTTAGCATCCTCCATGTCCCTCAGTGCATCAAGAAAGTCACAGTCCCTTTTCCTTTTCTCTAAGTAGAAAAATTGCACAGAAACACATGGAAATTAATACACAAGGCAACCATGAAACAATAGAAACCATCAATTAATTATTTAAAGTGTTTTCACTACAAATAATGAACAATTGTTTGCCCAGCTTGAACAATGCCCAGTGTGCAATTTTTATCATGGGCAATTTAAGTTTACAATTAAAAACAACAAAACCATTAAGGATTACACATCAGTTTTTAAATATATACACATTTTTGTCAGCTTTATAACGTACTGGTGACCGCGGGGGAAAACACGCTTGTCTCCGTTGCCTGCGATTCATCAGGGCCACTCGTTACGTCTGGAAAAGCACGTTGAAAAAAGTTACTGCAACGTGTTTAAACACTGCAACGAGTTTAATAGATGATACCAAGATGAGATATTTACCTTCAACCCACTCAGATTCCTGGATGGTTTCCAACAACGCACTAGCCGAGTCTTTCGTTACCGCTGCCCTAGAAAAGGACGGTCTGTGTTCCAGCAACGCGTCCAGGCGGTCATAACACTTGTTGATACGCCGGTCGGAACCGCTCCGGTTGTTATGATCCTTTAATTTCTTGTAATCTTGTCTAATTTCTTCAACTTCTCTCTGCACTGTTTTCCAGTGTGACTGGAACCGAGTCGATATCTTCAGTTATACCTTTTCATTGCGGGTCGCCGTTTCCAGTTCCCGCTGGATGTCCTCCTCCGCATATATGCTCAATAAAGCCTGAACCTCGTCGTCGGTCCATCGGTCGAATTTTTTGTTGAACTCCATTGTTGCAAAAAAAATATTTACTGAACGCAAAACCCACGAAACCCACCTCGCAAAAGACTTGTAAATATGGCGGTGGAAAAAAAAATAGCTGCGAGAGCTCAACCAATCAGCATGTTCAGCGCCCAAGTCCCACCCCCGAAAGTTCGGGAACTTTTGAAAAGTCCCACCTCGCAAGCAGGGCCGTTTGGAGGGGGAAATATTTACCCGGAACTTCATTTAGACCCTGGTTCCTGCGGTCGAAACACACCGAGTTCCCCCCCAAAGTTCCTGGTTCCGGGGTAAAGTTCCTGCGGTGGAAACGCGGCTTTATAGACTCTTTTTGCGCCGATGTCACAATTATGTCACGGCGTTAGCTGGAGTAAAACGAACGAAAAACTGGAGGCGGCCAATACAAACCAGCACAGAGTCGGAGCTCAAAATGTCATCTTGTTGTGATTTTGGGTGCCAGAATCGACTGAGTACAGGCTTCAAATTGAAATGTTACCGCATACCTGCTGCTAGTTAGTGAAGCGATCAGGGGAATCGTTCTGCCTCCAGCTAAGCTCCGCCCACAAAAAAACGTCACAATGTTTACTAACAGCATGCATCACCGGCCAAACTGGGGTGCGTTTCCCGTACAACGATGTAACTCACTGCTTAACTACCCTAGTACGATGCATCGTTGAAGAAATCAACTAGCTAGTCACGACTGTTTCCCGAAACCATATTGTCGCAAATCTGTCGTTCAATCACGTTGGTTAATGATGTAATGAGTATTAACTTATTGTATTTAATTAGTTTGAGATCAAATTAATGCTAGACTTTTTGCTATAAATTAAAGACATGGCATCTGAGGATTCTTATTTTTCTCAGTTATTTTGCTTTATTTTCAGATTCAATCCCAAGCTCGATTTTACATACTAGTGCACGTCCGCACATGCACTATAACGGTGCTTTAAATCTCTTGACAAACTAAAAGACATAATTGACATTTGTATGTATTCTAAATAAAAGATATAGGTTGAGTGTCAGCTTGCTTATTTTGCTCAAGGAAAGGATTTATTAAGTCCACATGTCATGCAAACAATAAACTATGCTTCTATCCACAGGTCGAGAGCTGTCGTTCCAACCACGCAAGTTTGCGACACTGTTTGCAAATGTTCGTTGGAACGATGGTTTCGGGAAACACAGACTGGTTGAACTATGTTGATAACAACGGAACTTGCGACCATAGTTGGCTAACGATGCTTTTGGGAAACGCACCCCTGGCTAGTACGTTTTTTTAACACCCGCCAAAATGAAATTTAACCTGCATTTGGCAGGTTGGCGGGTGTTAATTTAGAACCCTGACTATATATAATTTTTTACCAGTGGGTGCAGGACACTATAGTTAATTTATGTAAGTGAGGATAGCAAAATAAAGTAAACTGGCATGTTATACACAAAAAGTCTTCACACAGTGAATTCCAGTAAAATGTATACAAATTTGGGACCAAAATCATTCAGACACTTTGACCTGACCATGTTTTGCTTCAGGTTTTTTTTTCTTTAATTGCTAATGTGACCTTTTACACCACAGACTGAACAAAATGAAGCATTGCTTGGTCATTGGTTGACCTAAATTCAGTGCCGGCCCTAGCCTCTTTGGCGCCCTAGGCAAGATTTTTTTTGGGCGCCCCCTTATATTGTGATTTATATCACCAAGTATTTAGCCAAAATAATTTAAAAAATAATAACACTTGTATAGCATTGCCATTGACGTTTTCATTTATTTTGTAAAAAAGTGTTTCAAACTCACATAGTGTACTTAAATAGTGTAAATAAAAAAGCAACACTTTTGGTAAAAAAAAAATTAAAAATTAAAATAAAAAAACAACAACAACACAATAAAATAAACAAAAGCCACTTTAAAAATACATCCAAATAACTGGATCATAATTTACTCAAATATAAAAACAAATCAAACAACAATGAAATAATACAGTAAAAGTATGATACAGCACTAAAAATAACAAGACTAATATAAAATTCTTCCATAGCCTAAATAAGAAAACTAACAAAACAAATCACAAATTAACTTAAATAGCTGCAGTTTGCAAAATGTTGTGCACCCAGTAACTTTGTCTTAGCTACAAAAAAAGATTTATTTAAAGTGCCCCCTAGTGGTGGTTTGTGCCATCAGGTAATAATAATTTACTTGTTTTGTAAAACAAGAGTTAAATAATTGCAGTTTGCATAGTAACTATTTAACAAAAAATAAATAAACAACTTTAAAGTGCTCTCTAGTGGTGCTTTATAAAACAACATTTACCAAAAGAGCCAACTACAACATCACTTCTTCAAGGTTCTCACAGGTTTACTCTCCTGGCCTTTTTGCCAGCAAAGTCATCTATGACATTATCATCTGACAACTGATTTGAAACCACATGGTTGATGCTGATAAAGTCCACTGAGACGTTCTTGCATCATTGTGGTTCTCAAGTATGTTTTAATAAGTTTGAGCTTAGAAAAGCTTCTCTTAGCTGAAGCTACAGTTACCGGGAGAGTGGCTGAGATTCTAAGGGCAACCCACATGTTGGGATCTGTAAAGTTATCAGTTTAACTGTTAAACTTTAACGTGTTAGCTTAGTGCACGCGCACAATTAATTCATTCAGTGTTTTCTTCACACAGTCTTACCTCTGGCTTTTTTGCGTTTTTCCTCCTCTTCCTTTCGTTTTTTTCTTCCTTGCGCACCAGATAATTTATGAGGTCGCCACTTCGCCCCTCGCTGATAGCACGCGCACACATCCAGCACAGGCCAAAATTAAACAGAAAGAAAAAACAAATCGGCACACAGGGCCTGGGTCTCACCTCGCTCCGGCCATTCTTCAGGTGTCAATCAATTGGGGGAGGGTGCAGTAATGCCCTTATTTTGGATTTTTATATAATACAAAATATTAATACTAATTTGAAGTTTAGTTTGCTAAAGATATCAGCAGTTTGGTTATGTTTGTAACTTTTTTTCCCTTTTTTTTTATCCTTTGGCCTCTTTGGCGCCCCCTAGCGAGCTTGCGCCCTTAGCATTTGCCTATACTGCCTATATAATGGAGATAGGTCTAACTGCAGAACCCATATACATCACTCACAACAGTCTGAGGACAACAGCGCCACACCACGGTCTCATGCCGGAAGTGGGCGGAGCTGATTTATCTTCGTATACATTGCTCCATTTGGAGCGTTTCAAACTCAAGTTTAAAACCATGTTAATAATGTCAAGTATTTTATTAATATGTTCTAATTGAAGAGAGATATAGAAAGATTGATATACTCACTTTTCATTAATAGTAGATAGTTAAATCATACAAATTCACACATTACACTTTGAATATATAATATATATATATAAAATGTAAGATATATATATATATATAAAATGTAAGATAGATATATATATAACCCCATTACAACGTTTTGTTAAGGATTTTTAAAGTAAAAAGTTGCTCTTTACATTATGTCTTAAAAGATTATATTATATCAATTGAACATAAAGCTTAAAACACAAAAAAATGAAAACAAAGATTGAGCATTTGAACAGTTATATGATACAAAATATTTTTACTCTATTTTTTCATAGTACATAATACACATTACACAATTTTACACTGGAATCCATAATTCAAGCAGATTCAGATTAATCAAATCCCAAAAAAACCACACAAAAATTATTTAATTTTAATAAATGTACTTCCCCAAAGGCATCATATACCAGCTGTGGTTTGCTTTAAGAAAATACACAATCAGACCAAAGAGAATATTGAACTAGGTTGAAAGTTATTGCACAGCAGGTACATGACAAATTAAATCTAAAATAAATGAAATCTCCATAAACATACAATTAATTCTGAGACTCCTTTTGTCCAAACACTAAACACTTAGAAAATACTAAAGGCTTTTTGGCAAGTTGTTGGTCAACCATTTCAGCCTGTGAAAGTTGAAGGGCTTTTTCCTGGTCTTCCTCTTTCAATTTCAGAAATCACAGCTCTTCCACTAAACCTTTGAAAACTTTTGGTTGTTCCACAGTCTTTCAGCTGCAGTGCAGAGGTCTTCTGTGATCCATGGCTCCTTCACGAGAGAAGGGTACAAAAAATGGGATGAAATTTTGGAAGTGTTTTAACAATATCGTGTGTAGAAGGATGTAGCATGCATAATAAAGTTTTGAAATTAAAGTTCCCTCATATCTATATTTGTGACATAAATCATGCCCTGTCACAAATCAAATGAATTAACCATTTTCAGTTCAAAATGTATACAGAAATCAAAGGCAAGCTTTTCACACTGAGCTTATCGTCGTTCTAAACACATTTTTAACCCCGGGTAGAGTAACATTTCACACTTTTATATTTGCGTGCTTTGGACAGTCACTGAAACACTGTGCATTCTATATAAATAATAAATTCAGCGTTGGAGAGGAAAAATGTAAAATGCTGACAGAAAACGCAACAATTGCAGTGAAGAAGAGACCATTTTAATTATTTTATAGTCTGAAATGTCTTTTCAGGATAAACTTGTAATACGAGGACATGCAAAGCTTGAGCATTTATGTAAACATATTCCCCCGGTTTCACAGACAATGCTTAAGCTAGTCCTAGACTAAAATGCATGTTTGAGCTGTTTTAACTGAAAGAATCTTGCACTGACAATTCTTAAAATATGTCAGTGGCATTGTTTTGTCTCAAGATGCACACCAGTAATGTTTTTTTCTTGGGCATGTTTATAAAAGTTACTTAAATGTCCTAATTGAACTAAGGCCTAATCCTGGCTTAGTCTAAGCCCTGTCTGTGAAACCGGGCCTAAGTGTGCGGTGTTCGTCCAATCAGTGACACTGACACTGCAAATAAGGATGTTATCCCATGGTTTAGTACAGTACAGTGTGGAACGGCAGTGTATGAATACCCAGGATTAATTGTTCATCTCACGTAAATGATGATCAGTGTGAAACGTGAAGCAAGATATCCCAGGATTCTGTAAACCCGGGGTTTACTATTTCAAGTGTGAAAAGCCCTCATGTTTTTCATCCTAATGAAGAGAAGCTCTTCTTACCATTAACATGAATATCCCACAGTCAATAGAGCCGACCAACTGTTGTGGAACAGTCTAAAACAATAGAACATTATTAAGTTATTCCTGGAAAAGATGTGACAGATATAACAACACGCTATCTGTATAAGTAGTTTATGTCTTTATGAAAGCCTTTTAAAACTAACCTTGTTTTTGATCAGCTTCCACTGTCCTGTCCTGGGGTGAGTCTGCTTGTCAATTTACTGCAACAAAATCAAACAGAAATATATTATATATATATATATATATATATATATATATATATATATATATATATATATATATATATATATATATATATATATATATATATATATATATATTTAAAATGTAACCATAAATATTGTACAAGAGAGCCAAGTTTCATTGTTCTAAAGCAAAAAAGACCACTTACTGCAAACTCAGAATATAAAAGAAACTTTCAGAACATCATCCAAATTAACAATATCTATATTTGGCAATACATATCACATGTTTGGTTGTGTATTTGATTTGATTTTAATAGGACACATTCAAACACATGAAATATTGTTTGTATTTTGTTAGCTTAAGTATATATATACTTGAATATATATATACTTGAAACTTTGAAGATGAGATTACATTTTTGACCAAATCATGCAGAAAACCAACTAATTCCAAAGGGATAACAAATAAATACTATTTCTTGCCATTGTATATAAACAAATAACTTCATACCTCCATGGACAGTTGCTTTTTGAAGTGAATTTGAAGGTGTGCATTCAACTAGTGCCATCTGGTCAGTTTAAAAACACTGGGCAGTTAAAACTGTTGCAGAATGTCTTGCATTGATGAAAATGAAGTAAAGCTGAGCCTCTCCAAATCGCAATATGCCTCTATAAATTTGAAAAAAATCCACATAAAACACATTGGTCAGTATCAGAAAAGGTAATTAAATAAAAAATACAGTGCCAACAACCAAGTAAAATCACAAACAATGAATATGTAACTTAAAGCAAGACCATATCAACAGACGCGAGAGACATCGTACAGCTCGTTTAAAAAAAGATTAGAGCCACGTGCTGTATAAAGTGTTAATACAACAACGATGGATCAAATACACAACACAAATAAACTTGATAGATTAAAACCACAACACAAAAACAACTGTTTACCGTGTTCTCTTCTTCCGCCATGCGGATTGTTTAGTTTTCGTTAACTCTGCCCACTTCCGATCTGAGGCTGCTACTCTGCCCACTTCCGGCATGAGACTGTGGTGTGGCGCTGTTGTCCTCAGACTGTTGTGAGTGACGTATATGGGTTCTGCGGTTCTGCAGTTGGTTATATTGATATAATGGGCTGGCTTTGCCTAAATTGATATTACCTAATTGTGTACTTAAATTTAACAGCTGACAGCTGATTGGTTGATTGTAATCCATTAAATCCCTTTCAATCAAAGTTATCTGACATTATCAAGATGAATTTGTTCTGACACAGTTTAACTCTGAGTTCTTGTCATATTGCATATTGTATTACCATTTTCTAAACTATAGTGAATAAACTGTGATAATGTGAGAAAATGTTGAAGGTGTCTGAATACATTTTTGGTTTGACTGTATGTATCTCACCATGAAAAAGACTGGTCCGCTTGCTTTCTCACTCATTTAACTTTTTTATTTAAGTATCTGTCACCAGTCATTTTAAAGAAAAGTACACTGCAAAAAAATGCTTTTCTTACTTAGTATTTTTGACTTGTTTCCAGTCCAAATATCTAAAAAATCATAAATCAAGATGCATTTAATAGATAAGTAAAATTACATAAGATATTTTACTTACACTTATCTATTAAATGCATCTTGATTTAAGAATTTGTAGATATTTGGACTGGAAACAAGACAAAAATACTAAATAAGAAAAGCATTTTTGCAGTGTATTAGAGAGAGAGGAAGAAAAAAATATATTTATTAAGCTAACAAAATATATGGCCACTTGAATTTGGCCAGTTCATTAATGTTTCCACCGATTGTGACTCTGATCTTTTCAGGTGTTTCCTCGTTGAAAGAGGTGAACATCGCAGATCCTATGGCTCTTTGTCTGGGTCATCTGCCCACATTCCTGCCATCCACATTCAGAAATTAATCCCTTTCAAGAATAACAGAGTTTTCTCTGTCTCTGGTGGCACACTGTGCTCTTTAATGAGTGGTTATAACATGTTATAAGTAATTTACTGCATTGTCCAGCTTGACGGTGGTTATTGGAATTCCGTTCAGCTTTTAATGAAAACTCCACTTAGCATGTTGCCGCATGGGTTAATTAATGAAACAAAGCTTTCGTATCCCCATCCCCAAGCGATGTATACCATTCTCATTAGCTGAAAAAGGTACTCTATGTAGACATATTTCCACATCCTCATGAGGGCGACAATGCAACAAATTGATCCACATTATCCATATTGAAGCAGTGGCAAAATGTTGTAGTCTTTTCCTTTCTTTATACTTTAGTCACATTGGTTTGACTCTGAGCAGGTAATAAAGAGAGGAAGACCAGACTCTAGTGTGGGTTTTGTAAAAGGCTGATTCTTCTACCTCTCATTTCAAAGGAGAGACAGAGCATCATTTACTGGGGAGACCATGAAAGAAAGACAGACATGAAGCATTGACACTCCATCTACTGTACACTAAGGTTTGCTGGTTAAAGCCCATTTACACCTGGATTTAAAGGTCCCGTTTTTCGTGTTTTTTTTAAGCTTTGATTGTGTTTACAGTGTGCAATATAACATGAAGTTAAACACAGTATTTTTCACACAATTTACTTATCTGTATACTGCTGTTTTCACTGTCCTCAAAACGGCTTGAAAGATTTCCCTGTTCAATGAAGTCCCTCCTTCAGAAACACGTAACGAGTTCTGATTGTGCCAGCGGTTCCCGTGTTGTGATTCGACAGCAGCTTAGCGCACGCAGAGCGCACGTTACCGGAAAGGTCACGCCTCTCACCATAACGGGGATGCATGCGCTCAATGATCTCTAAGTACAGCGTCCCTGGGAAAGCCAAACAAAGGTGACTTGACTCCGGGATGAAAATAACAGCGTCTCGACGACATGGCGACAAACAAACTATACAAACGCAACCGAACGCAACACTTCCTCTTGTCCATGCGGGAGCAACAAGACCACGCCCCCTTTTTCGCGTACTCTTGTGGGCGGAGGTTAGTCGACAAACTGCTCTACTGATGTAATTAAAGCAGGATGTACATGGATGTAGTCCCAACCGGCCGTTCGCTGTAGGCTTTGAAAGGGAACTTCTGTTAAATAAAATATCTCGCTTGGCATTGAACTTTGAGCTTTATAATTTTACAGGTATTATATATGCTCTAACAGCAACATTACACACTAACTAAAGTTTGAAAAATGGGATCACGAAGAACAGGACCTTTAAAGGATTAGTTTCCCCTCTTTTTGCAATCGGATCACAAGTGGTCAGTGCAAAATACAGGTGTTGTGTATTTTGTGTATTTCGATCATTTAAACCACATTTTGATCATAGTCAGAAATGCACACTTCGGATTGATTTTGTAAACGCTTAATGCTTTACATTGCATCCAAGTCAGAAGTGGAGGACTGTCTACTAAAATAAAAAGTACAGTGGTGGCCAAAATTATTAGCACGCCTGGCCTAATAGGTTTCAGTTGTTGTTGATTTTTTTGGTGAATTGGCCATTAAAATACCCATAACATGAATGAAATATCTACAAAGTCATGATTATGCTCTATAAACCATAGAATAGAGCCATCATAAGGAGAATTTGGTCATTTTCCTTACAAAAAACAAGCGATGCCTATTTCACTCTCAATCACTACGTTTACATGGACAGCAGTAGTCTATTTTTTTACCTTAACCCCTAGGAGTCTGAGCTGTTTTGGGGCCCTTTAGAAGTTTTGACATGCTCTTACGTTTGTGTTTTTTTTTCAGTTGCTTATAAACATATTATTTGGCAAAAGTGTAATTACACTGTATTCAGCATAAACTGGGCTACCATAATATCTAAGCAACATTTATGTACATGCTTGTATTTTTGAAAGAAAAATATTTATGCATGATAAAAAATTTAAAAAAATTAAGGCCTCAAAACAGTACACAATAGATACGTGTCCACAAGACTTTTGACTTCAGGGAGTTTTTCCTTCAAACTGATGTGAGAATCATTGAGCTCATTCACATTAAAACAATACACTGATTTAAAATTTGTAAGACAGCTTTTCTTCACAAAGCCAGTATGCGAGGAGGCGTGATATCTAATGAATAATGATGAGTATCACCTGAGAGGACAAAATAACATAGCCCGCATAATGACCTGCATAATTAATGAGCTTCATACCTGACTGAGAGAGCAAAAAAATTCTCTTCTTATTTAGTTGAAATTGTACTTATCTAGTAAATGCACCTTGATTAAAGAATGTTTCAATATTTAGACTAGAAACAAGACAAAAATTACTAAGAAGAGCATTTTTTTTACAATTTTTTATGTTTTTAAAAGTAGTCTCATGCTAAAAAATTTATAATAAATAATTAAAATTGAGATACAATTTATACAAATCGAAATTCACTTTAAAGAAAGCAATTCACTTTCTACAAAACAAAACAAAATCACTTTACAAAACAAACTCCAGAATCATTTATTTAGAATGTAGTCATCAAAGGCCTGTTATATTTTAAATTATCAAAAGATTTGACTACACTTCTCAGCAATTTTCTTTCTACAAAACAAAACAAAAATCACTTTCTACAAAACAAAACTCCAGAATCATTTCTGAAAAACTTTGATATTAAATAAAAAAAATACCATTAGGCTGTAATATTTAAACATCAATATGAAGCAAAATACGTTTGACTGGTACTATATTTATAGCATATGAGCAGACATTTGCGAATAAAAGCTTAATTGATGTGACACTAGGCTCTTTTTCAATAAACACGTTATAATCTGTCCAAAACAAGCCAAATAAATCTTGTCTAAACAGTCTTGCGTGTATGACATTTAATGTTGCAACAGGATTCATATTTAAACGGTCTTTTTGCATTTAATATTCACAGATGCTAACACAATAAACTGACCTTACAATCAGCGGCGGAATCCTTTGCTCTTAGAAATGAACAGCTTAAGGAGAATAAATCCAGAATTATTGCTCAACGCTGTATCAAACGATGTAGCTGAAGTAACGTTACAGCGCTTCCCTAGATGTGTTTGTCTGAGTTGATGTGTGGGCGTTGACTCTGGATCTCCTCAGTATTTGAATCTCAATAGAGCGCATGCTCCGTGGGCGTGGTCGCATTATCAGATAATGAAGTGGCTCGAGGGTGACTGACATCCCTCTCTTTTCGAAAAGATTACATAAACACAGAATATTTGTTTTCGATTTGGTTTACATTGTTTAAAACCTGACATTTCAGCGTTTCTTTTGACATATGTCTCATGTTCGTGAGACAAGTATTCACTAAGCTAGAGTTCCTTTTCTGAAGACTATCAGAATGAATGTCTTTGAGAGAGAGGCTGCTGATTGCGCATCATGTTTGTTTTATTTATTTTGCAAAAAGCAAAACATTTTGTTTTTATTGTGACTGTACAAAACAAATTGGAAACTTAACAGATTATAATGATGTATAAGACTTGCCTGAATGATTAAAAAAACGACAGAGTTATTTGAGTCTCTTGGGCACTGATAAGAAAAAAAGAGAGCCGATCACGCCGGCGCGACTGCCGACTCGAGGGGGTTAATCTGAATAAGACAATATTCTTATTAAGGTGTTTACACAAGGAGTTGCTTTTAGAATATTAAGTAAATGTTCCCGTTTTACATGTTATAGAACATAGATCGATTAATGGCACACGGAATTACATGCAGTCCGACATTCCCTCCAGAATTTCACATATAAACATACAGTTTGTCTTGATGACGGCGGATACAAATTTCTCACCAACAGGCCTCCTATGCCACTGCGACAACCTCGGAGGTACTGGATGACAGTACAAAGTGAGGACTGGTGGGAGAGAGTTGTATGAAGCCAAGCCATGCTCTCTTGTTTGCCGTCAAATGGTTGACCACTGCCGCGTGCGTATGTGTCCTGTCGCAAAATGCAGCAAAAACTCCTACACGACGTTAATAGTGTGATCAAGGTGTGTACATGTCTATCAGTACGTTTACATGGACAACAATACTCCGATATTAACCTGATTAAGAGAATGCTCTGATTAAGAAACTACCATGTAAACAGCGATTTTTAATTACCTTAATCCAGCTAAAGTCATACTCGAAATCTGTCTGTATATAGTTCATGGGAACTTTGATATGTTCCTGGTATGTGAATACATTTAAATAAAACATTTTGATGACAAAAAATAAAGTCATACTCGAAGTAAACACAAATCTAATTAAGACATTTGGAGTATGCCTATTTTAGTCGCATTATAGAAGTGAATTTTAGACATGTACAAACCTTGAGTAGGAGTTTTCGCCGCGACAGGACACATACGCACGCAGCAGTGGTCAACCATTTGACGGCAAACAAGAGAGCATGGCTTCAAGTAACTGTCTCTCACCAGTCCTTACTATGTACTGTCATCCAGTACCTCCGAATTTGGTCGCAGTGGCAGAGGAGGCCCGTTGCTGGAGTATCCACCGTCGTCTATTTGCATGTATAGCATGAAAAATAATTAACTGCACTTGAAACTTTAACAAAATTAAAAAATGAAACACCCAAGATGTATATGGTATTATATTATAACATACTGTATGTTTATATGTGAAATTCTGGATGGAACGTCGGACTGCGTGGCATGGGGACGTAATGATGTGTGCCATTATTCGATCTATGTTCTATAACATGTAAAATAGGAACATGAACGGAATATTCGAAAAGCAACTCCTAAACACCTTAATCAGAATATTGTCTTATTCAGATTAAGGTTAATAATTAGACTACTGCTGTACTTTTAAAAATAGTCCATAATGCACTTCGATAATGCGACTAAAATAGGAAAACTCCACATGTCTTAATTCGATTACCACCACCGTGCACAAACCCTGGAGATTCCATGTCCAGTAGAATAAAATGGAGTAAGCCTATTGTTAAATTCGTGGAAAATCTGGTGACTAGATCGCAAAAAGCAAAGCTTAAAGGCCTGTTCACACCGGGATGATTTTCGCGCGCGTTTATCGCCGACGTTTAACACCTCGTGACTAAACAATGGGCGCCAATGTGAGTGTGCACACCGACGCGTAAAACGCCAGGCGTAAAAGCGTCATTTAAAAAAAAAAACGCCTCGGGTTTACGTTGAGATCAGCGCTTTTGTTCACGTGCCTGGAGCTGCTGAAGTGACAGTAAAACACGACTTGGTGGCGCTCAAGCACAAAACGGTCTTGACGAGCACACATTGATACGACGAAGAAGTAGTAAGTAGACAAAGAAGAAAATGAGCTGCTAATGCTGCTTGCCAGTTAGCAAAAAGTGTGTGAATGGTTGTGGCCATAGACATAATATATCTGTGGTTTTGGCAAGCACGTAAATACTGTCTCTCTTCTTCTTCTGTGTGACAAGCGAGTGTCAGAAGCGTAAAGTGCCGCAGCACCATCTTGTGTACTGGGAGCGCATCTACTGAATGTGCATGTTCACTCGGCACATCGCCAGTGAAAATCGCTTGGGTGTGAACACTCAAGACGCGCCGAAAAACGCATGGAAAAAGGCTGGTGATAAGCCCGCGCGATATTCGTCCCGGTGTGTACAGGCCTTAAATTTGGCTCAGCTCACAAAGCCTACCTCTCTCGTTCGGCATGAATCCATATGTTTCCATGGCTGCGATGTAACATTTAACTGCGAACCTATTATTTATTTTGTAAATAAAGCTTTGTGCTTCACTCGTGTCCTAATATTCAAGTAAAACAGCATTTCACAAACAAAAAAAGTGTTTTGGCCGACCACCGCCGGTGCTTCTCAGCCACCGCGGTGGTGCGGTCAGGCACAGCCCTAAATTCCATTTGTGTTTACTTCGAGTATGACTTTAGCCGGATTAAGGTAATTAGAAATCACTGTTTACATGGTAGTTTCTTAATCAGAGTATTGTCTCTTAATATCGGAATATTGTTGTCCATGTAAACGTACTGAATGTTAATTTTTATGTTCCTTCACAGAAGAAGCCAAATTACTTGTGTAATCGTTGTCAGGTGTGATCGTGGTTAAATTGATGGTGATGAGTTTTAGGTCACTATGCAGAGAGATGTGCTGCTGTAATTGCTGCAAAAGATGGAAATAAAAAAAATATAATAATAAAGTTAAAAGTGGATAAAACTGTACAGCTCACTTCATCTCATATTTGTTGTGCTCAGAGCAACCATCTGCATGTTTCATGAACATTATGAAACTAAATCATGTTTTGGAGGCAAAAAAGGTCAATATTTTCAGATCTGTCAGGTGTTCTAATAATTTTGGCCACCACTGTATAATCCTTGCTCCAAAACAATGGTTTTAAACCAACTCAATATTTCTGCAAAATTATTTTAAGGGCCAGATTTCCTAACAGTTTGCACCAGCACAAACCCTCTTTTGGCGTTAAAAAACTACTGTCAGGATTTACTGGACATGCAGTGATAAATTAGCTCTGAAAAGGCGTGTACATCTTTGCGGCTGATCTTGCGGCAGAGTATTTAAATGAATCACTCTAGGTGATATACTGAGGTTTGCCCTCATCAATTTACTGGTGTTTGTGCCATTATTTAACATCCAAAAAAAGCATGTCTTAAACCAGACGCTATTTTGCACTGCTCTTGGTAGATTGCGTTGATCACTGTGTTGGAAATGATCCGGCTGCGTCTGTGTTCTTTAATTTGCGTGCCGAACTTTCCACTCCCATCAGTGAATTTTTTGGAATTGTGCTCTCATGCTAATTTGCCCTGTTTAGTACATTTGGCCCTAAGTTGCTTCTTGCATATTTTGTAACACTTTCTTAGTGAAAAGTCCAGTGAGTGGCACCAAAACCTTAAGTTTTATCCAAAATGTTTTATTACGTTGGTTAACCAATAGTGTTAACAAAAGTAAACATGAGATAAAACACACTTGCTGAAGAAACCATGCCATATCAGCTTTCTTCTCTTTTATCATGATTCTGCACCTGGATTCACTGCACACTCACCTTGCACTCTACACATCTTAATAAACACTGTGTTTGGATTCACTTACCTCTGCCTCCTTGCCTATATCCTGACAGAAGGTTTGACCATAACCGTAATGAATCCAACGCAGCCCGAAGACAGTGCTTCCGCAAATGCCGCTCCCACACTGGTGTATATCGCCAACCCTGCCTCCCGACCAGTGCCGTTCTCAGGCCGGGCAGAAGATTGCAACAGGTTCTTACTGCAATGTTCGCTAGCCCTTGAACAACAAGCCCAGCAATATCCAACGGAAAAATCAAAGATCTCCTTCATTATCCAGCAGTTATCTGGGGCAGCTTTAAGGTGGGCTGAAATGCTTTGGTTTCAAGAGACTGCGGTTACATCCTCATTACAAGGTTTCATAAATAATTTCAAAGAAGTGTTTGGGCGTCCAGTAGGAGATTCATCTGTCAGCGACCAACTATTGCAGTTATGTCAAGGTGAGAGATCCGTTTCTGAGTACTCCCTTGAATTCCGAACCCTAGAGTCTGCAAGCGGGTGGAACGAAAGGGCCCTCCTGACAGTCTATCGAAGAGGATTAAACCCCACACTTAGCCTCCAGCTCACCATTTATGATGACACTCTGAGATTAGAAAAATTCATGCAGCAAGCTCTCCGAGTTCATCAAAGATCACAGAACTGTTACAGAAACGTTCAATCGTCAGTCCCCGTTCTCCACCAGAATCCATCTGAATCACTCCCAGAGCCGAAGTCGGAGAAAATGCAAGTAAAAATCCCCAGACTGTCTCAAGCTGAACGTAACCGTCGCCGTGAATTAAAGTTATGCCTGTATTGTGGGAATGAGGGTCACTTTCTACGGACATGCCCATCTCGCCCTCCTCGGTTACTGGTGAGTTCAGTCTTCAATCAACCCTCTGTATCAGCCCTGTTAACAATCTCACTGACTTTAAAGTCTCCAGGTTTCCACGTTTCAGTCGCTGCCATCATGGACTCCGGGTCGGCAGGCGATTTCATATCAGGAAATCTATCCAAGAAACTCCAACTCCAAAGAACCAACACATCCAAACCATACTCCATCCATGCAGTAACTGGGGAAGCTCCCAGCGAAATTGTTTGTCAACCCCATCCAGTGGAACCTCGATGAACAACTCCTCGAAAGATCACAGCGCTTTCCTGTTCCTCCAGAGTGCCCCACTGGTAAAGAATAGAATAGAATAGAATAGAAAACTGTATTGTCATTGTACAGCTGTACAACGAAATTGTCTAAAGTTTATGTACCCAAAGATCTCAGCACTTCGCTAATCTCCTCCGCTCATTCGTCTGTTGGGACGGGGCATCCCGGCATCAGTAAAACCTGTTCGACACTTCAGCGAAAATACTGGTGGCCGAACATGTACAACGACATCACGGCATTCATCCAGGGATGCACGCTCTGTGCCATGACCAAGGTCCCACGACACCTACCTACCGGGAAATTACTACCCTTACCTGTCCCGCATCGTCCCTGGTCCCATATTGGGGTAGATTATGTCACAGACCTTCCAGCCTCCGACGGCCACACATGCATCCTGGTGGCCACTGATCCCTTCTCTAAGACATGCAAGCTAATTCCCCTGAAGAACCTGCCTACAGCCTTTGTCACCGCAGAGTTATTCCCGATGACATCGTATCTGACAGAGGGCCCCAGTTCATCTCCAGAGTGTGGCGAGCGTTCTTTGCCCTCCTGAACGTAACAGTAAGCTTAACTTCAGGTTACCACCCACAAGCAAACGGCCAAACGGAACGAAAGATCCAGGATGTCAGCCGTTTCCTTCGCACATTCTGCCACTCCAACCAGAACCTTTGGAACCGATATCTGATCTAGGCAGAATAGGCCCAAAACTCCCTCCGGCCGGCATCCACAAATCTAACACCATTTCAGTGTGTTCTGGGCTACCAGCCTCCATTATTCCCCTGGTCCGGTGAGCCGTCAGCTGTACCCACAGTCAATGCGTGGTTCCAAGACAGTGAGAGAGTCTGCAATCAGGCACACCATCATCTTCAGCAAGCGGTAAATCGCCAGCAACGCTTTGCAGATACTCACCGTCGCCAGACTCCCGACTACCAACCTGGGCAACTGGTATGGCTTTCCACCTGAGACATCCGTTTACGGCAACCCTGTCGCAAGTTGAGCCCAAAGTACATTGGTCCATTCCCCATTGAGAGACAAGTCAACCCAGTCACCTACCGACTCCATACCGCCCATACCCGATACCGCCCATTGAAACTGAGCCCATATACACGGTGAAGGAGATACTGGACTCCCGACTTCGGGGTGGTCGACTCGAGTACCTGGTGGATTGGGAGGGTTACGGACCAGAAGAAAGGTGTTGGGTACCTTGCAATGATAGCCTCGATCCCAATCTGCTCACAGAGTTTCATGATCAGCATCCTGGGAAACCTGCACCACGACCTCGAGGTAGACCCCCAAGACGTCGGGGTCCAAGGTCCGCTGGCGCGGACTCTGGAGGGGGGGGGGGGGGGGGTAATGTCAGAGATCAGTCAAGCTCGTTTCCATCCACCACTCAACGATCACTCTCCCCTGAATACTAATCACGCACACCTGCTTCCCATCAGCAACCTCATCACCAGACACATAAAACACTCCCTACAGCCTCAGTTCAGTGTCAAACCTCCAACAGGAACAGACCATTACCCGATGTCTCCTGCTTAAACCTGATTGGTGTGTCTACAATTAAGCACCAGTGTGTGTGCACACCTGGTGGCTGTGTTTAACCAATTGGTTCATCGGTGTGTTCATTTGAATGCCTTTGCTTTGAAATTGCAAGGAAATTACATCATGATAAATTTCTGCGTCAAATGCATACAAGTGTGTTTAGTGTTTTGCAAATCACTGTGTAATGTTTTGCAAAAAAGTGTGATGCTATCAATGTACTTACAGTTGTGCAAATCTAGGTCGGTGTCACTGCATGAAAAGTGGGATTTTCGTCAGTATGTGGCACTGTAGATTGTCAGGTTTACGACTGTGCACGGCAATTTGCAGGCAACACCGAAAACTGCCGTAAACTGTCGGAAATTGACGTGGGCCTTGCTTGGCAGTTGTCCCCCATGACACCCCCCTAATTCTAAGGGAGGCTTTAACATGTAAATGAACATGCTGTGAGCTACACAAATGCAAATCAGAGTAGCCGCAGGGGGAGTTTTATCTAGGTTCTGTATTTATTAAACTAAAACATTTTAAGTTAAATGTACTCGTTTTCGTTCACATTACTAAATTTTTAGGGCAACCAGTTTGCTCCAATTTTTTAAGTAGATTCAACTTGTCCGGGCTAACAGTGTAGATTAATTACTCTCATTAGATAATGTCCTTAGCAATAACCAATGTTATGTAAAAAAAAAGACACACAAAATAATTTATTTCAAAAATTTTAATTGTTTTAACAGAGTTTTAATCAGGCTCAAAATGTGCATTCTATGCAAATAACATCAAACAACATTTTATGGCTTTCCATAATTGTGCAATTACATCACAGTTTCCTAGAGCTCAAATACTGTGCATAGTGTGGATAATTGGTGCATAGTGTGGATAAATCCAATTATTTTTCCTCTCAAACTCCATTTTTGTAAATAGCGCTTTCTGTGGTCAAAATACTGTGTATGAAACAGTTCAGTGTTGCAATGTTCACAGAAGCGCCGAGGTCGTTTCTTCAGTCTTGGGACTTCCATCTTTCAACTGACAGCACACCGTGTTGATATCACACAGAGTTTCATAGGCACACCGCGCTTGTTAATATCATAGGTATGTGAGCCAGTGTTGCCAACTCTCGCAAGACAAATAAGCAACCGCAGCTTCAAAAACAAGCCCAAATCAAGCCCAATATTATATTATTTATTATATATATTTATTTATGATCAATTCTTTTTTTATCAATGAGCCTGCAACATATTAAACTGAAGCCTCTCGGAGTTTGAAAAGCAAAAACAGATGTGATTTTCATTTGACAAAAATCATCAAATTGCAGTAAAGGGCACACAATATCCTCCGATCAGCTGTGAACAGAAGAGGTTTGGAGATGGAAAAAGAGAAAAAGTGACGTGAAGGCCAATTATGGTAACCCATAGTCGGAGTTAGTGCACACATATTAGGAGCAGTGAGTAGTAAACACACACTGCAAACTGTGAAAAAGACAAGCCCTGCATCTCAATGTGCACACTATCTGCCATAAATAGTATTGAAAATTACTAATGTCACACACTATTTAGGACGGATAGTATGTGTTCTGACTATTTATGTAGTCATTTAATTTAGATTTTATTTCATTGGTTAGGATGCATCATGTGACTTAGGTTAGAGGTTGTGGCGGCCATCTTAGTTTTCACTTCACAACAACAGTGGCTGCGTTCGAAACCGCATACTTCCCTACTATATAGTATGTAAAAAGCAGTAGGCGAGCGAAGAGTATGCTCGAATCCTTTGTATTCATAAAAGAGTAGGCGAGAACTACCAGGGTTTTGGAGTATTTCTCGCGAGATTCGGACGTGCGTATACTGATGTTGCGTTCGAATATGCCTACTTACCTACTATATAGTAGGCGAAAACAGTACGTGAAAGGAGAAGTATGTTCGAAACCTCAGTAATCATAAAAGAGTAGGCGAGAAGTTCCCGGATGGCTTACTGATTCCGCCCAGATTGTGAAGTACCCATCGTCGGATACTTTTCTATCCCTGCCTTCCCATGAGGCCACAGGAAAGGATACGTCAGGCGGAGAAAAGCGAATCAAATGTGAGTATTACAAACCAAAATCACCGTTCCTTGTGTTAAAATCGCATTTGTTGGACTACTGTAGAGTAACGTTAAACTGTTGAATTGTTAAAAGTGTAAAGACGACAGACAGTATAGTGTAGTTGTGATTGGGCTGTAAAAACACGTTTTATTATGTATGAGCTCCAGTAACACACACACACGTCTCCAAAGTGGATTTACATAAACGATATAGGCCTACTTAAAGATAAAGATGCTTACTAAATGTTTATTTAACATCTGACAGGAACATTTTCGATAAGTTTTGCAGATGACATCACAGCATGAAATAGACATCTGATCAGAGTGATGTGTGTGTGCTATAATGTAGAGTTCACTGTAGTCAACACTGCTTACTTTACATGAACGTCAGTAATGTTAATAGATCTACATAAAGTAACTAAACATAAGTTATCTTTTTTTATTTGTCCATTAGTACTGTTGATGAATTGTGGAACATTAACACATCAGCAACTACCTCAACATTTAAGGCTATTGAGCACATAAACTTTTATGCTTTTATCAAGGTGTTGTTTAAGATACAGGTAACATGAAAGTTGTCTGATGTTACAGGAGCAGAAGAGCACGTGTGTGTTTATCTGGTGGAGACTGGAGAGAGGCTGATGAAGGAAGCCTGTTATCAAAGGCTTTGAGTATACTACAGAAATGAATAAAACATACATTTAAATCTTAAGTTGTATTTTATTTTAATTTCAAACAGAGTTATTTCAGCACTTTTCTGATTCTTGATGTCTGTGCATTTGCTGCAGAGCTTCTGTGGTTGAGCCTTGATCAAGGACACTGGTGGTGACGGCTGCGGAGATCCAAGCAGAAACCTTCAGCTTATCAGTTCAGTGTTTAGCCCACTACACCACAAAAGTCATAAAGCTACAATACAAGTAGCATGTAATTGTAAAAAATATTAAATCAAATATGGCAAGAAATGGGATGCTGATAACATGAATTGTAAAACGTTTTAAGTAGTCATGCTGATGGAGAGCAGGCACACAGATGTTTGGAGAAGACATCAGCAGTCAGATTGTCCTGCACATGTTCTCCACTCTTGCTTCAAGGTTGTGGGGTTCAGAAGGGACATGATGGACATGATGGACATGATGGAGGGACATGAGGGACGGCTGGACAGGCGAAGGTGTTCACGGTGCTCAACTGCTTCATCAAGCTGTGTTGAGATGGCAGCAGATGTGGGGTTCACCGTCTGTAAATGCGTGATGGTTTGTTAGAACAAAACGTTTGAATAAAGCTTTGTTTCATGGTGACTTATTCATTTGTGATGTTTACTTTTATTCATTCTTTTACTCATTAATTCATGTTTCCTATTGTTGTCAGTAAATAAAATATTTTATTAGCTCATGCATTTATTCATTGCTTGACTGAAAATTGGTATTCACATCGGCTGCATTTGTCTAGTGTGTATTCATGCATCGCTATGTCATATGACAACAAGTTGCATTTTGCTTGTTTTACTAAAACAATATAATTTTCAGTAAAAAAAAAAGGTATTTTAATTAAGTATTGGTCAGCATTTGTTATTATTATTATTGTAAGTGTTTTAGTGGGCTAGCAATGCAATTCATTCTGGGGTAATCTTAATTTTGAATAGTAATAACTTACATTTTAAGAGTATAAAATCAACAGTGTTCTCCCAAGGTGAGATCTTCGAGCAGCTGAAAGACGTCCTCGTTGCAGACTCTGAGGGAAACCGCACAGCTCGGCCTGTGGAGTTACTGATGCTTTGAGCTCTCACTGCACCTGTCACTCATAGGCCTATCTTTTATTTTATAATTACATGGTTGTATCTTTAACAATCCTAATAATAAAACAAATATCATGGGTTTGCATACATTATATACAAAGAAAAAACAATAACAAGGTTAGATATCTTTGAATAAGGGATTGAGGGATAAAACAGGAGTTAAATTTAAAAAGGAAAATATAAAGGAGATTTAGGCCAATTTTGCTTGTGGATGACATGCTTTGCATATAAAATAAAGAAATTAACAACATATTTAAGAGATCACGATTGTGGGTTTTGGTAAGGATAAAACTGGGTCAGATTAGTAGGGTTAATATCACAAAATAAATGAGCAGCTGTTTCTTCAACAAGCCCACACAATTAGCAAGTTTAATCAATATTAAGATATTTATAGATCGATGAATTAAACCTGTCACTCGTCTTTCAAGTTGTTGCGCTTGAGATAACGTCGTAGGTCACATGATAACGTCAACATGGCGCATAAAGTGCGGATCGCATTCATACTTAACGAGATCAGGCAATATAGTACCTACTCTTTTAGAGCTCGTTAAGTAAGTACTTATTGAAAATGAGTACCTACTCAATGAGTATGCGGTTTCGAACGCAGCCAGTGATGCAGCAGCAGATGTCTCTCTGATAAAGGTTATATTCTTCTGTTATTTCATGCCAAAGAGGCCATCGTCTGTAAGTTTGTTAATTTAATATCATCTATGTTAAAATAGGAGTATTTCATGGTGTACATTCCCATTTGGTGTACATTTATCTAAGATGATTATCGTTATCTTTCTTTCATATATTAAGGCTAGATTGTTTTTCTTTATTAAAATGTACTTTTATTCATACTTAATACTTAATGTACGTTTTGTGTTTGTATTATAGTTTCACAAAATTGACGTTGTGGGACAGAAGATTTCAAAGTAAAACACCGAAAAGCAACTTCTTTGGTTTCGACTTTTTCTTCAACCCTCATCCTGTTTAGCTATCTGTCGAGGTGCAACCTATTTGCAGCAGGGACAGAATAATTCACTCCCAGAAACACTTTTAAATATGCCATGAAATCCCAAAAATGCTAGAAACACAATAAATCTTGCAACACGTGGATACGTGCTACTGTATGTGATTTACGCCATTAAACAGGAAGTTGTTGTAACTCAGGTATACAATGTCCGATCTGCCTCAAACTTCACGTTTGATAATAGTCCTGTATGGGATCAGTTTCCCGCCAAATTTATTGCAGTCACGCATAAAAAAATAATAAGCCTGAATCAAAATTTTAAAAGCACATGTGAAAATATAACGCACAAAACTGAAAAATCAATGCAAAATTAACCAGAATCACAAACAACGCAGTCACGGAAATAAAAATAATAAGCGCAAATCAAATATTTAAACAAGTTTAAAATTATATTGCTCAAAACTGAATCATGAATTCAAAATTATCCAAATCGCTCACAAAATCATGTTTTCTGCTCTTATTTTAATTTTTTGCATGTCAGTGCTCTTTTCTCCTTTGCTCTTGTTTCCACATTCTGTGCTTGTGGTTTCAAATGTTGCAGTTCAAGTTTCATGTAAATTAGGGGCGGGTCTTAGCATCACCTTTGGTCCACTAGTTCTAGATTGACAGCTCATCCTCAAGCCAATCAATTGAAGAGAGAAGTTTACTTCACTCCAATGCGACTCATGCAGCAGTTCAGCCAGCCGCTGTTGACTTTGAGCTACGAGTATAACGTGTTCTATATCTGCAAGGAAATACATTATTGTTTTGTTATAAATATAATCTTAGGACTCTCTTCTTTTGTATGATAGACGTTTTAGGGGGGTTTCCTCACAATTAAAGCAGTAAAATTAACATTATCACTTACTGACGCTTGACTTACACTTACTGCAGCCTGTTGAGCTACGAGTATAATGTGTTCGCTATCACCAGTGTTGGAAGTAATAGGCTACAAATAACCAGAGACATATTGACTTTAGTAAAAGTAGAAGTACCACAATGACAACCCTACTTAAGTAAAAGAGTATCTGATTTGAAAAGTAGCTTTCTTGCATGACAATTTATTATATTAATGTTTATTCTAATAATTTAAAAAAGTTTAATTAATTTAGTTTTGGGTTAATGTAATTGTGCTTACCATCTGTGGCCCAGTTTGCGTATGCCAAATTCGTTTTTTTATTACAATGATAAAATTGTACAGTAGCCTATTCAGGTAACGTCAGGTTTGCCGATGTGCGTTTTATTTATGGTGTTTATTTAATTTTGTCCCTGTGCGCCGATCGGTTCCCTGCTGATATTCTGGGGTACAATATAGGCTATTCATAGCCAATATAGGCTAGCAGCACAGGAAGTGGAGGTGCTGCAAATTTGAATTAATTTACATATATTTATTTTTAGCATTTAGTAAGAGCGGGGCACAACCTAACGCTTTTTGACTTTCTCAGTTTGTGTAAATCCACTTGGGGTTCAGAGTATTTATTGTTTCCCACATTAATTGCACACATGTCTAGTACAATTATGTGGTTTTGTTTCATTAATACAGTGTTTACTTTTTTCTTGATTTACCCCGAAAGAATGGAAGTGAAATGTGACAACATGCCCCATAGGTGGGGTACATTGTAACATGATCAAATAACAGCTTAAAATGTTACCTGATATAATCAAACAAATATACAAGACAAACTAAAATATTTTGTCAACAAAATACAATTATTAACTTTTTAAAATAAAATAATGTCATTTTTTAATCATTAAAAATATAAGAATTTTTGAGTTTGACTACAAACACATCGCTAAATAGGCTACAGCTATACAGCATAATTCAAAACATAATAATAATGAATAATTTCTGAACATTAACTCTCAGATATTATTCACCCTTTTCTCATGGTTTCTCAAAAGAATTCATAATATAGCTAATGGCATATTTCTAATAGGGGCTCATTGTATCGCAGTGTTAACACACACCCCACCTGCACAACTGGGATGTAAACCGCGGCTCGTGTCTTCTGCTGTTAGATCAGCATTAAAGAATGATCTCAACTGTTAAATAATAGATATAAGATTAAAATAATATCGGATTTGTCTTATTTTAAATAAACACAAAAAACAGGGATGAAAACTAAACTTAAGTAAGAAATGTACTTTTGCTATGGTTAAAAACATGTTCAGTAATATCTTCCAGAGATTTTTTAATTTTGGCGCTATTTTTTCTCTAAATAATGTTGATATGGCAACTAGTAAATACACTAAGTTTCGTCGTTCTGGCATGTGTGGAAAGGGTTAAAACATGCGCGTTACAACTAACCCCGCGTTAGGTTCTGCTCCCCACTTTAAGTGGCCATTAAAAAAAGGCTTAATATTTATATGTTGAATTATGTTTTTAAAACATACATGAGGTCATATTGTGACCGTTGCGGTGTGCATATACAGAATGCCTAGAGCAGTAATATTTCTTCCAGTGTGAGAGCGCCTTTCTGAAGATTCCGTTCATTTCTAAAGCTCACGCCTTGTGTCATGCTGGTTCGAATGTATATATATATATATATATATATATATATATATATATATATATATATATATATATATATATATATATATATATATATATATATATATATATATATATATATATGAAATAAATAGCTAGGGCTGCCCCCACCCTAGTTGTTCATTTAAGCCATTCGTGCTGCGCTGGCGCCTCCATGCCATTGTCTGCTATATTTGCTTATTATTTATTAAATCCTCGAAATTGGTTGACAAAACGTTGATTAAAATGAAGATACAATTTATACAAAAAGAAATCATTTCTGTCCCCCATGTTTTCTTATAATAATATTTCATAATCAACGTAGTCTAAATGAAATGAAAAAAATAACATTATAATATTTAAACATATGAAACTAAAACAAGTAAAGTAGGCTACAGTAGGCTACCTACAGAGAAATGTCATGTTGGAGAGGAATTTGAGTGCACGTCGTTTTACCAGTGAGCGGTTCATGAGCTCCTTCAGTCAAATGCTCTATATGGTAGGCAGGTTTTTTGCGTTAATTTTCATTTCCTGTCGCTGTGCAGGTTATTTTATTGTATATGACAGTGTAAACAGCTCAATAACTATTTTAGTTAAAGGTTTAATGTAGGCCAGTCCCTTGCATTACGATTGCTGGCGTCAGCATCGCCTTGCATCGCCCAACAAGGCTTTAGCTACAATCAGCGGATGGCGGGCGGGTGCGGCTTTGAACATTGGTCAAAAAACGTTGGGGCCGACAGATTTTGTGATGCGGTTGCGGATAAAATAAAAGCCCATCCGTGCATCTCTGGGCCTATAGTGAACGCGTTTCGCTCACAGCCAAGCAGTAAGCACCCAGTCGTGATCATGTTCATTTTACTGCTTTAATTGTGAGGAAACCCCCCTAAAACGTCTATCATACAAAAGAAGAGAGTCCTAAGATTATATTTATAACAAAACAATAATGTATTTCCTTGCAGATATAGAACACGTTATAGGCTACTCGTAGCTCAAAGTCAACAGCGGCTGGCTGAACTGCTGCATGAGTCGCATTGGAGTGACGTAAACTTCTCTCTTCAATTGATTGGCTTGAGGATGAGCTGTCAATCTAGAACTAGTGGACCAATGGTGATGCTAAGACCCACCCCTAATTTACATGAAACTTGAACTGCAACATTTGAAACCGCAAGCAAAGAATGTGGAAACAAGAGCAAAGGAGAAAAGAGCACTGACATGCAAAAAATTAAAATAAGAGCAGAAAACATGATTTTGTGAGCGATTTGGATCATTTTGAATTCATGATTCAGTTTTGAGCAATATAATTTTAAACTTGTTTAAATATTTGATTTGCGCTTATTATTTTTATTTCCGTGACTGCGTTGTTTGTGATTCTGATTAATTTTGCATTGATTTTTCAGTTTTGTGCGTTATATTTTCACATGTGCTTTTAAAATTTCGATTCAGGCTTATTATTTTTTTATGCGTGACTGCAATAAATTTGGCGGGAAACTGATCCCATAGTCCTGACCTGAAGACTACATGGCAATATTCAGTTATAGTCGAAGCGCGACCTGCAGGCAGAAGGAAGTGTGGCACATTGAAGTGAGTTTGCCATATTTCTCCTATATTGACCCGCTTAAATGCATGTCGCCCACTATTCACTGTTTTCCTGAGGCCACCGGGTGGCGGTGCATGTGCGAGGGCCCTTTCATCGCTGCTAGCAGCTTTAATTAGGGCCCAAGCCCAAAGGGCGCAGAGCCCTATTGTTCTTCCTCAGATTATTCTTTGTTTTTTTAGGGCCCAAGCCCAAAGGGCGCAGAGCCCTATTGTTCTTCCTCAGATTATTCTTTGTTTTTTTTTGTTTTTGTTTTTTTTTCGACTTCTCGGGTACTTTTGGGGCACTTAACATGCTCGAAAACTCTTGAAACTTCGCACAGGCGTCGGAATGCGCGGCCATCAGAGCCGGGCTGAAGCTGGTACCCGGGCGTGGCAGGGGGACTCGACAGCGCCCCCTAGAACGCACTTAGAAACTTGGTCCATGTATCAAACACACTTGCACGTACATGTATGAAACTCGGTACACATATAGACCTCATCGGGCCAAACAACTTTCGTGCTCATAGTTATGCGTCAGCCCAACAGGAAGTGAGCTATAATGGGTTGTTCGGAAAACCCATGCTCTGGAATTTAATATACTCCTCCGAGGCCATTGTTTCGATCATCGCCAAACTCGGTCAGCATGAAGTGAACATATCCAGGATGCTAAATTGCGAGCGGATTTTTGATATCTCAAATGGTTTGGCCGTGGCGAAGCAACGAATTTATGGCGAGAAAAGGGAAACAGGAAGTGTGTTATAACGTCAGCAAACATTGACTGATTTGGATGAAACTTCAGCTGTGTGTTCGTTGTAAGAGGCCGATCACATGGATATGACTTTTGTGAGTCAAAGTTATAGCGCCACCAACTGGCAGCAGGAAGTGTGTCACTTTCAAAAATGCTTTGAATCACCATCTTATTTTCACCCCATTTACTTCAAACTTCATCAGTATAATGTGAAAACATGACAGATAGAGACGTATGAAATGGATTCCTGAAATTTCAAATACTGTTGCCATGGCAACGTGTCAAAGTTTAATAATCTTTTGGCTGTTTTGAGGCTCTTAGCATGCTTGAAATTGCTTGAAACTGCTTGAAACTCAACACACACATCAGAGATGTCAGTCAGTACACATTGGCAAAGCATCAGAAATGGGCGGGGATGAGGGCCTCTCTAGCGCCACCTTTTGACAAAAGTGGGGGGGTTAGTTTTATCTTCAGTCACCAAACTCGGTACATATATTGTTCTCTTCGAGCCGGACAACTTTCTAATTTACAGTCATTAGCTCCGACCAACAGGAAGTCAGATATTTTGGTTTTAAGGTGAATATTTATGTAATTCAGGGTCTGAGTTTTTACGTTCTCCTCGTAGGCGATTTATTCAATCTCCACCAAACTCGGTCATCATGAAACAAAGATACGGAAGATGCTAAAATGCGAACGAATATTGGATATTTCAAATAATGTTGCCATGGTAACATGTCAAAGTTTAATAATGTTTTTGGCTGTGTGTGTGCCCTCCCCTCTATCACCAAAAGGGGGCAGTGTTGTATTATTTTTGAAACTCCCTTTCTCTCTCTCTCTGTGCTTATGTGATTTATGAGGACACAAATGTGTATGATGACATGGGTATTACACTGGTATTACAACGTAGTGGTTAATGTGGACATGAACTATGACACTATATCACTAATAATACAGGACTAATTTTCTAAATGACATTTGAGTTATAATTCTTATCACCTGACAGCCGTGATTTCATGTACTCATTCAGACAGAACTCTTTTTTAAAACAGAGGAGTGTGAGTGTGTTTTCTATACATGTGCTTTACAGAAGGTCATGTGCTGTGTTTGCAAAGATCACTTTTGACACATTTGTCTTTAAATTCATTATTTACTGACATAGTTCAAATTTATTTTAAAACAAAATTCACATTATTTTCTACAAGTGTCTGTTTATAAGTGTCTTTTTTTTACAGAAAGTTTTTGTTTGAACGTGAATATTTGTATAATTCAGGGTCTGAGTTTTTACGTTCTCCTCGTAGGTGATTTATTCAATCTCCACCAAACTCGGTCAAAGTGAAACGGAAGCTTAACGCATTAAAAATATTTAACGCAAATAACACAGCGTCCGTTTTTATTTCCATTTTTGCTTAGCGTTACATGATCACGCTCCTATTCATGTAAATGCTTCCAAGCGCGACAAGACACAAGAGAGCGCGCTGTATGCCAGTGTCCTGTCTGTGTGTGTGTGTGTGTGTGTGTGTGTGTGTGTGTGTGTGTGTGTGTGTGTGTGTGTGTGTGTGTGTGTGTGTGTGTGTGTCAGTGTCCTCTGACACACACACACTCTGAGACAGCGTCTCATGTCAGCTAATCAAGGGACACTCACACACACACACACACACACACACACACACACACACACACACCAGGCCCGTCGCGACAAGGCAGGCAAACCAAGCAATTGCTTGGGGCCCCGAGCTGGCCTGGGGCCCCAAGACAGCGACAGGTTAAGAATAAAATGAAACGACAAACTGTGTGAGCGCCCCATTGATAGTCAATGCAGTAAAGTGCAATGACACTGTTATCTGGATCCCCCTTAAGGGGCCCCTCTCAGAAGTCGCTGACAGCAGCCAGCCAACCACGCGATCTCTGCTGCGGCAAAATACAAAACAACCTCGGATTTGAAGCGGAATTTTATGCTTCAGGAAGCCAGAAAAGAAAATAGAGAAAGGAAGAGGAGGATAAGAAAAAAACAAGATAGTGGTATGTGATAAATTACACTGGATAAAATAGCTCTACTTGTCTTGTACAAAAATGGTGTAAGTTTGCAGCAGGTAGGCTAGCAAAAATATGTTTATGTTAGCTATCGTTACCTGCCTGACGGCAAATGCTGCTTGTAATGAACAGTTAGTGCAACTTTTTTTTTTTTCGAACAGACGGAATGACATGAGATCGCTATAGCTTTGTAATATGTTTTGATGAAAGTGGCATAGCATGCTATACTAACTATTATTTATGCTATGCATAAATAACCTGGAATAGTTAATATAGCATGCTATATTAACAATTATTATAAACATTATTTAACCAGAAAGAGGCAGAGGAACATTATTTTTTTCATAGCTTATCTTAGTGTGCTAGTGTCGGGATATATACGGTAGTGACAGTTTGCAAATATGACATTATTTTTATAAGTTACCAATGGATCTTGAACAATTACTTTATTCTGTGGCAATTTTTACACTGTTACATTTTGAAGTACAGTATCAGGACAACCCACATGTTTTACTGGTACTGTTTATTAACTATTTATCAAGGTATTATAGTCATCTGTTGCAACTTTATAATAACCATCTAGATAATGTTTATAGACAGTTTACAAACCAACTAGTAACCCTTAAGTATTCCCAAAGTGTTAGGAATATCTGGTCCGTCTATCTATGTAATGTTTATAGATGTTTTAAAAATGGTTAAAGGTTTACAATTTTTTTTTTAATGATACAGTGGTGTTTTTTGCAAATGTTTTCAAATTTTATGGACAGTATATGCAACAACAGTATTTGCACTGTCTCTATGTCCATTTTGCTTGGGGCCCCCAAATTTCTTCAAACGGCCGTGTGTGTGTGTGTGTGTGTGTGTGTGTGTGTGTGTGTGTGTGTGTGTGTGATATGTAGGTTTAGGGGTAGTGTAGGGGGATAGAATGTACAGTTTGTACAGTATAAAAACTAGGGGTGTAACGATTCATCTACTACATCGATGTATCGATTTATTTTCCTATGATCTAACTACATCGATCTGTGCTCGGCAAGTTGGCCTTCCGGACGACATATATCGATCTAACATCGTTTTAAAAGGTAATCAATCGATTGTATCGATCATAGGAAATAACGCATTGGATTTAAGCACGTCAGACTTTATATGGATGTTTTTTCTTAGCACTTTTAATGATAAAGGCGTTAAACGTTACTCGATTCAGTCTGCCTATCTGTGACATCATCGCAACGCACCAGCAGCAGCGCTCATTGAAATGAATGGGATCCTGTCGCTTTGTCGCTGCGTGTTGCTGGCGGTGTGAACGGGGATTGAGAAAACAAAACATAGCATGGCGCATGGCAGAGGAGAAGCCAACGAGCGAGAAATTATCAAGCCACCAGGAGAAAGCGCTACCTGTACTTTCAATGTGCAGATTGCCTCTCTCTCAGTCCTCCCCCTCCCCCCTCACTCTCAGGCTCACCCTGTGTGTGTGTTTGAGTGTGTGTGCGCGCACGTGTGTGTGTGTGTGTGTGTGTGGGGGGGGGGGGGTGTCTCTCTCACCCTGTGAGTTTGGGTGTGTGCCTTTCTCTCTGGGAATGATAATTTAACCCTTTCGTATCATAGACTATCACAAAAAACTATCACTTTAGTGTGAATTAGTAAAAAAGAACTACAAACACCTTGAATTAAATACTGGCCTTCTGGACTTACAAAATTTTGAGCAGGAAAAGATAACTTTTATCTATTTTATCCTATGACATTAAAATTAATCTAGATTTAAATTACATCATGGGTGTGGCTTGTGGTGATAGTGGCACCAGTTGCTGCGGTAAATGTGGCATATTCGAGCGATTCTAAAATATTCTCCTGTTTAAATGCATATTGCCTGCCGTGCACAGTTAAGCTGATGCCACCGGCGTGGCGGTGCCACCGGCTTGGGCCCGTCATCGCTGCTCGCAGCTTTAATTTTTTTTTTTTTTTTTTCTCGACTTCTCGGGTACTTTTGGGGCACTTAACATGCTCGAAAACTCTTGAAACTTCGCATGGGCGTCGGAATGCGCGGCCATCAGAGCCGGGCTGAAGCTGGTACCCGGGTGTGGCAGGGGGGCTCGACAGCGCCCCCTAAAGTGGGGTCTGAAAACTTGGTCCATATATCAAACACACTTGCACGTACATGTATGAAACTCGGTACACATATAGACCTCATTGGGCCAAACAACTTTCGTGCTCTAAGTTATGCGTCAGCCCTACAGGAAGTGAGCTATTATGGGTTGTTCGGAAAACGCATGCTCTGGAATTTAATATACTCCTCCGAGGCCATTGTTTCGATCATTGCCAAACTCGGTCAGCATGAAGAGAACATATCCAGGATGCTAAATTGCGAGCAGATTTTTGATATCTCAAATGGTTTGGCCGTGGCGAAGCAACGAATTTATGGCGAGAAAAGGGAAACAGGAAGTGTGTTATAACTTGTGCAAACATTGACTGGTTTGGATGAAACTTCAGCTGTGTGTTTGTTGTAAGAAGCCGATCACATGGATATGACTTTTGTGAGTCAAAGTTATAGCGCCACCAACTGGCAGCAGGAAGTGTGTCACTTTCAAAAATGCTTTGAATCACCATCTTATTTTGACCCGATTTATTTCAAACTTCATCAGTATAATGTGAAAACATGACAGATAGAGACGTATGAAATGGATTCCTGAAATTTCAAATACTGTTGCCATGGCAACGTGTCAAAGTTTAATAATCTTTTGGCTGTTCTGAGGCTCTTAGCATGCTTGAAATTTCTTGAAACTGCTTGAAACTCAACACACACATCAGAGATGTCAGTCAGTACACATGGACAAAGCCTCAGAAACGGGCGGGGATGAGGGGCTCTCTAGCGCCACCTTTTGACAAAAGTGGGGGGGTTAGTTTTATCTTCAGTCACCAAACTCGGTACATATATTGTTCTCTTCGAGCCGGACAACTTTCTAATTTACAGTCATTAGCTCCGACCAACAGGAAGTCAGATATTTTGGTTTGAAGGTGAATATTTATGTAATTCAGGGTCTGAGTTTTTACGTTCTCCTCGTAGGCGATTTATTCAATCTCCACCAAACTCGGTCAACATGAAACAAAGATACGGAAGATGCTAAAATGCGAACGAATATTGGATATCTCAAACGGTGTTGCCATGGCGAGGGATTAAATAAGGACAAAAAAAGGGGAACAGAAATTGTCTCATATCTTGTAAAATAATATTTTGATTTAAATTAAATTAAGATTGCATGTTTGGTAATTGAACTTAGAGTAATTTAAAATGACTGTACTATTTTTCAGATGAATATATATATATATTTTATAAATATTTCTTTGTATAATGTATTGTGCCCGTGTGTGCTGCCCTTCCCTCAATGAACACAAGATGGCAGCATTGTGTTAGTTTTGAAGCAGGATAAAAAAAAAAACTTGTTTCTCTCTCTCTCTCTCTCTGTGTGTGTGTGTGTGTGTGTGTGTGTGTGTGTGTGTGTGTGTGCGTGCGTGCGCGCGCGTGCGTGCGTGCGTGCGTGTGTGTGTGTGTGTGTGTGTGTGTGTGTGTGTGCTTCTGTGATTTCTGAGGACATACATTTGTAGACATTTCATGTGTCCCCGTACATATATTGTTCTCTTCGAGCCGGACAACTTTCTAATTTAACTAATCTAATTTAACTAATTTAAAACTTTCTAATTTTAAATAAAAACGTCATGTGCTGTGTTTGCCAAGATCACGTATGATGCATATGCAGGGTATATGCAGGAATCCTGAAGTAAATTTTAATACCTTTTTAAGACTTTTTTAAGACCTTCTCAAAATATTTAAAGACCTCATCGGCGATGAGAACTACTTTTGAGCAATAAAATAAAAATATATAATCATAAGCTATAACAAAAATATATATTAAATTAGGTGAGTGGATAGTTAAAAAAAATTGCAATTACAAAAAGTAATTCTTGAAAAAACATCTCTGGACTAATTATCTTATCACCTGACAGCCGTGATTCCATGTACTCATTCAGACAGAACTCTTTTTTAAAAAAGAGGAGTGTGAGTGTGTTTTCTATACATGTGCTTTAAGGTCATGTGCTGTGTTTGCAAAGATCACTTTTGACACATTTGTCTTTAAATTCATTATTTACTGGCATAGTTCAAATTTATTTTAAAACAAAATTCACATTGTTTTCTACAAGTGTCTGTTTATAAGTGTCTTTTTTTCACAGAAAGTTTTCGTTTGAACGTGAATATTTGTATAATTCAGGGTCTGAGTTTTTACGTTCTCCTCGTAGGCGATTTATTCAATCTCCACCAAACTCGGTCAACGTGAAACGGAAGCTTAACGCATTAAAAATATTTAACGCAAATAACGCAGCGTCCGTTTTTATATCCATTTTTGCTTAGCGTTACATGATCACGCTCCTATTCATGTAAATGCTTCCAAGCGCGACAAGACACAAGAGAGCGCGCTGTATGCCAATGTCCTGTCTGTGTGTGTGTGTGTGTGTGTGTGTGTGTGTGTGTGTGTCAGTGTCCTGTCTGTGTGTGTGTGTGTGTGTGTGTGTGTGTGTGTGTGTGTGTGTGTGTGTGTGTGTGTGTGTGTGTGTGTGTGTGTGTGTGTGTGTGTGTGTGTGTGTGTGTGTGTGTGTGTGTGCCAGTGTCCTGTCTGTGTGTGTGTCAGTGTCCTGTCTGTGTGTGTGTGTGTGTGTGTGTGTGTGTGTGTGTGTGTGTGTGTGTGTGTGTGTCCTGTCTGTGTGGATGCGTCTCATGTCAGCTAATCAAGGGACACTGACACACACACACACACACACACACACTCGACGCATAGATAGACTCGCGTCAGTTTCCTGCTCACATCGAGTTCTCTTTTGCTCTTGAACAACCAATAACACAGAGGATTTTTAGTATTCTCATATTAGAGTCTTAAATTAGTTAAATAACGTCTTAAATGAACTTAAAGAGTTGTGAGGAAATGAGATGCGCGGGACAGCGCGTGAGACCCGCGGCTGTTCTTAAAGTGACAGTAGCACTGATGATGCCTGTCATTAATGTTCATCAAAGAACAACGGGAACAGAGAAAATTGTAGCTTTAATGATGATTCATCTATATTTGATTTATTATTTATGCAGTTAAGGAAGGTTTGATAACTATTACATTTCTGTATAACAGGTAAGGCCATGGGTAAATATAACATTTATTATTTTGGGTTTATGTAAAGATTGTTTTAAGTTCACTTAAATTAAAAGTTGTTTTTTAAAGCCTAATAAATGTTGAAATTGGGAGCTTTCAGTTATACTGTAATGTAACGTCATTAATGTTTCATAGAGACTTTAGTATCAGTGATACTGGCCTTCATTCATAAAAAATGACAACACAACACATATTTACAATATGCTGTCTTTAAATTGTTTCTAAATTAATTTGGAGAGTAACTGAAATTATTACAATATCAAAATATTAAAAACTTAAAATATTAAAAACTTGCGATTAATCGCGATTAATTACAGAAAAAAATGTGATTAATTAGTTAATTTTTTTGTTAACGATACCCAGCACTAATATATATATTATAAATATTTCTTTGAATAATCTATTGTGCCTGTGTGTGCTGCCCTTCTCTCAATGAACAAAAGATGGCAGCATTGTGTTAGTTTTGAAACAGGATATAAAAAACATTCCATGTCTTTCTTTCTGCCACTCTCTCTTAGGCTTTCGCAAATAACTATCACTTGAAATAAAAACGTCATGTGCTGTGTTTGCCAAGATCACATATGATGCAGATGTCTTTTAATGAATAATTTACTGATATAATATAAATGTATTAAAACATAAATTTCACATGATTTTATAAAAGTGGCTATTTATAATAAACTTCCATAAAATGTAGACACTTATCTTACTCTTACCTGACACTGATATTAAAATCATCTTTGCAGTTTCTGTGATTTGGCTCCATTTATACATTTTTTATTAAAAAAAATTTATTGGACCACCCATATTGAAATGAAAGCATGTTTTATGGTGCATAAGATTGGTGCACAAACGGTAGCTAAGGTAGCTCAAAAACACATGAAGAGAAGTGTTAGAATAAAACAACATCAGCATTCGAATGGTATTCTGAACTCATTCCAATTTGACCTTTGACATAATCTGACATGAAATTCATATAAATTTAATTGATCTCATAGATGTGGCTGTTGTGGGTCACGACCATAGCAGCACCAACTGCTGCAGTTAATTTGGTGAATTCAGATGACTTTGACATAGTCCTTTTATGTTTTCCCATTTTAAATGCCTATTGCCTGCCGTGCACAGTTAAACTGATGCCACCGGGGTGGCGGTGCCACCGGCTTGGGCCCGTCATCGCTGCTCGCAGCTTTAATTAGGGCCCAAGCCCTGAAAGGGCGCAGAGCCCTATTGTTCTTCCTCTGTTTCTTATTAGGGCCCAAGCCCTGAAAGGGCGCAGAGCCCTATTGTTCTTCCTCAGATTATTAGGGCCCAAGCCCTGAAAGGGCGCAGAGCCCTATTGTTCTTCCTCTGTTTCTTATTAGGGCTCAAGCCTGAAAGGGCGCAGAGCCCTATTGTTTTCCTTAGGATTATTATTAGGGCCCAAGCCCAAAGGGCGCAGAGCCCTATTGTTCCCCTAAGGATTATTCTTTGTTTTTTAGGGCCCAAGCCCAAAGGGCGCAGAGCCCTATTGTTCTTCCTCAGATTATTCTTTGTTTTTTTTAGGGCCCAAGCCCTGAAAGGGCGCAGAGCCCTATTGTTCTTCCTCAGATTATTCTTTGTTTTTTTTTTTTGTTTTTTGTTTTTTCGACTTCTCGGGTACTTTTGGGGCACTTAACATGCTCGAAAACTCTTGAAACTTCGCACAGGCGTCGGAATGCGCGGCCATCAGAGCCGGGCTGAAGCTGGTACCCGGGCGTGGCAGGGGGGCTCGACAGCGCCCCCTTAAGTGGGGTCTGAAAACTTGGTCCATATATCAAACACACTTGCACGTACATGTATGAAACTTGGTACACATTTAGATCTCATCGGGCCGAACAACTTTCGTGCTCATAGTTATGTGTCAGCCCAACAGGAAGTGAGCTATTATGGGTTGTTCGGAAAACGCATGCTCTGGAATTTAATATACTCCTCCGAGGCCATTGTTTCGATCATTGCCAAACTCGGTCAGCATTAAGTGAACATATCCAGGATGCTAAATTGCGAGCGGATTTTTGATATCTCGAAAAGTCTGGCCGTGGCGATGCAACGAATTTATGGCGAGAAAAGGGAAACAGGAAGTGTGTTTTAACTTGTGCAAACATTGACTGGTTTGGATGAAACTTCAGCTGTGTGTTCGTTGTAAGAGGCCGATCACATGGATATGACTTTTGTGAGTCAAAGTTATAGCGCCACCAACTGGCAGCAGGAAGTGTGTCACTTTCAAAAATGCTTTGAATCACCATCTTATTTTCACCAGATTTATTTCAAACTTCATCAGTATAATGTGAAAACATGACAGATAGAGACGTATGAAATGGATTCCTGAAATTTCAAATACTGTTGCCATGGCAACGTGTCAAAGTTTAATAATCTTTTGGCTGTTTTGAGGCTCTTAGCATGCTTGAAATTGCTTGAAACTGCTTGAAACTCAACACACACATCAGAGATGTCAGTCAGTACACATTGGCAAAGCCTCAGAAATGGGCGGGGATGAGGGGCTCTCTAGCGCCACCTTTTGACAAAAGTGGGGGGGTTAGTTTTATCTTCAGTCACCAAACTCGGTACATATATTGTTCTCTTCGAGCCGGACAACTTTCGAATTTACAGTCATTAGCTCCGACCAACAGGTAGTCAGATATTTTGGTTTGAAGATGAATATTTATGTAATTCAGGGTCTGAGTTTTTACGTTCTCCTCGTAGGCGATTTATTCAATATCCACCAAACTCGGTCAACATGAAACAAAGATACTGAAGATGCTAAAATGCGAACGAATATTGGATATCTCAAACGGTGTTGCCATGCCGAGGGATTAAATAAGGACAAAAAAGGGGAACAGAAATTCTCTCATATCTTGTAAAATCATATTTTGATTTCAATTAAATTAAGATTGTATGTTTGGCAATTGAACTTAGATTAATTTTAAAAGACTATACTATTTTTCAGATGAATATATATATATTTTATAAATATTTATTTGTATAATGTATTGTGCCTGTGTGTGCCCTCCCCTCAATGAACACAAGATGGCAGCATTGTGTTAGTTTTGAAACAGGATAAAAAAAAAAACATTCCATCTCTTCAGGGATTTGTCTGTGTGTGTGTGTGTGTGTGTGTGTGTGTGTGTGTGTGTGTGTGTGTGTGTGTGTGTGTGTGTGTGTGTGTGTGTGTGTGTGTGTGTGTGTGTGTGTGTGTGTGTGTGTGTGTGTGTGTGTGTGTGTGTGTGTGTGTGTGTGTGTGTGTGTGTGTGTGTGTGGACTGGTAATCCCTGATGTTGGGTGCTGCCCCTTTAAGGACGTTGTTCTGGTGAGCGCAAGTGATGTGATCGTGCAGGAAGAAGTGCAGGGAAAAACAAACTGAACTTAGAGAACTGAGTGAGAAAGCCATGTTGATCTCAAATGAAGATTTGAACATTTAACAATTCCAGCTAAAACTATTATCTTACATTATATTCCCAGCGTGGTGAGTAGTGTTATGTTGTTTAAGTGTTGTGATGGTTTGTGTATCACTATGAAGATCGCTATTTGCGATTAGCGCCTAAACGCCTATATGTTATATATTTGTTTTGTTTTAGACATTTACAGTTTGTATTGCCTGTAAAATATGTTGCATTTAGTTAAACAAAGTTTAATGCTTAGTACACAAAGCTGATGTTACAATGTTTTAGAAACGTATTTGGTGATGTGAACATTACTAGATAATAATTGTGAATTGTTTTGTGTTTGCAGTTTGACCACACACGCACACACATAAATGTGCACAAATACTCAACTAAAGTACCACCAAACTCGGTCAACATGAAACGGAATGACTATACTATACTTTTTTAAGACCTTCTCAAAATATTTAAAGACCTCATCGGCGATGAGAACTACTGTTGAGCAATAAAATAAAAATATATAATCATAAGCTATAACAAAAATATATATTAAATTAGGTGAGTGGATAGTTAAAAAAATTTGCAATTACAAAAAGTAATTCTTGAAAAAACATCTCTGGACTAATTTTATAAAATCTAAAAATGTTAATGAAAAGGTACAAATTACTTTGTGTTCTTATTAAATACATTTATAAAAAAAAAACAATTTATATTTAATTTATATATGAATGTAAATAATTATATGGGCCTACACAAATAATATAACATTTCAAGATTTATAGTTTATTGTAAACGTAATGTGCAGCTCTGTAAAGGGGCAACAAATATATGATAGATACGTGAGAACAAGATTTTTTTTAATCATCTTTAAGTGCACAAAACTATGAAAATATATGAAAGCGTGGCACAATGCGCTTATGCGCATCCCGGGTGCAGAATGATGCGCTTAAAGCAACATGGAGTCAGAGGGCGCAGTGCACCGCGAGTGCACATTAAAAAGTTCACGGCATAAAGAGACGATGAGCGTTGAGCGCACAAATCCTAGTCTACTATGTATATCGGTCGGTTTCTTCACAGTTTTAAATTCCGGTTATTGTGCGTGTGATGCCTTGTGTTGTCACCCGGGTAGGGAGCACAACATCGTTCAGAAACCGCTAGATAAACTCCAGGAAGATAAATTATTTTATCTGCATATCAAGTATTATAACGGGAATATATCATCTTGGAGTGAGCTTTACCGAGCAGCTGACTGACTGTAACCAAACACGACGCGCAGTTTGAATGCTGAACGGAGAATGATGGACAGCTACAGCGGAGGAAAGACATTCAGCTATGGAATGGCTTTAGATGACTTTGTACTAGCAAATCATAAAATACTAATAAAGATTGCTGAAAGACCATGTGACAATATATATTTCTGATGATTATTTAATTACCACGACATGCCTAATCTGAGCAAGTGACTGCCTGTCTTGAGTTTTGTCGACAGACGGAGGTGGCACGAAATGTGACGGAGGCGGCCGCTATGCAGGAAAAACCATAGAAAAACCCTGCGGTCATTGTTTAAACTCATCCTACTCCAACCAGGAGTCCACAAATTTACATTTCCCCATTTCGGAGTCTGTTTCGCAACGTGTGGAGGGCGACACATCACCTAACTGCGCATTTTGCAAAATACGTGACATCACCCATAGACGGTGTGCACGCCCGAGCTGATCTCACTGACATATCACTATTCAGACAGGACTAGTTTTCTAAATTATATTTGAGTTACAATTCTCATCACCCAACATCTGTGATTTCAAATATATTCAAAATAATGTTTTCAGAGATTGAAGTAAAAAAAACTTTCTCCCACCATTTAGATTTTATTAGGGCCCAAGCCCTGAAAGGGCGCAGAGCCCTATTGTTCTTCCTCTGTTTCTTATTATTAGGGCTCAAGCCTGAAAGGGCGCAGAGCCCTATTGTTTTCCTTAGGATTATTATTAGGGCCCAAGCCCTGAAAGGGCGCAGAGCCCTATTGTTCTTCCTCAGATTATTCTTTGTTTTTTTTTTTTTTTTTAGGGCCCAAGCCCTGAAAGGGCGCAGAGCCCTATTGTTCTTCCTCAGATTATTCTTTGTTTTTTTTTTTATTTTTAGGGCCCAAGCCCTGAAAGGGCGCAGAGCCCTATTGTTCTTCCTCTGTTTCTTATTAGGGCCCAAGCCCTGAAAGGGCGCAGAGCCCTATTGTTCTTCCTCAGATTATTCTTTGTTTTTTTTTTTGTTTTTTTTATTTTTTTTTTCGACTTCTCGGGTACTTTTGGGGCACTTAACATGCTCGAAAACTCTTGAAACTTTGCACACACGTCGGAATGCGCGGCCATCAGAGCCGGGCTGAAGCTGGTACCTGGGCGTGGCAGGGGGACTCGACAGCGCCCCCTAGAACGCGTTTAGAAACTTGGTCCATGTATCAAACACACTTGCACGTACATGTATGAATCTCGGTACACATATAGACCTTATCGGGCCGAACAACTTTCGTGCTCATAGTTATGCGTCAGCCCAACAGGAAGTGAGCTATTATGGGTTGTTCGGAAAACCCATGCTCTGGAATTTAATATACTCCTCCGAGGCCATTGTTTCGATCATTGCCAAACTCGGTCAGCATGAAGTGAACATATCCAGGATGCTAAATTGCGAGCAGATTTTTTATATGTCAAACGGTTTGGCTGTGGCGAAGCAACGAATTTATGGCGAGAAAAGGGAAACAGGAAGTGTGTTTTAACTTGTGCAAATATTGACTGATTTGGATGAAACTTCAGCTGTGTGTTCGTTGTAAGAGGCCGATCACATGGATATGACTTTTGTGAGTCAAAGTTATAGCGCCACCAACTGGCAGCAGGAAGTGTGTCACTTTCAAAAATGCTTTGAATCACCATCTTATTTTCACCTGATTTACTTCAAACTTCATCAGTATAATGTGAAAACATGACAGATAGAGACGTATGAAATGGATTCCTAAAATTTCAAATACTGTTGCCATGGCAACGTGTCAAAGTTTAATAATCTTTTGGCTGTTTTGAGGCTCTTAGCATGCTTGAAATTGCTTGAAACTGCTTGAAACTCATCACACACATCAGAGATGTCAGTCAGTACACATGGGCAAAGCCTCAGAAACGGGCGGGGATGAGGGGCTCTCTAGCGCCACCTTTTGACAAAAGTGAAGGGCTTCGTTTCATCTACAATCACCAAACTCAGTATATATATTGACCTCATCGAGCCGGACAACTTTCTAATTTACAGTCATTAGCTCCGACCAACAGGAAGTCAGATATTTTGGTTTGAAGGTGACTTTTTGGTTAAATCGGGGTCTGAGTTTTTACGTTCTCCTCGTAGGCGATTTATTCAATCTCCACCAAACTCGGTCAACATGAAACAAAGATACGGAAGATGCTAAAATGCGAACGAATATTGGATATCTCAAACGGTGTTGCCATGGCGAGGGATTAAATAAGGACAAAAAAGGGGAACAGAAATTGTCTAATATCTTGTAAAATCATATTTTGATTTCAATTAAATTAAGATTGTATGTTTGGTAATTGAATTTAGATTAATTTAAAATTACTATAATATTTTTCAGAAGAATATATATATTTTTTATAAATATTTATTTGAATAGTCTAATGTGCCTGCATGTGTGTGCTGCCCTTCCCTCAATGAACACAAGATGGCAGCATTGTGTTAGTTTTGAAGCAGGATAAAAAAACCTTGTTTCTCTCTCTCTCTCTCTCTCTCTCTCTCTCTCTCTCTCTGTCTATCTCTCTCTCTCTCTCTCTCTCTCTCTCTCTCTCTCTCTGTGTGTGTGTGTGTGTGTGTGTGTGTGTGTGTGTGTGTGTGTGTGTGTGTGTGTGTGTGTGTGTGTGTGTGTGTGTGTGTGTGTGTGTGTGTGTGTGTGTGTGTGTGTGTGTGTTTCTGAGGACATACATTTGTAGACATTTCATGTGTCCCCATACATATATTGTTCTCTTCGAGCCGGACAACTTTCTAATTTACAGTCATTAGCTCCGACCAACAGGAAGTCAGATATTTTGGTTCGAAGGTGAATTTTTGTGTAATTCAGGGTCTGAGTTTTTACGTTCTCCTCGTAGGCGATTTATTCAATCTCCACCAAACTCGGTCAACATGAAACAAAGATACGGAAGATGCTAAAATGTGTGTGTGTGTGTGTGTGTGTGTGTGTGTGTGTGTGTGTGTGTGTGTGTGTGTGTGTGTGTGTGTGTGTGTGTGTGTGTGTGTGGTACTGCGCCCCTCATGAATATTCGCTCCCGTTTATCGTAATGTCAGATTTTGTCAGACCACTGTGTACAAGTGCGTTTATTCAGGATAGAAACAGCACCTGAGAAAACATCTGTGATTTGGACCTGTTTGCAGCAACTATTAAAAGAAAGGTAAGTTAATCTGCAGTTTAATCGCTTGTGGCTAAGTTTGGCTTGTTTGTGCGTGTTTTATAAGCTCTTTTCTGCTCGTTTTGCAGTCAGAAAGCAGCTAGCGCCTGATGCTAACGGCGCTAGCATAGTCATTCTGATCCCAGACTGTCAGGAGAGAATCAGAGATGCTTGTAAGATTTAATTTGTTTTAGATTCCAATATAATTGTAAATAACTTATTTTGAGCACATAAATCAGTCTAGCCATCGTAACAATGCATTGTCATGACTACAGTCTGTGAAGGGGATACAGTATCCTGACATGCTACTGTTAAATATTACTGCAGTTTAACGTTAGCTTGGTTTAAAGTTATTATTAGGGCCCAAGCCCTGAAAGGGCGCAGAGCCCTATTGTTCCCCTAAGGATTATTCTTTGTTTTTTTTTTTTTTTTTTTTTTTTTTTTTTTTTTCGACTTCTCGGGTACTTTTGGGGCACTTAACATGCTCGAAAACTCTTGAAACTTCGCACAGGCGTCGGAATGCGCGGCCATCAGAGCCGGGCTGAAGCTGGTACCCGGGCGTGGCAGGGGGGCTCGACAGCGCCCCCTAAAGTGGGGTCTGAAAACTTGGTCCATATATCAAACACACTTGCACGTACATGTATGAAACTCGGTACACATATAGACCTCATCAGGCCGAACAACTTTCGTGCTCTAAGTTATGCGTCAGCCCTACAGGAAGTGAGCTATTATGGGTTGTTCGGAAAACGCATGCTCTGGAATTTAATATACTCCTCCGAGGCCATTGTTTCGATCATTGCCAAACTCGGTCAGCATGAAGAGAACATATCCAGGATGCTAAATTGCGAGCGGATTTTTGATATCTCAAATGGTTTGGCCGTGGCGAAGCAACGAATTTATGGCGAGAAAAGGGAAACAGGAAGTGTGTTATAACGTCAGCAAACATTGACTGATTTGGATGAAACTTCAGCTGTGTGTTCGTTGTAAGAGGCCGATCACATGGATATGACTTTTGTGAGTCAAAGTTATAGCGCCACCAACTGGCAGCAGGAAGTGTGTCACTTTCAAAAATGCTTTGAATCACCATCTTATTTTCACCCCATTTTCTTCAAACTTCATCAGTATAATGTGAAAACATGACAGATAGAGACGTATGAAATGGATTCCTGAAATTTCAAATACTGTTGCCATGGCAACGTGTCAAAGTTTAATAATCTTTTGGCTGTTTTGAGGCTCTTAGCATGCTTGAAATTGCTTGAAACTGCTTGAAACTCAACACACACATCAGAGATGTCAGTCAGTACACATTGGCAAAGCATCAGAAATGGACGGGGATGAGGGCCTCTCTAGCGCCACCTTTTGACAAAAGTGGGGGGGTTAGTTTTATCTTCAGTCACCAAACTCGGTACATATATTGTTCTCTTCGAGCCGGACAACTTTCTAATTTACAGTCATTAGCTCCGACCAACAGGAAGTCAGATATTTTGGTTTGAAGGTGAATATTTATGTAATTCAGGGTCTGAGTTTTTACGTTCTCCTCGTAGGCGATTTATTCAATCTCCACCAAACTCGGTCAACATGAAACAAAGATACGGAAGATGCTAAAATGCGAACGAATATTGGATATCTCAAACGGTGTTGCCATGGCGAGGGATTAAATAAGGACAAAAAAAGGGGAACAGAAATTGTCTCATATCTTGTAAAATAATATTTTGATTTAAATTAAATTAAGATTGTATGTTTGGTAATTGAACTTAGATTAATTTAAAATGACTATACTATTTTTCAGATGAATATATATATTTATTTTAAATATTTTTTTAAATAATCAATTCTGTATCTGTCTGTGCTGCTCTCCCCTCAATGAACACAAGATGGCAGCATTGTATTAGTTTTGAAGCAGGATTAAAAAAAACTTGTTTCTCTCTCTCTCTCTCTCTCTCTCTCTCTCTCTCTCTCTTGTTTATGTGATTTATGAGGACACAAATTTGTATAATGACATGGGTATTACACTGGTATTACAACGTGTATGTGTGTGTGTTTAAAAACATACTAAAACAATGTTTTATTAAAATGTAACCAAATAGCTTTAAAATAATCATACTATTTTTCAGATCAATATATTTATTTTATTTAATATATTTCTTCTGAATATTTATTCTCTGTCTGCCCTCCCCTCACTAAAGGGTGGCAGTGTTGTGTTATTTTTTAAACTCTCTTTCTGTGTGTGTGTGTGTGTGTGTGTGTGTGTGTGTGTGTGTGTGTGTGTGTGTGTGTGTGTGTGTGTGTGTGTGTGTGTGTGTGTGTGTGCAGGCCCGTCGCGACAAGGCAGGCAAACCAAGCAATTGCTTGGGGCCCCGAGCTGGCCTGGGGCCCCAAGACAGCGACAGGTTAAGAATAAAATGAAACGACAAACTGTGTGAGCGCCCCATTGATAGTCAATGCAGTAAAGTGCAATGACACTGTTATCGGGATCCCCCTTAAGGGGCCCCTCTCAGTAGTCGCTGACAGCAGCCAGACAACCACGCGATCTCTGCTGCGGCAAAATACAAAATCTTCGGATTTTAAGCGGAATTTTATGCTTCAGGAAGCCAGAAAAGAAAAAAGAGAAAGGAAGAGGAGGATAAGAAAAAACAAGATAGTGGTATGTGATAAATTACACTGGATAAAATAGCTCTACTTGTCTTGTACAAAAAAAGTGTAAGTTTGCAGCAGGTAGGCTAGCAAAAATATGTTTATGTTAGCTATCGTTACCTGCCTGACGGCAAATGCTGCTTGTAACGAACAGTTAGTGCAACTTTTTTTTTCGAAAAGACGGAATGACATGAGATTGCTATAGCTTTGTAATAGGTTTTGATGAAAGTGGCATAGCATGCTCTACTAACTATTATTTATGCTATGCATAAATAACCTGGAATAGTTAATATAGCTTGCTATATTAACAATTATTATAAACATTATTTAACCAGAAAGAGGCAGAGGAACATGATTTTTTTCATAGCTTATCTTAATGTGCTAGTGTCGGGATATATATGGTAGTGACAGTTTATGCAAATATGACATTATTTTTATGAGTTACCAATAGATCTTGAACAATTACTTTATTCTGTGGCAATTTTTACACTATTACATTTTGAAGTACAGTATCAGGACAACCCACATGTTTGACTGGTACTGTTTACATGTTTTACTGGTACTGCCCACGTTTTACTGGTACTGTTTATTAACTATTTAACAAGGTATTATAGTCATCGGTTGCAACTTTATAATAACCATCCAGATAATGTTTATAGACAGTTTACAAAACAACTAGTAACCCTTAAGTATTCCCAAAGTGTTAGGAATATCTGGTCCGTCTATCTATGTAAAAGTAATGTTTATAGATGTTTAAAAAATGGTTACTTAAAGGTTTAAAAAAAAAAATTAATGATACAGTGGTGTTTTTTGCAAATGTTTTCAAATTTTATGCACAGTATATGCAACAACAGTATTTGCACTGTAAACCTTTTTATTAATATAAAGTGTGGGTGAACTTAAACTGTATGGCTATGCTGCGGTATGCTGTGTGTGTGTGTGTGTGTGTGTGTGTGTGTGTGTGTGTGTGTGTGTGTGTGTGTGTGTGTGTGTGTGTGTGTGTGTGTGTGTGTGTGTGTGTGTGTGTGTGTGTGTGTGTCAGTGTCCTATCTGTGTGGATGCGTCTCATGTCAGCTAATCAAGGGACACTGACACACACACACACACACACACACACACACACTCGACGCATAGATAGACTTGCGTCAGTTTCCTGCTCACATCGAGTTCTCTTTTGCTCTTGAACAAACCATAACACAGAGGATTGTGAGTATTCTCATATTCGAGTCTTAAATTAGTTAAATAACGTCTTAAATGAACTTAAAGAGTTGTGAGGAAATGAGATGCGCGGGACCGCGCGTGAGATCCGCGGCTGTTCTTAAAGTGACAGGAGCACTGATGATGCCTGTCATTAATGTTCATCAAAGAACAACGGGAACAGAGAAAATTGTAGCTTTAATGATGATTCATCTATATTTCATTTATTATTTATGCAGTTAAGGAAGGTTTGATAACTATTACATTTCTGTATAACAGGGAAGGCCATGGGTAAATATAACATTTATTATTTTGGTGATTTAGGTAAAATGGTTTAAAAAAACACAGCAGAACCACAGCGCATCTGATATGACTGGCATAACGCTGGCGAAGTTAGGGACCGTCTGCAAAGTTACATACAACATTGAAACGTGTATAACGTTACCAAACTTCACTAGCATTTAAAGAGAATGACAGTCATAAAACTGACTGTAAAGTGTTCATCTAGGTGTCAGGTATGATGCACACATTTTGATATTTAATAAAATAAACTGTCAAATCATATGGAAATATGGATATGCATTATTTCACTTGGATACTGTTTGGGCTCTAACACAAAATATGCTAGATTTAAATGCATCATAGCTGAACACTGATGAGAATATTTCTTGAGAATATATTTACAGAGATAATATTAGAGATTATATTTACGACAAATTATTATTATTTATGCGTTATGCGTTGCTATTGACGACGGCCATTAAGTAAAGAAATCCCACAGAATCTAGCTTAAAAAAGTGCTTAGAGCTGCTTTAGTTATTTGTTGTTTGTTTAATTTCAAATATAAAACTTGTTGAAATGTTTTAAGTGTGTGCATCTGTTCTTTTTGAACACTTTCATCTTGTTTGAACAAAACCGTGATAATATTGATAACCGTGATAATTTGGGTCACTATAATCGTGATGTTAAATTTCCATACCGTTTCATAGTGGTGTCAACAATAATCGATTCAGCGATGCATCGCAATGCGGGGCATGCACGATTCAGCATCGATGCGGCAAAGTGCCATAATCGATTATGTCACCGTTTATTTTCTGGACTTGAGTTGGACAATAAAGTTGTGAAGTTTCAATTACTTCCAAGGTCATAACAACAACAATCAAGATGGCTGAGGCGGAGGGAGATGACCGTGATAGACGGGTAATTAAAAACGCACCCAAAGATTGGAAAGCGGACATCTGGGCACATTTCGGATTCTGACGCCGGCTTCACACCGCACGCGGAGCAGTGGGTATGGAGAGCCGGAGCACGCGCCCCCATTGTGGATTCACACGGGCAGCTTTTGTCTCGCGCAGATATTGCAAATACAGACAAATATTGTACATTATGTAACATTTTCCGGTCTTCTCCTCCGAGCCCCGTCTGTCTCGTGCTTTGATTTATGATGGGCAGCATATGCTGCAAATGCGACCGCGTTCCCCTCTGTCCCAATCAAACATGCATATAACTTGTTGTATATAAGTAGTTCACATGATAAATGTAAGTTAACATTAAAGTGAATATATGCTTTAATCATTTAAACAGGCTTTTGAAGTTTGGGCAAAAACTGCTGGCAGTGTTGTGTTTTTAATTTTTTTAACAGCTCTGGATGTCATATGGTGATTGTGAAACACACGGGACACTTCACTACATGATTTCATGGTGAAATTTGTTATATTCCATGTTAATCTGGTCAGTTTTGATCAAGAACAATCCACTGTGGCTTTAAATCAGCGTGAGCAGCGTGGCAAAAATAGACTCGGCGCCGAAACGATCGCGGCACTACTGCTTCTGCTCCTGCGATGCGCTGCCGCGCCGCCTCTGCGTGCGATGTGAATGCTCTAATCTGTTAACATGGGCGCCGAAAAAAATATGCGCTGCTTACGCCCTGCTAACGCGCCTGCCACACTAAAATCAAGCACGAGAATTGGCGAGTCGCTAGTGTCAACGTTACTGTGTGTGTTGGACTGAATATTTTTATTGGTGCCTGGGTGGTGGTTGTTGTTACAATAGTGTGACTGTAATTACGGATTAATATTTGCACAGGAGTTCATGAAGTGCCCTGTCTTAGAGCTTTTTACTGTGTGTAAAAAAAAAAACACTTATGTTCACTGCTGGAAAAAGTTAACTTAGTTGGTTATTATTGCTCTATATAATTTCAAATGGTTCTAAAGCAGAGAGACGAAAAACATTTCTCATTCAAAGCACTGAAAGCAGTGATTTATGTTTTCTTTTTCAGGTTTGAAAATGCCATATCCAATACCCTGTACCATTCTATTTTATTTTATTTAATGACATTTATGTCAAAGATACAGGAGAGTGATAATACACACATAGCAGCCAATACAATCTGTTGTTCAATATCTGACTGCTTGTATTCCCTCATGATGACTGATTAAAAATTTGCCTTGTTGTGTGCAGTAGAATTTTGATGCATCGCAATGCATCGTAGAATCGAATTGAATCGAATCGTTACCTGGTGAATCGTAATCGAATCGAATTGTGAGGGCAGTGCCAATGCACACCCCTACCGTTTCATCCCTACTTTAGTGTGAATAAGTAAAAAAGAACTACAAACACCTTGAATTAAATACTGGCCTTCTGGACTTACAAAATTTTGAGCAGGAAAATATAACTTTTATCTATTTTATCCTATGATATTAAAATTAATCTAAATTTAAATTACATCATGGGTGTGGCTTGTGGTGATAGTGGCACCAGTTGCTGCGGTAAATGTGGCACATTCGAGCGATTCTAAAATATTCTCCTGTTTAAATGCATATTGCCTGCCGTGCACAGTTAAGCTGATGCCACCGGCGTGGCGGTGCCACCGGCTTGGGCCCGTCATCGCTGCTCGCAGCTTTAATTATTATTATATTATTATTAAGAAACAAAGCGATCAAGATATGCTTTTATTCCTCCTGAATGTAATAAAATATACTCTGTACCAATAGAACTGTAAGTATTAATTTTTATTATGAAAACAATCTTGCTGAAGAATGTCAAATTAAATGCAATGCTCATAATTATTGGTGTTTTTCTCTATTTCAGCAGACACATCAGATAATGGCTGAAATGAGAAAGCTCAAGCCACTGGAGGAGGCCGTAAAGTTTTCACTTCAGAGGAAAGAATGGTCTGATAGAGCTAAGTTTAAGTGAAAGAGCTACGGCTAACTTATCTTAAAATTTTCCACCCTGTTGATTCCGCCCTGTTAGATCTATAAACCTAACAGGGTGGACATTCTAATAGAATAAATCGTATTTAGTGTATATTGCAAATTCTATAAACACATATATGCATATATAAATATTATAAAACCGTGTTATAGGTGCAGTGCCACACATTACTGATGGCAAATCATGCAGGACAGTGAGGGAAAACTCCTCCACTGTTATGGTCTTCCACCCTGTTAGGCGAGTCATTTTTAAATAATAATTTGACTGCAACGTTAAATGTTTTGCATACTTATGTTTTATTTTGGGAGGTGAGGATCATTAACAGCATATACAATATATGTTTTTGAATACATTTTTTTATTATTTACCATCCTGTTGGCAAAAATGGGTACAAAAAGTACCTGTTCTTAATAATCAAGACATTCTATTCATCAATAATAGTTTTGTTATTGTTTCAAGAATTTAAAAAAATACCATGATGGCATAAGGGACATATACTATCCAAGAAAAACTTGTTATTGTTTAACATTAACATTTTGTGATAACTATGTATATGTCCCTAAAAGGGTGGAACATCTTCACGGCCCGTGTCTGAACAATGAATCTACCCATAATTATTATTTTTTTAGTCCCTGAGCTTGACCAATATGTATTCCGACTAGTTAAACATGTCACCATTTTGGTAGAATGCTAAAAACATGAAAATCATGTACTTTTTTTTCAAACATTTATGAAGCCAAAATGTTACCGCATACCAGGAATGACCCAGCTATAGTTTCTAACTGTGTTGCTATTTGATTAGAAAAAAGAAAGACAAAAGTGAACATTGGCCTGCATGGTAGCCTAATGAGGTGCCGTCAATGGTCTTCCTTTGTAAATAAACCCTTATTGTAACAAATGATATAGTTAAACAATTACAAGAACTATATGTTAGATCTAAGGCTGAGAACAAGTTAGAAAGAGCTTTAAAATACGGACCTTCTTGAATTATTGAATAAACAATCCCCCCATAACCACGCCCCCAACAAAGCCCCGCCCCCTCTGGTGAGTACCGGCACTTTATTTTTTCCACTACAAGCACTGGCGTTGGTAATGGTACTCCTGGTTTACTGGAATGGGGTTCAATTCCCTACTGTGTCCTTGTTATTTTGTACCAACTACATAGAATGTAATAGTTTAATTACATTTAAACTAACTACACATTATATATACAAGTGTTCCCACAAATAAAGTATAAATCATGTAAATTACTACATGTAATATATGGTATTCTGAACTCATTATGATTTGACCTTTGACATCATCTGACATGAAATTAATTTAAATGTAATTGATCTCATAGATGTGGTCCTATATGTGATCCTATGACATTACAATTAATCTAGATTTAAATTACATCATGGGTGTGGCTTGTGGTGATAGTGGCACCAGTTGCTGCGGTAAATGTGGCATATTCGAGCGATTCTAAAATATTCTCCTGTTTAAATGCATATTGCCTGCCGTGCACAGTTAAGCTGATGCCACCGGCGTGGCGGTGCCACCGGCTTGGGCCCGTCATCGCTGCTCGCAGCTTTAATTATTATTATTATTATTATTATTATTATTATTATTATTTTATCGACTTCTCGGGCACTTTTGGGGCCCTTACCATGCTCAAAAACTCTTGAAACTTTGCACACACATCGGAATGCGCGGCCATCAGAGCCGGGCTGAAGCTGGTACCCGGGCGTGGCAGGGGGGCTCGACAGCGCCCCCTAAAGTGGGGTCTGAAAACTTGGTCTATATATCAAACACACTTGCACGTACATGTATGAAACTCGGTACACATATAGACCTCATCGGGCCAAACAACTTTCGTGCTCTAAGTTACGTGTCAGCCCAACAGGAAGTGAGCTAATATGGGTTGTTCTGAAAACACATGCTCTGGAATTTAATATACTCCTCCGAGGCCATTGTTTCAATCAGTGCCAAACTCGGTCAGCATGAAGTCAAGACACAGAGGATGCTAAATTGCGAACGGATTTTTGATATCTTAAACGGTTTGGCCGTGGCGAAGCAACGAATTTATGGCGAGAAAAGGTAAACAGGAAGTGTGTAATAACTTGTGCAAACATTGACTGGTTTGGATGAAACTTCAGCTGTGTGTTCGTTGTAAGAGGCCGATCACATGGATATGACTTTTGTGAGTCAAAGTTATAGCGCCACCAACTGGCAGCAGGAAGTGTGTCACTTTCAAAAATGCTTTGAATCACCATCTTATTTTCACACGATTGACTTCAAACTTCATCAGTATAATGTGAAAACATGACAGATAGAGACATATGAATGAATTCCTGATATTTCAAATAATGTTGCCGTGGCCACATGTCAAAGTTTAATAATGTTTTTGGCTGTTTGTGTGCCCTCCCCTCTATCACCAAAAGGGGGCAGTGTTGTATTATTTTTGAAACTCCCTTTCTCTCTCTCTCTCTCTCTGTGCTTGCTTATGTGATTTATGAGGACACAAATGTGTATGATGACATGGGTATTGGTATTACAACGTAGTGGTTAATGTGGACATGAACTATGACACTATATCACTACAGGACTCATTTTCTAAATCACATTTGAGTTACAATTCTTATCATCTGACAGCCGTGATTTCATGTACTCATTCAGACAGAACTCTTTTTTTAAAACAGAGGAGTGTGAGTGTGTTTTCTATATATGTGCTTTACAGAAGGTCATGTGCTGTGTTTGCAAAGATCACTTTTGACACATTTGTCTTTAAATTCATTATTTACTGACATAGTTCAAATTTATTTTTAAAAAAAATTCACATTATTTTCTACAAGTGTCTGTTTATAAGTGTCTTTTTTTCACAGAAAGTTTTTGTTTGAACGTGAATATTTGTATAATTCAGGGTCTGAGTTTTTACGTTCTCCTCGTAGGTGATTTATTCAATCTCCACCAAACTCGGTCAACGTGAAACGGAAGCTTAACGCATTAAAAATATTTAACGCAAATAACACAGCGTCCGTTTTTATATCCATTTTTGCTTAGCGTTACATGATCACGCTCCTATTCATGTACATGCTTCCAAGCGCGACAAGACACAAGAGAGCGCGCTGTATGCCAGTGTCCTGTCTGTGTGTGTGTTAGTGTCCTGTCTGTGTGTGTGTGTGTGTGTGTGTGTGTGTGTGTGTCCTGTCTGTGTGTGTGTGTATGTGTATGTGTGTGTGTCAGTGTCCTGTCTGTGTGGATGCGTCTCATGTCAGCTATTCAAGGGACACTGACACACACACACACACACACACACACACACACACACACACACACACACACACACACACACTCGATGCATAGATAGACTCGCGTCAGTTTCATGCTCACATCGAGTTCTCTTTTGCCTAGGGTTGCCAACTCTCACGCATTTGGCGTGACACTCACGCTTTCAGGCTCTGTCTCACGCTCTCACGCTGCCCAACTTAATCTCACGCCAAATTGCCAAACCTGCTTTTGATATTAAACAATGTCTAAGCTTTTACATTTTTTAAAGTTTTAATGCGAAATTCAAACAATAAATAGCGTTTTGGCGCTAATATGGCATAACAGTTAAAGCCAGAGTGTTGAAAAACCATTCGGAGTTGCGACATGCTCTATCATCTCCCGGCGGCGCGCGCAGTCGTGCTTCACAGAAATCTCAATACTTCTAGCGCTGTGTCAATACATTTGAATGGCTTGATACACAACAGCTCCACTTTACAGGGGTTTGCAGCAAGTTTTGGTAAACAGTACAGCATAGTGTGCATTGATTATTACATCAACCATACAGGATCGTTTTATAATGGAGAGTAATGCAACAATGTTAACATTAATGTTAATGTTTTTTATTGTACTTAGCCTTCAGGTATTCCATACTAATTGGTCATACTCATACTAATTGATGGTCAAATGTGACCATACACCTTAACTATTTTTCAATTAAATAAATGTTCTATATTTTAGTTCAATAATATTTATTGAATATTTTGAGGAGATCTTTTGGTACTAAATACTAGTTGTGCAATATTTATTGTCAATAATGACCACTTAAAATATTTTTCTTCTAATATTTGTATTATTTATATTACAATTAGTATAGTAATAAGGTTAAATTAGAGAATTATTTTTCAAAGAGGCAAATTAGAGTCATTTTGTGGAGTCAGCCTGTCATTAATGTTCATCAAAGAACAACGGGAACAGAGAAAATTGTAGCTTTAATGATGATTCATCTATATTTCATTTATTATTTATACAGTTAAGGAAGGTTTGATAACTATTACATTTCTGTATAACAGGGAAGGCCATGGGTAAATATAACATTTATTATTTTCATTTATTATTTATTTATTCCATTTATTATCATTTATTATTACTATACTCTCCTTGAAGTTTACTTCCCGCTACTTTTTCCCTCTTCCTCCCAACCGCGCGGCTGCAACTGTCTTCTTCTTCTTCGATAGTAGCCTAAGCCAGTGTTTCCCAACCTTTTTTCAGTCATTTTATCATACGTTACGCTAGGGGTGTAACGGTACAGATTGCTCACGGTTCGGTTTGTATCACGGTTTAAGGTTCACCGTTTCGGTACGGTTCAGTATTTGCTATGTTCAGGGAAAAAAGGACTACTGTCAAATAAAACAAAAGAAAATAATAAGAACAAATCATTTAAATACAAGCAGCAGCACAAATAAATACTATTGAGCAAAGATACTAATAAAAATATAGCTGCAAGCAGCAATACCGGGGCCAAGCGCAAAGAAGAAGACAAGACATGCCAAAATGGCTGGCAGTGTCAGATCAACTGGAGCAATGAGCAATTAATCACGTTTTAAGATGATTTTAAGCAAAAGGCTGAAAATGCATTGTAGTCTGAGAGTGTCAGACCAACTGCAACATTTAACAATTATACAGTTTAAGAAAATTAGGCAAAATGGCTGAAATATCATATATTGAGTCACTGATAATGTAAGTTAATGGTTTATCACTTTTGACCAATAGGTGGCACAGATACGAAATTTATGTGGTGTGGTCGGAATAAGGGAACAATGACACAAGCAAAATTTGATGCCAATATGTCAAAGCATTGCAGAGATACAGCCTCAAGAGTAATTTTGGCATAATGGCTCAACTTCGTCGCTGCGGTTTACAAAAATGGTTTCATCTATTGATGCAAAATCCCTAACTTTTTGTTGACACAGTCTGAAGATGATACGATTCGATTTTGGTGGAAATTGGACAAACGGTCTAGGATGAGTTTGAAAAAGTAGGTTTTGATCAAATAAGAACATTGAGGACAGGATGTTTGACCAAATATGGAAAAATTAGTATCTCTGTTCTCGGCATGAGCCAATGACTGTATTATGACCAGTTTCATTAAACTAGGCTAATTTAATCAAAAGTTATTAGCATGTTTGTAAATTTTGTTATAACCTCTGACCACAAGGTGGCACTGCCCCAAAACGTTTTGAGTACCTTCAAAGCATGGTGCGGAAGACATGATTTTTGGACAAACAGTTCAAAAGTTATAAGCAAAAATAGCCATTTTTTGTATCTCCGGACCAGTAGGTGGCGCTGTGCCGAAACGCTGCATGTTGCCTCAGGTCATGCTTGTGATGACATATACCAAGATTGGTTTGAATACGATAAAGCGTTGTGGAGATATAGGCTTATGAGTGTTTTTGCAACCGCTACGCAAAATTTGTGTGCGCGTTTATCGAAAACGATTTGACAAATCAACTTGATTTGCAAGATTTTTTGTCAGCATGGTCTGAAGATGATCTGGTTCAATTTTCGTGCAAATCGGACAAACCGTCTAGGACGAGTTCGTAAAAGTAGGTTTTTTGGAAAATTAAAAATGGCGGGGAAATTATCATGACCGAAAATGACATCATAGGTTGCAATTGAATCGGCATGAGCCAATGACTCTATTATGACCAGTTTCAATATACTAGGCTAATTTAATTAAAAGTTATTAGCATTTTTGTCAAGTTTGTTATATCTTTTGACCACAAGGTGGCACTGCCCTAAAACTTTTTGAGTACCTTCAGGGCATAGCAAGGAAGTCACATACCGAGTTTAGTAACAATATACTAATGCATTTGTAAAATATCGCATTTTTTGACAAAATTCAAAATGGCCGACAGCCAAAATGGCCGATATGGTAAAATTGAATATCAGACGACTCGGCATGCCGTCCTGAATGTAACGAGACCACTTTTATGATTTTTGGACAAACAGTTCAGAAGTTATAAGCAAAAATAGCAATTTTTCGTATCTCCGGACCAGTAGGTGGCGCTGCGCCGAAACGCTGTATGTTGCCTCAAGTCATGCTTGTGATGACATGTACCAAGTTTGGTTTGAATACGATAAAGCGTTGCGGAGATATTGCCTTAAGAGTGTTTTTGCAACCGCTACGTAAAATTTGTTTGCGCGTTTATCGCAAATGATTTGACGAATCAACTTGATTTGCAAGATTTTTTGTCAGCATGGTCTGAAGATGATCTGGATCAATTTTCGTGCAAATCGGATGAACCGTCTAGGACGAGTTCGTAAAAGTAGGTTTTTCGGAAAATTAAAAATGGCGGGAAAATTTTTATGACGGAAAATGACGTCATAGGGTGCAATCGAATCGCCTTGAGCCAAGGAATCAGAGGAAAAAAGAATTTTGTTTCTAGCCCTTATGGTTCAAAAGTTATTAGCATAAACATGAGTCAAATTTTGGACTGATGGTGGCGCTAGAGGGATTGAGTTTGAGACTCCAAATTTTCTACGGTGACATTTCAGACTGTCCTCTATTAGTGTGCCAAATTTCACAACTTTTTACCATACGGTTCTATGGGCTGCCATAGACTTCGTGGCGGAAGAAGAAGAAGAAGATGAATAATAAATATAGCTGCAAGCAGCAATACCGGGGTCAAGCGCAAAGAAGAAGACAAGACCTGCCAAAATGGCTGGCAGTGTCAGATCAACTGCAGCAATGAGAAATTAATCACGTTTTAAGATGATTTTAGGCAAAAGGCTGAAAAATGCATTGTATTCTGAGAGTGTCAGACCAACTGCAACAATTAACAATTATACAGTTTAAGAAGATTAGGCAAAATGGCTGAAATATCACATATAGAGTCACTGATAATATAAGTTAATGGTTTATCACTTTTGACCAATAGGTGGCACAGTTACGAAATTGATGTGGTGTAGTCAGAATAAGGGAACAATGACACATGCAAAGTTTGATGCCAATATGTCAAAGCATTGCAGAGATACAGCCTCAAGAGTAATTTTTGCATAATGGCTCAACTTCGTCGCTGCGGTTTACAAAAACGGTTTCATCTATTGATGCAAAATCCCTAACTTTTTGTTGACACAGTCTGAAGATGATACGATTCGATTTTGGTGGAAATTGGACAAACGGTCTAGGATGAGTTTGAAAAAGTAGGTTTTGATCAAATAAGAACATTGAGGACAGGATGTTTGACCAAATATGGAAAAATTAGTATCTCTGTTCTCGGCATGAGCCAATGACTGTATTATGACCAGTTTCATTAAACTAGGCTAATTTAATCAAAAGTTATTAGCATGTTTGTAAATTTTGTTATAACCTCTGACCACAAGGTGGCACTGCCCCAAAACGTTTTGAGTACCTTCAAAGCATGGTGCGGAAGACATGATTTTTGGACAAACAGTTCAAAAGTTATAAGCAAAAATAGCCATTTTTTGTATCTCCGGACCAGTAGGTGGCGCTGCGCCGAAACGCTGCATGTTGCTTCAGGTCATGCTTATGATGACATATACCAAGATTGGTTTGAATACGATAAAGCGTTGTGGAGATATAGGCTTATGAGTTTTTTTGCAACCGCTACGCAAAATTTGTGTGCGCGTTTATCGAAAACGATTTGACAAATCAACTTGATTTGCAAGATTTTTTGTCAGCATGGTCTGAAGATGATCTGGTTCAATTTTCGTGCAAATCGGACAAACCGTCTAGGACGAGTTCGTAAAAGTAGGTTTTTTTGAAAATTAAAAATGGCGGGGAAATTATCATGACCGAAAATGACATCATAGGTTGCAATTGAATCGGCATGAGCCAATGACTCTATTATGACCAGTTTCAATATACTAGGCTAATTTAATCAAAAGTTATTAGCATTTTTGTCAAGTTTGTTATATCTTTTGACCACAAGATGGCACTGCCCTAAAACTTTTTGAGTACCTTCAGGGCATAGCAAGGAAGTCACATACCGAGTTTAGTAACAATATACTAATGCATTTGTAAAATATAGCATTTTTTGACAAAATTCAAAATGGCCGACAGCCAAAATGGCCGATATGGTAAAATTGAATATCAGACGACTCGGCATGCCGTCCTGAATGTAACGAGACCACTTTTATGATTTTTGGACAAACGGTTCAGAAGTTATAAGCAAAAATAGCAATTTTTCGTATCTCCGGACCAGTAGGTGGCGCTGCGCCGAAACGCTGTATGTTGCCTCAAGTCATGCTTGTGATGACATGTACCAAGTTTGGTTTGAATACGATAAAGCGTTGCGGAGATATTGCCTTAAGAGTGTTTTTGCAACCTTTACGTAAAATTTGTTTGCGCGTTTATCGCAAATGATTTGACGAATCAACTTGATTTGCAAGATTTTTTGTCAGCATGGTCTGAAGATGATCTGGTTCAATTTTCGTGCAAATCAGATGAACCGTCTAGGACGAGTTCGTAAAAGTAGGTTTTTTGGAAAAATCAAAATGGCGGGAAAATTTTTATGACGGAAAATGACGTCATAGGGTACAATCGAATCGTCTTGAGCCAAGGAATCAGAGGAAAAAAGAATTTTGTTTCTAGCCCTTATGGTTCAAAAGTTATTAGCATAAACATGAGTCAAATTTTGGACTGATGGTGGCGCTAGAGGGATTGAGTTTGAGACTCCAAATTTGCTACGGTGACATTTCAGACTGTCCTCTATTAGTGTGCCAAATTTCACAACTTTTTACCATACGGTTCTATGGGCTGCCATAGACTTCGTGGCGGAAGAAGAAGAAGAAGATGAATAAATATAGCTGCAAGCAGCAATACCGGGGCCAAGCGCAAAGAAGAAGACAAGACATGCCAAAATGGCTGGCAGTGTCAGATCAACTGGAGCAATGAGCAATTAATCACATTTTAAGATGATTTTAGGCAAAAGGCTGAAAAACGCATTGTAGTCTGAGAGTGTCAGACCAACTGCAACAATTAACAATTATACAGTTTAAGAAGATTAGGCAAAATGGCTGAAATATCATATATTGAGTCACTGATAATGTAAGTTAATGGTTTATCACTTTTGACCAATAGGTGGCACAGATACGAAATTGATGTGGTGTGGTCAGAATAAGGGAACAATGACACATGCAAAGTTTGATGCCAATATGTCAAAGCATTGCAGAGATACAGCCTCAAGAGTAATTTTGGCATAATGGCTCAACTTCGTCGCTGCGGTTTACAAAAACGGTTTCATCTATTGATGCAAAATCCCTAACTTTTTGTTGACACAGTCTGAAGATGATACGATTCGATTTTGGTGGAAATTGGACAAACGGTCTAGGATGAGTTTGAAAAAGTAGGTTTTGATCAAATAAGAACATTGAGGACAGGATGTTTGACCAAATATGGAAAAATTAGTATCTCTGTTCTCGGCATGAGCCAATGACTGTATTATGACCAGTTTCATTAAACTAGGCTAATTTAATCAAAAGTTATTAGCATGTTTGTAAATTTTGTTATAACCTCTGACCACAAGGTGGCACTGCCCCAAAACGTTTTGAGTACCTTCAAAGCATGGTGCGGAAGACATGATTTTTGGACAAACAGTTCAAAAGTTATAAGCAAAAATAGCCATTTTTTGTATCTCCGGACCAGTAGGTGGCGCTGTGCCGAAACGCTGCATGTTGCCTCAGGTCATGCTTGTGATGACATATACCAAGATTGGTTTGAATACGATAAAGCGTTGTGGAGATATAGGCTTATGAGTGTTTTTGCAACCGCTACGCAAAATTTGTGTGCGCGTTTATCGAAAACGATTTGACAAATCAACTTGATTTGCAAGATTTTTTGTCAGCATGGTCTGAAGATGATCTGGTTCAATTTTCGTGCAAATCGGACAAACCGTCTAGGACGAGTTCGTAAAAGTAGGTTTTTTGGAAAATTAAAAATGGCGGGGAAATTATCATGACCGAAAATGACATCATAGGTTGCAATTGAATCGGCATGAGCCAATGACTCTATTATGACCAGTTTCAATATACTAGGCTAATTTAATTAAAAGTTATTAGCATTTTTGTCAAGTTTGTTATATCTTTTGACCACAAGGTGGCACTGCCCTAAAACTTTTTGAGTACCTTCAGGGCATAGCAAGGAAGTCACATACCGAGTTTAGTAACAATATACTAATGCATTTGTAAAATATCGCATTTTTTGACAAAATTCAAAATGGCCGACAGCCAAAATGGCCGATATGGTAAAATTGAATATCAGACGACTCGGCATGCCGTCCTGAATGTAACGAGACCACTTTTATGATTTTTGGACAAACAGTTCAGAAGTTATAAGCAAAAATAGCAATTTTTCGTATCTCCGGACCAGTAGGTGGCGCTGCGCCGAAACGCTGTATGTTGCCTCAAGTCATGCTTGTGATGACATGTACCAAGTTTGGTTTGAATACGATAAAGCGTTGCGGAGATATTGCCTTAAGAGTGTTTTTGCAACCGCTACGTAAAATTTGTTTGCGCGTTTATCGCAAATGATTTGACGAATCAACTTGATTTGCAAGATTTTTTGTCAGCATGGTCTGAAGATGATCTGGATCAATTTTCGTGCAAATCGGATGAACCGTCTAGGACGAGTTCGTAAAAGTAGGTTTTTCGGAAAATTAAAAATGGCGGGAAAATTTTTATGACGGAAAATGACGTCATAGGGTGCAATCGAATCGCCTTGAGCCAAGGAATCAGAGGAAAAAAGAATTTTGTTTCTAGCCCTTATGGTTCAAAAGTTATTAGCATAAACATGAGTCAAATTTTGGACTGATGGTGGCGCTAGAGGGATTGAGTTTGAGACTCCAAATTTTCTACGGTGACATTTCAGACTGTCCTCTATTAGTGTGCCAAATTTCACAACTTTTTACCATACGGTTCTATGGGCTGCCATAGACTTCGTGGCGGAAGAAGAAGAAGAAGATGAATAATAAATATAGCTGCAAGCAGCAATACCGGGGTCAAGCGCAAAGAAGAAGACAAGACCTGCCAAAATGGCTGGCAGTGTCAGATCAACTGCAGCAATGAGAAATTAATCACGTTTTAAGATGATTTTAGGCAAAAGGCTGAAAAATGCATTGTATTCTGAGAGTGTCAGACCAACTGCAACAATTAACAATTATACAGTTTAAGAAGATTAGGCAAAATGGCTGAAATATCACATATAGAGTCACTGATAATATAAGTTAATGGTTTATCACTTTTGACCAATAGGTGGCACAGTTACGAAATTGATGTGGTGTAGTCAGAATAAGGGAACAATGACACATGCAAAGTTTGATGCCAATATGTCAAAGCATTGCAGAGATACAGCCTCAAGAGTAATTTTTGCATAATGGCTCAACTTCGTCGCTGCGGTTTACAAAAACGGTTTCATCTATTGATGCAAAATCCCTAACTTTTTGTTGACACAGTCTGAAGATGATACGATTCGATTTTGGTGGAAATTGGACAAACGGTCTAGGATGAGTTTGAAAAAGTAGGTTTTGATCAAATAAGAACATTGAGGACAGGATGTTTGACCAAATATGGAAAAATTAGTATCTCTGTTCTCGGCATGAGCCAATGACTGTATTATGACCAGTTTCATTAAACTAGGCTAATTTAATCAAAAGTTATTAGCATGTTTGTAAATTTTGTTATAACCTCTGACCACAAGGTGGCACTGCCCCAAAACGTTTTGAGTACCTTCAAAGCATGGTGCGGAAGACATGATTTTTGGACAAACAGTTCAAAAGTTATAAGCAAAAATAGCCATTTTTTGTATCTCCGGACCAGTAGGTGGCGCTGCGCCGAAACGCTGCATGTTGCTTCAGGTCATGCTTATGATGACATATACCAAGATTGGTTTGAATACGATAAAGCGTTGTGGAGATATAGGCTTATGAGTTTTTTTGCAACCGCTACGCAAAATTTGTGTGCGCGTTTATCGAAAACGATTTGACAAATCAACTTGATTTGCAAGATTTTTTGTCAGCATGGTCTGAAGATGATCTGGTTCAATTTTCGTGCAAATCGGACAAACCGTCTAGGACGAGTTCGTAAAAGTAGGTTTTTTTGAAAATTAAAAATGGCGGGGAAATTATCATGACCGAAAATGACATCATAGGTTGCAATTGAATCGGCATGAGCCAATGACTCTATTATGACCAGTTTCAATATACTAGGCTAATTTAATCAAAAGTTATTAGCATTTTTGTCAAGTTTGTTATATCTTTTGACCACAAGATGGCACTGCCCTAAAACTTTTTGAGTACCTTCAGGGCATAGCAAGGAAGTCACATACCGAGTTTAGTAACAATATACTAATGCATTTGTAAAATATAGCATTTTTTGACAAAATTCAAAATGGCCGACAGCCAAAATGGCCGATATGGTAAAATTGAATATCAGACGACTCGGCATGCCGTCCTGAATGTAACGAGACCACTTTTATGATTTTTGGACAAACGGTTCAGAAGTTATAAGCAAAAATAGCAATTTTTCGTATCTCCGGACCAGTAGGTGGCGCTGCGCCGAAACGCTGTATGTTGCCTCAAGTCATGCTTGTGATGACATGTACCAAGTTTGGTTTGAATACGATAAAGCGTTGCGGAGATATTGCCTTAAGAGTGTTTTTGCAACCTTTACGTAAAATTTGTTTGCGCGTTTATCGCAAATGATTTGACGAATCAACTTGATTTGCAAGATTTTTTGTCAGCATGGTCTGAAGATGATCTGGTTCAATTTTCGTGCAAATCAGATGAACCGTCTAGGACGAGTTCGTAAAAGTAGGTTTTTCGGAAAAATCAAAATGGCGGGAAAATTTTTATGACGGAAAATGACGTCATAGGGTACAATCGAATCGTCTTGAGCCAAGGAATCAGAGGAAAAAAGAATTTTGTTTCTAGCCCTTATGGTTCAAAAGTTATTAGCATAAACATGAGTCAAATTTTGGACTGATGGTGGCGCTAGAGGGATTGAGTTTGAGACTCCAAATTTGCTACGGTGACATTTCAGACTGTCCTCTATTAGTGTGCCAAATTTCACAACTTTTTACCATACGGTTCTATGGGCTGCCATAGACTTCGTGGCGGAAGAAGAAGAAGAAGATGAATAAATATAGCTGCAAGCAGCAATACCGGGGCCAAGCGCAAAGAAGAAGACAAGACATGCCAAAATGGCTGGCAGTGTCAGATCAACTGGAGCAATGAGCAATTAATCACATTTTAAGATGATTTTAGGCAAAAGGCTGAAAAACGCATTGTAGTCTGAGAGTGTCAGACCAACTGCAACAATTAACAATTATACAGTTTAAGAAGATTAGGCAAAATGGCTGAAATATCATATATTGAGTCACTGATAATGTAAGTTAATGGTTTATCACTTTTGACCAATAGGTGGCACAGATACGAAATTGATGTGGTGTGGTCAGAATAAGGGAACAATGACACATGCAAAGTTTGATGCCAATATGTCAAAGCATTGCAGAGATACAGCCTCAAGAGTAATTTTGGCATAATGGCTCAACTTCGTCGCTGCGGTTTACAAAAACGGTTTCATCTATTGATGCAAAATCCCTAACTTTTTGTTGACACAGTCTGAAGATGATACGATTCGATTTTGGTGGAAATTGGACAAACGGTCTAGGATGAGTTTGAAAAAGTAGGTTTTGATCAAATAAGAACATTGAGGAAAGGATGTTTGACCAAATATGGAAAAATTAGTATCTCTGTTCTCGGCATGAGCCAATAAATGTATTATGACCAGTTTCATTAAACTAGGCTAATTTAATCAAAAGTTATTAGCATGTTTGTAAATTTTGTTATAACCTCTGACCACAAGGTGGCACTGCCCCAAAACGTTTTGAGTACCTTCAAAGCATGGTGCGGAAGACATGATTTTTGGACAAACAGTTCAAAAGTTATAAGCAAAAATAGCCATTTTTTGTATCTCCGGACCAGTAGGTGGCGCTGCGCCGAAACGCTGCATGTTGCTTCAGGTCATGCTTGTGATGACATATACCAAGATTGGTTTGAATACGATAAAGCGTTGTGGAGATATAGGCTTATGAGTGTTTTTGCAACCGCTACGCAAAATTTGTGTGCGCGTTTATCGAAAACGATTTGACAAATCAACTTGATTTGCAAGATTTTTTGTCAGCATGGTCTGAAGATGATCTGGTTCAATTTTCGTGCAAATCGGACAAACCGTCTAGGACGAGTTCGTAAAAGTAGGTTTTTTGGAAAATTAAAAATGGCGGGGAAATTATCATGACCGAAAATGACATCATAGGTTGCAATTGAATCGGCATGAGCCAATGACTCTATTATGACCAGTTTCAATATACTAGGCTAATTTAATTAAAAGTTATTAGCATTTTTGTCAAGTTTGTTATATCTTTTGACCACAAGGTGGCACTGCCCTAAAACTTTTTGAGTACCTTCAGGGCATAGCAAGGAAGTCACATACCGAGTTTAGTAACAATATACTAATGCATTTGTAAAATATCGCATTTTTTGACAAAATTCAAAATGGCCGACAGCCAAAATGGCCGATATGGTAAAATTGAATATCAGACGACTCGGCATGCCGTCCTGAATGTAACGAGACCACTTTTATGATTTTTGGACAAACAGTTCAGAAGTTATAAGCAAAAATAGCAATTTTTCGTATCTCCGGACCAGTAGGTGGCGCTGCGCCGAAACGCTGTATGTTGCCTCAAGTCATGCTTGTGATGACATGTACCAAGTTTGGTTTAAATACGATAAAGCGTTGCGGAGATATTGCCTTAAGAGTGTTTTTGCAACCGCTACGTAAAATTTGTTTGCGCGTTTATCGCAAATGATTTGACGAATCAACTTGATTTGCAAGATTTTTTGTCAGCATGGTCTGAAGATGATCTGGATCAATTTTCGTGCAATTCGGATGAACCGTCTAGGACGAGTTCGTAAAAGTAGGTTTTTCGGAAAATTAAAAATGGCGGGAAAATTTTTATGACGGAAAATGACGTCATAGGGTGCAATCGAATCGCCTTGAGCCAAGGAATCAGAGGAAAAAAGAATTTTGTTTCTAGCCCTTATGGTTCAAAAGTTATTAGCATAAACATGAGTCAAAATTTGGACTGATGGTGGCGCTAGAGGGATTGAGTTTGAGACTCCAAATTTGCTACGGTGACATTTCAGACTGTCCTCTATTAGTGTGCCAAATTTCACAACTTTTTACCATACGGTTCTATGGGCTGCCATAGACTTCGTGGCGGAAGAAGAAGAAGAAGATGAATAAATATAGCTGCAAGCAGCAATACCGGGGCCAAGCGCAAAGAAGAAGACAAGACATGCCAAAATGGCTGGCAGTGTCAGATCAACTGCAGCAATGAGCAATTAATCACATTTTAATATGATTTTAGGCAAAAGGCTGAAAAATGCATTGTAGTCTGAGAGTGTCAGACCAACTGCAACAATTAACAATTATACAGTTTAAGAAAATTAGGCAAAATGGCTGAAATATCATATATTGAGTCACTGATAATATAAGTTAATGGTTTATCACTTTTGACCAATAGGTGGCACAGATACGAAATTGATGTGGTGTGGTCAGAATAAGCGAACAATGACACATGCAAAGTTTGATGCCAATATGTCAAAGCATTGCAGAGATACAGCCTCAAGAGTCATTTTGGCATAATGGCTCAACTTCGTCGCTGCGGTTTACAAAAACGGTTTCATCTATTGATGCAAAATCCCTAACTTTTTGTTGACACAGTCTGAAGATGATACGATTCGATTTTGGTGGAAATTGGACAAACGGTCTAGGATGAGTTTGAAAAAGTAGGTTTTGATCAAATAAGAACATTGAGGACAGGATTTTTGACCAAATATGGAAAAATTAGTATCTCTGTTCTCGGCATGAGCCAATGACTGTATTATGACCAGTTTCATTAAACTAGGCTAATTTAATCAAAAGTTATTAGCATGTTTGTAAATTTTGTTATAACCTCTGACCACAAGGTGGCACTGCCCCAAAACATTTTGAGTACCTTCAAAGCATGGTGCGGAAGACATGATTTTTGGACAAACAGTTCAAAAGTTATAAGCAAAAATAGCCATTTTTTTGTATCTCCGGACCAGTAGGTGGCGCTGCGCCGAAACGCTGCATGTTGCTTCAGGTCATGCTTGTGATGACATATACCAAGATTGGTTTGAATACGATAAAGCGTTGTGGAGATATAGGCTTATGAGTGTTTTTGCAACCGCTACGCAAAATTTGTGTGCGCGTTTATCGAAAACGATTTGACAAATCAACTTGATTTGCAAGATTTTTTGTCAGCATGGTCTGAAGATGATCTGGTTCAATTTTCGTGCAAATCGGACAAACCGTCTAGGACGAGTTCGTAAAAGTAGGTTTTTTGGAAAATTAAAAATGGCGGGGAAATTATCATGACCGAAAATGACATCATAGGTTGCAATTGAATCGGCATGAGCCAATGACTCTATTATGACCAGTTTCAATATACTAGGCTAATTTATTCAAAAGTTATTAGCATTTTTGTCAAGTTTGTTATATCTTTTGACCACAAGGTGGCACTGCCCTAAAACTTTTTGAGTACCTTCAGGGCATAGCAAGGAAGTCACATACCGAGTTTAGTAACAATATACTAATGCATTTGTAAAATATAGCATTTTTTGACAAAATTCAAAATGGCCGACAGCCAAAATGGCCGATATGGTAAAATTGAATATCAGACGACTCGGCATGCCGTCCTGAATGTAACGAGACCACTTTTATGATTTTTGGACAAACAGTTCAGAAGTTATAAGCAAAAATAGCAATTTTTCGTATCTCCGGACCAGTAGGTGGCGCTGCGCCGAAACGCTGTATGTTGCCTCAAGTCATGCTTGTGATGACATGTACCAAGTTTGGTTTGAATACGATAAAGCGTTGCGAAGATATTGCCTTAAGAGTGTTTTTGCAACCGCTACGTAAAATTTGTTTGCGCGTTTATCGCAAATGATTTGACGAATCAACTTGATTTGCAAGATTTTTTGTCAGCATGGTCTGAAGATGATCTGGTTCAATTTTCGTGCAAATCGGATGAACCGTCTAGGACGAGTTCGTAAAAGTAGGTTTTTCGGAAAATTAAAAATGGCGGGAAAATTTTTATGACGGAAAATGACGTCATAGGGTGCAATCGAATCGTCTTGAGCCAAGGAATCAGGGGAAAAAAGAATTTTGTTTCTAGCCCTTATGGTTCAAAAGTTATTAGCATAAACATGAGTCAAATTTTGGACTGATGGTGGCGCTAGAGGGATTGAGTTTGAGACTCCAAATTTGCTACGGTGACATTACAGACTGTCCTCTATTAGTGTGCCAAATTTCACAACTTTTTACCATACGGTTCTATGGGCTGCCATAGACTTCGTGGCGGAAGAAGAAGAAGAAGAAGATGAAATATAGCTGCAAGCAGCAATACCGGGGCCAAGCGCAAAGAAGAAGACAAGACATGCCAAAATGGCTGGCAGTGTCAGATCAACTGCAGCAATGAGCAATTAATCACATTTTAATATGATTTTAGGCAAAAGGCTGAAAAATGCATTGTAGTCTGAGAGTGTCAGACCAACTGCAACAATTAACAATTATACAGTTTAAGAAAATTAGGCAAAATGGCTGAAATATATATTGAGTCACTGATAATATAAGTTAATGGTTTATCACTTTTGACCAATAGGTGGCACAGATACGAAATTGATGTGGTGTGGTCAGAATAAGCGAACAATGACACATGCAAAGTTTGATGCCAATATGTCAAAGCATTGCAGAGATACAGCCTCAAGAGTCATTTTGGCATAATGGCTCAACTTCGTCGCTGCGGTTTACAAAAACGGTTTCATCTATTGATGCAAAATCCCTAACTTTTTGTTGACACAGTCTGAAGATGATACGATTCGATTTTGGTGGAAATTGGACAAACGGTCTAGGATGAGTTTGAAAAAGTAGGTTTTGATCAAATAAGAACATTGAGGACAGGATTTTTGACCAAATATGGAAAAATTAGTATCTCTGTTCTCGGCATGAGCCAATGACTGTATTATGACCAGTTTCATTAAACTAGGCTAATTTAATCAAAAGTTATTAGCATGTTTGTAAATTTTGTTATAACCTCTGACCACAAGGTGGCACTGCCCCAAAACATTTTGAGTACCTTCAAAGCATGGTGCGGAAGACATGATTTTTGGACAAACAGTTCAAAAGTTATAAGCAAAAATAGCCATTTTTTTGTATCTCCGGACCAGTAGGTGGCGCTGCGCCGAAACGCTGCATGTTGCTTCAGGTCATGCTTGTGATGACATATACCAAGATTGGTTTGAATACGATAAAGCGTTGTGGAGATATAGGCTTATGAGTGTTTTTGCAACCGCTACGCAAAATTTGTGTGCGCGTTTATCGAAAACGATTTGACAAATCAACTTGATTTGCAAGATTTTTTGTCAGCATGGTCTGAAGATGATCTGGTTCAATTTTCGTGCAAATCGGACAAACCGTCTAGGACGAGTTCGTAAAAGTAGGTTTTTTGGAAAATTAAAAATGGCGGGGAAATTATCATGACCGAAAATGACATCATAGGTTGCAATTGAATCGGCATGAGCCAATGACTCTATTATGACCAGTTTCAATATACTAGGCTAATTTATTCAAAAGTTATTAGCATTTTTGTCAAGTTTGTTATATCTTTTGACCACAAGGTGGCACTGCCCTAAAACTTTTTGAGTACCTTCAGGGCATAGCAAGGAAGTCACATACCGAGTTTAGTAACAATATACTAATGCATTTGTAAAATATAGCATTTTTTGACAAAATTCAAAATGGCCGACAGCCAAAATGGCCGATATGGTAAAATTGAATATCAGACGACTCGGCATGCCGTCCTGAATGTAACGAGACCACTTTTATGATTTTTGGACAAACAGTTCAGAAGTTATAAGCAAAAATAGCAATTTTTCGTATCTCCGGACCAGTAGGTGGCGCTGCGCCGAAACGCTGTATGTTGCCTCAAGTCATGCTTGTGATGACATGTACCAAGTTTGGTTTGAATACGATAAAGCGTTGCGAAGATATTGCCTTAAGAGTGTTTTTGCAACCGCTACGTAAAATTTGTTTGCGCGTTTATCGCAAATGATTTGACGAATCAACTTGATTTGCAAGATTTTTTGTCAGCATGGTCTGAAGATGATCTGGTTCAATTTTCGTGCAAATCGGATGAACCGTCTAGGACGAGTTCGTAAAAGTAGGTTTTTCGGAAAATTAAAAATGGCGGGAAAATTTTTATGACGGAAAATGACGTCATAGGGTGCAATCGAATCGTCTTGAGCCAAGGAATCAGGGGAAAAAAGAATTTTGTTTCTAGCCCTTATGGTTCAAAAGTTATTAGCATAAACATGAGTCAAATTTTGGACTGATGGTGGCGCTAGAGGGATTGAGTTTGAGACTCCAAATTTGCTACGGTGACATTACAGACTGTCCTCTATTAGTGTGCCAAATTTCACAACTTTTTACCATACGGTTCTATGGGCTGCCATAGACTTCGTGGCGGAAGAAGAAGAAGAAGAAGATGAAATATAGCTGCAAGCAGCAATACCGGGGCCAAGCGCAAAGAAGAAGACAAGACATGCCAAAATGGCTGGCAGTGTCAGATCAACTGCAGCAATGAGCAATTAATCACATTTTAAGATGATTTTAAGCAAAAGGCTGAAAATGCATTGTAGTCTGAGAGTGTCAGACCAACTGCAACAATTAACAATTATACAGTTTAAGAAGATTAGGCAAAATGGCTGAAATATAATATATAGAGTCACTGATAATATAAGTTAATGGTTAATCACTTTTGACCAATAGGTGGCACATATACGAAATAAATGTGGTGTGGTCAAAATAAGGGAACAATGACACATGCAAAGTTTGATGCCAATATGTCAAAGCATTGCAGAGATACAGCCTCAAGAGTCATTTTGGCATCATGCCTCAACTTCGTCACTGTGGTAAACTAAAACATTGTTTCATCTATTGATGCAAAATCCATAACTTTTTGTCGGCACAGTCTGAAGATGATACGATTTCATTTTGGTGGAAATCGGACAAACGGTCTAGGACGAGTTAAAAAAATACTACATTGTAGTCAATGGGAATTTCATGTTGTGTTCTATTATAGCGTCACCAAGACGCACAATCCCACCACTTTTTTTATGTGTCCTCAGAGTCCATACATTGTTAGATTTTAGCTCAGCATTTTATGTAATGGATCATAAATTATTGCTGGATAAATTGAAATGTCACATATGTACTTCTTACTGTCTGCATTGGTTTAAAAGTTATCTGTTTAATATGTGACAATGTTTATGTTATTATGGAAGTTATTCAGATTTTAAAGAGCAATGTGGTGTTCCTCAAGGAAGTTGTTTAGGACTATTATTGTCATCATTATTTTTCCAATGATCTTTCTCCTGTTTTAAAGTGTGCACGGACTGTCATGTATTTTTTTTTTTTAAATCACTGCAGAACAATGGACTATAATATATAGAGGAATGAAAATATGGAATGATTTACTATCAGATATTACATATTTTAAGAAGTAAAATTAGTTTTAAATGGAAGGAACATTTAATGGGATTTGTATGTTTAATTTTATTGTTGTTGATTTAATTAGGGCCCGAGTACCGATGGCGGTCTACATGCCAATATTCAGTTGGTTATAGTGCCACCTGTGGGTAACTCCTCATTAAGATTGAACCAGAATCATATTTCGTCAGTCTAATCTTAAGCCTTAGTGATGTTAAATTTCAAAGATCTTGAGTTTTGTTGAACGGCGTGTCAGCGGCATCCTGACAAATTCTGATGTTTTGCCAAAATTTTAGTTAGTCATAGTGCTACCAGCTGGTAGCAGGAAGTGTGGCAAATACAAATGATTGATTTAGTCCTCCTATTTTTATATACTTAAATGCATTTTGCCCACCATGCTCTGTGTTCCTAAAGCCCACAAGGTGGTGGTGGCCAGAGTATGTGAGCGGAGTGGAGTGGGAACGGAGCGAGGAGTCGAGCGGCGTGATTTTTTAAAAAGTCTCCACTACCGCTCCATCACAAGTGCAATTATTGTCAATGGCCCATAATAAAACTGCTTTTTTATCCACAATACACACACACGTTAAACACGTTTAACTAGCTTCAGTACTGCCGCTTCCACCACACAGATGGATCATTCAAATCAGAAAGAATGTAAAGGTTATGATGACGACGACGGACATGAGCGGGATGTTATAGTTCAAGGAATTTTTTGTACCTTCTACATACTGAATATGATCGGGTGAAAGCACATTTTAAACAGGTAGCACTTATTCACACACACAAGCATTCTCTCTAATGCATTCAAACAAATGTAGTCTTACAGTGCTTATCTGCTTATCTGGATCTTATTTTGAATGAGCAGAAATCTGTAATGTATAGTGAGCCGTAGATAAAATAACGGATGAAAACGTAGTACTATTTTCATGATTCTCAACTAAATTTGCACTGCAAAAAGCAGAAATGATATTTAACTTTTAATGCTGATAAAGCCTAATGAGCTTGGCATGTCGTATTTTTTTTTGCACACAATGTTCCAATAAAGCACGTTGAAACTATCGCCTATTGTTATTTTTTTTTTTTCATTTAATGAATGTTATAAAGCAAATTTTTGTGACATTTCTGAGCTTACTTAAATAGACGCAAATTTCCTCGGAGCGAAGACGGAGCAGTGTTTCTGATATCAGTGAGCGAGGAGTGGAGCTGGGAGTGGGAAATGGTGAACCCGGAGTGGAGCTGGAGCGGAGTGATTATTGAACGCTTAGAGCGTGAATGGGAAATTGATGCCGCTCCACTCTGCTCACATACTCTGGTGGTGGCACAGGAGCGAGGACCCTTTCATTGCTCTTGCAGCTTTAATGTAGGTTTGTAGTTTTTACTTTTTGGGACCTCAGGAAGAGTAGTCACTGCCTAGTTGTTGGCTAATGAGGATCCAAAGAAATAAATAAACTTAGATCAAAGATGGGAAAGAGCATTCACGGCAATACAGGCAATTTAACTAATGAAAAATATGGGTTTTTTTACAGTTATAACACATCTCTGCTTTTTTTTTAGGTGTCCTCAATGTGTGCCCATAAATATGTGTCAAATTTGTTGTAAATATCTCATTTTGTTTTGAAGTTATAGCCACTTATATTTATGAAAGCATGGGCTGCATTAATTGGATTTTTTTGCCACTTCCTTCCAAAATGTTGGCTTTTTGTCATTATTGTTTAGCTATTGACCTATGTTTCTGAATTTGCTGATGTGGTTTTGTTTTGATCGGACTAACTGTTTCGAAGACATTCGCAAAGGTTTTTTAGGTGCTAAAGTACACCTTTTTACAAATCGTAAGGTGAAACCTGGCATGTTTGGTATCATTGGACTCGGCAAGGATTCAGAAGTCTAAGGAGGTGAATGCTGTGAAAAACGTAGGCTTGAAATTTCTCAGGCTCCTTCAGGGCATTGTGGCAATGACATATAGAACGTTTTTTGAGATACACCAATTTCCTCATAGACTATCATGGCACCCTGGACGAAGACAATGAATGCCCATTTTCATCTGACTAATGTTTGGGTGTGTATATTGCATTTTCATGTGTTTTTCCACTAATATAGCGCCACCAAGTGGTCAATAATTGCGATTTTTTTCATGTGATCTCAGATTGAGCTCATACATATGTGACCTGAACTTGGTGAAAATATCTCATTTTGTTCACGAGTTATAGCCATTTTAGTAAAAGAGGTCCCGGTCACATCGTACATTTTGGCTCCTCTTACCAATCATGAATCAAAATATGATATTTTTTTTATAATTATTGATAAGCACTCTCCAGAGAACATTTCTGCAGTGGTTTGGTTCTGATCAGGCAAAGAACCTGGGAGTAATTTGCAAAAGTAGGTTTTACAAAAAACCTAAAATATCTCGAAATTGGCGCCTGAAGGGCGAGCAAATCCGAGGCATGCATTTTGTCCGCCTTGAGCCAAGGATTCCAGCGATTTAAGGCACTCGAGGCTACGCCTTACGGTTGAGGAGTTATGAGCCGTTTCGTACTTTTGATCGCCGTTTGGTACTTTTGATCGCTGTAGCGCCCCCGTCAGGCCGATCGGGGCGGGCTTCGGTGACGTCAGTAGTCGTTGAGAGTACTACCAGCCCTGCAAGTTTCAAGTCTCTACGACTTACGGTTTGGTCTGCCCGATCAGTTTTAGCTGGAGAATGATGCATCATGGGAAAATGAACAGTTACAATAGGGTTTCAGCCTGACACCTGACTTTGATTGGATTTTACTACCCCTTACTATCAATATTTTGACATTTGGGCTCGCGATTCTGCCTAACGACCTATGTTTCCGAACTTCTGACGCTGGTTTCGTCTCGATCGGACTAGCGGTTTCGAAGATATCGGCAAAAATGTTTTAAGCGCTAAATTACAACGGTGCACAAACCATACGGCGAAACCTGGCAAGTGTGGTATCGTTGGACTCGGCAACGATTCAGGAGTCTAAGGAGATGAGTCTCGTGAAAATAAGTCAACCACACCCAAAGTTCTGAGCATTTTAAAAAAAAAATCTCCACTAGGTGGCGTTGTTTCGAAACTTGTCAGGCTACTTTGGGGTATCGTGGTGATGACCCATACCGAGTTTTGCAACAATCCGTTCATGCGTTGATAAAATACAGCATTTTAGCACATAATTCAAGATGGCCGACAGCCAAAATGGCCGATATGGTGAAATTGGATATCCGTCGACTCGGCATGACGTCCCGAATCTAACGAGGCCCCTTTTATGATTTTTGGACAGACGGTTCAGCAAAGAAAAGCTAAAATAGCCATTTTTTGTATCTCCAGACCAGTAGGTGGCACAGCGCCGAAACGCTGCATGTAGCCTCGAGTCATGCTTATGATGACATGTACCAAGTTTGGTTTGAACACGATAAAGCGTTGCGGAGATATTGCCTTAAGTGTGTTTTTGCAAACGTTATGTAAAATTTGTTCGCGCGTTTATCAAAAACGATTAGACGAATCAACTTGATTTGCAAGATTTTTTGTCAATATTGTCTGAAGATGATCTGGTTAAATTTTCGTGCAAATCGGATGAACCGTCTAGGACGAGTTCGCAAAAGTAGGTCTTCCGGTTAATTGAAAATGGCGGGGAAATATCCAAGATGGAAAATGACGTCATAGGGTGCAATCGAATTGGCACGAGCTCAGAAATTAGAGGAAAAAGGAATTTCGTTTCTAGCCCTTACGGTTCAAAAGTTATTAGCATAAACATGAGTACACATTTGGACAGGTGGTGGCGCTAGAGGGAATGAGATAGAGACACCAAAATTGCCATGGTGACATACCAGACCGTCCTCTATTAGTGTGCCAAATTTCACAACTTTTTACCATACGGTTCTATGGGCTGCCATAGACTCCCATGGCGGAAGAAAAAAAGACGGGAACGGTTTCAATAGGTGCCTTCGCACCTTTGGTGCTTGGCCCCTAAATAGCTGCAAGCAGCAATACCGGGGCCAAGCGCAAAGAAGAAGACAAGACATGCCAAAATGGCTGGCAGTGTCAGATCAACTGGAGCAATGAGCAATTAATCACGTTTTAAGATGATTTTAGGCAAAAGGCTGAAAAATGCATTGTAGTCTGAGAGTGTCAGACCAACTGCAACAATTAACAATTATACAGTTTAAGAAGATTAGGCAAAATGGCTGAAATATCATATATAGAGTCACTGATAATATAAGTTAATGGTTTATCACTTTTGACCAATAGGTGGCACAGTTACGAAATTGATGTGGTGTAGTCAGAATAAGGGAACAATGACACATGCAAAGTTTGATGCCAATATGTCAAAGCATTGCAGAGATACAGCCTCAAGAGTCATTTTGGCATCATGGCTCAACTTCGTCACTGCGGTTTACAAAAACGGTTTCATCTATTGATGCAAAATCCCTAACTTTTTGTTGACATAGTCTGAAGATGATACGATTCGATTTTGGTGGAAATTGGATAAACGGTCTAGGATGAGTTTGAAAAAGTAGGTTTTGATCAAATAAGAACATTGAGGACAGGATGTTTGACCAAATATGGCAAAATTAGTATCTATGTTCTCGGCATGAGCCAATAAATGTATTATGACCAGTTTCAATATACTAGGCTAATTTAATCAAAAGTTATTAGCATTTTTGTCAAGTTTGTTATATCTTTTGACCACAAGGTGGCACTGCCCTAAAACTTTTTGAGTACCTTCAGGGCATAGCATGGAAGTCACATACCGAGTTTAGTAACAATATACTAATGCATTTGTAAAATATAGCATTTTTTGACAAAATTCAAAATGGCCGACAGCCAAAATGGCCGATATGGTAAAATTGAATATCAGACGACTCGGCATGCCGTCCTGAATGTAACGAGACCACTTTTATGATTTTTGGACAAACAGTTCAGAAGTTATAAGCAAAAATAGCCATTTTTCGTATCTCCGGACCAGTAGGTGGCGCTGCGCCGAAACGCTTTATGTTGCCTCAAGTCATGCTTGTGATGACATGTACCAAGTTTGGTTTGAATACGATAAAGCGTTGCGGAGATATTGCCTTAAGTGTGTTTTTGCAACCGCTACGTAAAATTTGTTTGCGCGTTTATCGCAAATGATTTGACGAATCAACTTGATTTGCAAGATTTTTTGTCAGCATGGTCTGAAGATGATCTGGTTCAATTTTCGTGCAAATCGGACAAACCGTCTAGGACGAGTTCGCAAAAGTAGGTTTTTTGGAAAATTAAATATGGCGGGGAAATTATCATGACCGAAAATGACGTCATAGGATGCAATTGAATCGGCATGAGCCAATGAATGTATTATGACCAGTTTCATTATACTAAACTAATTAAATCAAAAGTTATTAGCATTTTTGTCAAGTTTGTTATAACTTTTGACCACAAGGTGGCACTGCCCCAAAACTTTTTGAGTACCTTCAGGGCATGGAGTGGAAGTCACATACCGAGTTTAGTAACAATACACTAATGCATTTGTAAAATATAGCATTTTAGCACATAATTCAAAATGGCCGACAGCCAAAATGGCCGATATGGTAAAATTGAATATCAGACGACTCGGCATGCCGCCCTGAATCTAACGAGACTACTTTTATGATTTTTGGACAAACGGTTCAAATGGTATAAGCAAAAACAGCCATTTTTTGTATCTCCGGACCAGTAGGTGGCGCTGCGCCGAAACACTGCATGTAGCCTCAAGTCATGCTTGTGATGACATGTACCAAGTTTGGTTTGAATACGATAAAGCGTTGCGGAGATATTGCCTTAAGAGTGCTTTTGCAACCGCTACGTAAAATTTGTTTGCGCGTTTTTCGCAAATGATTTGACGAATCAACTTGATTTGCAAGATTTTTTGTCAGCATGGTCTGAAGATGATCTGGTTCAATTTTCGTGCAAATCGGATGAACCGTCTAGGACGAGTTCGCAAAAGTAGGTTTTTCGGTTAATTAAAAATGGCGGGAAAATTATTATGACGGAAAATGACGTCATAGGGTGCAATCGAATTGTCTTGAGCCAAGGAATCAGAGGAAAAAAGAATTTCGTTTCTAGCCCTTATGGTTCAAAAGTTATTAGCATAAACATGAGTCTAATTTTGGACTGATGGTGGCGCTAGAGGGATTGAGTTAGAGACTCAAAATTTGCTATGGTGACATTTCAGACTGTCCTCTATTAGTGTGCCAAATTTCATAACTTTTTACCATACGGTTCTATGGGCTGCCATAGACTTCGTGGCGGAAGAAGAAGAAGAAGAAGATGAATAATAAATATAGCTGCAAGCAGCAATACCGGGGCCAAGCGCAAAGAAGAAGACAAGACATGCCAAAATGGCTGGCAGTGTCAGATCAACTGCAGCAATGAGAAATTAATCATGTTTTAAGATGATTTTAGGCAAAAGGCTGAAAATGCATTGTAGTCTGAGAGTGTCAGACCAGCTGCAGCAATGAACAATTATACAGTTTAAGAAGATTAGGCAAAATGGCTGAAATATCATATATAGAGTCACTGATAATATAAGTTAATGGTTTATCACTTTTGACCAATAGGTGGCACAGTTACGAAATGTATGTGGTGTGGTCAGAATAAGAGAACAATGACACATGCAAAGTTTGATGCCAATATGTCAAAGCATTGCAGAGATACAGCCTCAAGAGTCATTTTGGCATCATGGCTCAACTTCGTCACTGCGGTTTACAAAAACGGTTTCATCTATTGATGCAAAATTCCTAACTTTTTGTTGACACAGTCTGAAGATGATACGATTCGATTTTGGTGGAAATTGGACAAACGGTCTAGGATGAGTTTGAAAAAGTAGGTTTTGATCAAATAAGAACATTGAGGACAGGATGTTTGACCAAATATGGCAAAATTAGTATCTATGTTCTCGGCATGAGCCAATGACTGTATTATGACCAGTTTCATTAAACTAGGCTAATTTAATCAAAAGTTATTAGCATGTTTGTAAATTTTGTTATAACCTCTGACCACAAGGTGGCACTGCCCAAAAACTTTTTGAGTACCTTCAAAGCATGGTGCGGAAGACATGAATTTTGGACAAACAGTTCAGAAGTTATAAGCAAAAATAGCCATTTTTTGTATCTCCGGACCAGTAGGTGGCGCTGCGCCGAAACGCTGCATGTTGCCTCAGGTCATGCTTGTGATGACATGTACCAAGATTGGTTTGAATACGATAAAGCGTTGTGGAGATATAGGCTTATGAGTGTTTTTGCAACCGCTACGCAAAATTTGTGTGCGCGTTTTTCGAAAACGATTTGACAAATCAACTTGATTTGCAAGATTTTTTGTCAGCATGGTCTGAAGATGATATGGTTCAATTTCTGTGCAAATCGGACAAACCGTCTAGGACGAGTTCGCAAAAGTAGGTTTTTTGGAAAATTAAAAATGGCGGGGAAATTATCATGACCGAAAATGACATCATAGGTTGCAATTGAATCGGCATGAGCCAATGACTCTATTATGACCAGTTTCAATATACTAGGCTAATTTAATCAAAAGTTATTATTATTTTTGTCAAGTTTGTTATATCTTTTGACCACAAGGTGGCACTGCCCTAAAACTTTTTGAGTACCTTCAGGGCATAGCATGGAAGTCACATACCGAGTTTAGTAACAATACACTAATGCATTTGTAAAATATAGCATTTTTTGACAAAATTCAAAATGGCCGACAGCCAAAATGGCCGATATGGTAAAATTGAATATGAGACGACTCGGCATGCCGTCCTGAATGTAACGAGACCACTTTTATGATTTTTGGACAAACGGTTCAGAAGTTATAAGCAAAAATAGCAATTTTTCGTATCTCCGGACCAGTAGGTGGCGCTGCGGCGAAACGCTGTATGTTGCCTCAAGTCATGCTTGTGATGACATGTACCAAGTTTGGTTTGAATACGATAAAGCGTTGCGGAGATATTGCCTTAAGTGTGTTTTTGCAGACGCTACGTAAAATTTGTTTGCGCGTTTATCGCAAATAATTTGACAAATCAACTTGATTTGCAAGATTTTTGGTCAGCATGGTCTGAAGATGATCTGGTTCAATTTTCGTGCAAATCGGATGAACCGTCTAGGACGAGTTCGTAAAAGTAGGTTTTTCGGAAAATTCAAAATGGCGGGAAAATTTTTATGACGGAAAATGACGTCATAGGGTGCAATCGAATCGTCTTGAGCCAAGGAATCAGAGGAAAAAAGAATTTTGTTTCTAGCCCTTATGGTTCAAAAGTTATTAGCATAAACATGAGTCAAATTTTGGACTGATGGTGGCGCTAGAGGGATTGAGTTTGAGACTCCAAATTTGCTACGGTGACATTTCAGACTGTCCTCTATTAGTGTGCCAAATTTCACAACTTTTTACCATACGGTTCTATGGGCTGCCATAGACTTCGCGGCGGAAGAAGAAGAAGAAGAAGATGAATAATAAATATAGCTGCAAGCAGCAATACCGGGGCCAAGCGCAAAGAAGAAGACAAGACATGCCAAAATGGCTGGCAGTGTCAGATCAACTGGAGCAATGAGCAATTAATCACGTTTTAAGATGATTTTAGGCAAAAGGCTGAAAAATGCATTGTAGTCTGACAGTGTCAAAATGGCCGATATGGTAAAATTGAATATCAGACAACTCCGAAAGCCGTCCTGAATCTAACGAGACAACTTTTATGATTTTTGGACAAACGGTTCAAAAGTTATAAGCAAAAATAGCCATTTTTTGTATCTCCGGACCAGTAGGTGGCGCTGTGCCGAAACACTGCATGTTGCCTCATGTCATGCTTGTGATGACATGTACCAAGATTGGTTTGAATACGATAAAGCCTTGCGGAGATATAGCCTTATGAATGTTTTTGCAACCGCTATGCAAAATTTGTTTGCGCGTTTATCAAAAAAGATTTGACAAATCAACTTGATTTGCAAGATTTTTTGTCAGCATGGTCTGAAGATGATCTGGTTCAATTTTCGTGCAAATCGGACAAACCGTCTAGGACGAGTTCGCAAAAGTAGGTTTTTTGGAAAATTAAAAATGGCGGGGAAATTATCATGACCGAAAATGACATCATAGGGTGCAATTGAATCGGCATGAGCCAATGAATGTATTATGAACAGTTTCATTAAACTAAGCTAATTTAATCAAAAGTTATTAGCATTTTTGTAAATTTTGTTATAACCTTTGACCACAAGGTGGCACTGCCCCAAAACTTTTTGAGTACCTTCAAAGCATGTTGCGAAAGACCCATACCAAGTTTCGTAACGATAGACTAATGAGTTTGTAAAATACAGCATTTTAGCACATAATTCAAAATGGCCGGCAGCCAAAATGGCCGATATGGTAAAATTGAATATCAGACGACTCGGCATGCCGTCCTGAATGTAACGAGACCACTTTCATGATTTTTGGACAAACGGTTCAAAAGTTATAAGCAAAAACAGCCATTTGTTGTATCTCCGGACCAGTAGGTGGCGCTGCGCCGAAACGCTGCATGTTGCCTCATGTTATGCTTGTGATGACATGTACCAAGTTTGGTTTGAACACGATAAAGCGTTGCAGAGATATTGCCTTAAGTGTGTTTTTGCAACCGCTACGTAAAATTTGATTGCGCATTTATCGCAAACAATTTGACGAATCAACTTGATTTGCAAGATTTTTTGTCAACATGGTCTGAAGATGATCTGGTTCAATTTTCGTGCAAATCGGATGAACCGTCTAGGACGAGTTCGTAAAAGTAGGTTTTTCGGTTAATTAAAAATGGCGGGAAAATTATTATGACGGAAAATGACGTCATAGGGTGCAATTGAATCGTCTTAAGCCAAGGAATCAGAGGAAAAAAGAATTTTGTTTCTAGCCCTTATGGTTCAAAAGTTATTAACATAAACATGAGTGCAATTTTGGACTGATGGTGGCGCTAGAGGGATTGAGTTAGAGACTCCAAACTTGCTATGTAGACACTTGAGACCGTCCTCTATAAGTGTGCCAAATTTCATAACTTTTTACCATACGGTTCTATGGGCTGCCATAGACTTCGTGGCGGAAGAAGAAGAAGAAGAAGATTAATAATAATAATAATAGGAACGGGAACGGTTTCAATAGGTGCCTTCGCACCTTCGGTGCTTGGCCCCTAAATATAGCTGCAAGCAGCAATACCGGGGCCAAGCGCAAAGAAGAAGACAAGACATGCCAAAATGGCTGGCAGTGTCAGATCAACTGCAGCAATGAGAAATTAATCACGTTTTAAGATGATTTTAGGCAAAAGGCTGAAAATGCATTGTAGTCTGAGAGTGTCAGACCAACTGCAGCAATTAACAATTATACAGTTTAAGAAGATTAGGCAAAATGGCTGAAATATCATATATAGAGTCACTGATAATATAAGTTAATGGTTTATCACTTTTGACCAATAGGTGGCACAGTTACGAAATGTATGTGGTGTGGTCAGAATAAGGGAACAATGACACATGCAAAGTTTGATGCCAATATGTCAAAGCATTGCAGAGATACAGCCTCAAGAGTCATTTTGGCATCAAGGCTCAACTTCGTCACTGCGGTTTACAAAAACGGTTTCATCTATTGATGCAAAATTCCTAACTTTTTGTTGACACAGTCTGAAGATGATACGATTCGATTTTGGTGGAAATTGGACAAACAGTCTAGGATGAGTTTGAAAAAGTAGGTTTTGATCAAATAAGAACATTGGACAGGATGTTTGACCAAATATGGCAAAATTAGTATCTATGTTCTCGGCATGAGCCAATGACTGTATTATGACCAGTTTCATTAAACTAGGCTAATTTAATCAAAAGTTATTAGCATGTTTGTAAATTTGTTTATAACCTCTGACCACAAGGTGGCACTGCCCCAAAACTTTTTGAGTACCTTCAAAGCATGGTGCGGAAGACATGAATTTTGGACAAACAGTTCAAAAGTTATAAGCAAAAATAGCCATTTTTTGTATCTCCGGACCAGTAGGTGGCGCTGCGCCGAAACGCTGCATGTTGCCTCAGGTCATGCTTGTGATGACATATACCAAGATTGGTTTGAATACGATAAAGCGTTGTGGAGATATAGGCTTATGAGTGTTTTTGCAACTGCTACGCAAAATTTGTGTGCGCGTTTATCAAAAACGATTTGACAAATCAACTTGATTTGCAAGATTTTTTGTCAGCATGGTCTGAAGATGATATGGTTCAATTTCTGTGCAAATCGGACAAACCGTCTAGGACGAGTTCGCAAAAGTAGGTTTTTTGGAAAATTAAGAATGGCGGGGAAATTATCATGACCAAAAATGACATCATAGGGTGCAATTGAATCGGCATGAGCCAATGACTCTATTATGACCAGTTTCAATATACTAGGCTAATTTAATCAAAAGTTATTAGCATTTTTGTCAAGTTTGTTATATCTTTTGACCACAAGGTGGCACTGCCCTAAAACTTTTTGAGTACCTTCAGGGCATGGCATGGAAGTCACATACCGAGTTTAGTAACAATATACTAATGCATTTGTAAAATATAGCATTTTTTGTCAAAATTCAAAATGGCCGACAGCCAAAATGGCCGATATGGTACAATTGAATATCAGACGACTCGGCATGCCGTCCTGAATGTAACGAGACCACTTTTATGATTTTTGGACAAACGGTTCAGAAGTTATAAGCAAAAATAGTAATTTTTCGTATCTCCGGACCAGTAGGTGGCGCTGCGCCGAAACGCTGTATGTTGCCTCAAGTCATGCTTGTGATGACATGTACCAAGTTTGGTTTGAATACAATAAAGCGTTGCGGAGATATTGCCTTAAGTGTGTTTTTGCAACCGCTACGTAAAATTTGTTTGCGCGTTTATCGCAAATGATTTGACGAATCAACTTGATTTGCAAGATTTTTTTTCAGCATGGTCTGAAGATGATCTGGTTCAATTTTCGTGCAAATCGGATGAACCGTCTAGGACGAGTTCGTAAAAGTAGGTTTTTCGGAAAATTAAAAATGGCGGGAAAATTTTTATGACGGAAAATGACGTCATAGGGTGCAATCGAATCGTCTTGAGCCAAGGAATCAGAGGAAAAAAGAATTTAGTTTCTAGCCCTTATGGTTCAAAAGTTATTAGCATAAACATGAGTCAAATTTTGGACTGATGGTGGCGCTAGAGGGATTGAGTTTGAGACTCCAAATTTGCTACGGTGACATTTCAGACTGTCCTCTATTAGTGTGCCAAATTTCATAACTTTTTACCATACGGTTCTATGGGCTGCCATAGACTTCGTGGCGGAAGAAGAAGAAGATGAATAATAAATATAGCTGCAAGCAGCAATACCGGGGCCAAGCGCAAAGAAGAAGACAAGACATGCCAAAATGGCTGGCAGTGTCAGATCAACTGGAGCAATGAGCAATTAATCACCTTTTAAGATGATTTTAGGCAAAAGGCTGAAAAATGCATTGTAGTCTGAGAGTGTCAGACCAACTGCAACAATTAACAATTATACAGTTTAAGAAGATTAGGCAAAATGGCTGAAATATCATATATTGAGTCACTGATAATATAAGTTAATGGTTTATCACTTTTGACCAATAGGTGGCACAGATACGAAATTGATGTGGTGTGGTCAGAATAAGGGAACAATGACACATGCAAAGTTTGATGCCAATATGTCAAAGCATTGCAGAGATACAGCCTCAAGAGTAATTTTGGCATAATGGCTCAACTTCGTCACTGCGGTTTACAAAAACGGTTTCATCTATTGATGCAGAATCCCTAACTTTTTGTTGACACAGTCTGAAGATGATACGATTCGATTTTGGTGGAAATTGGACAAACGGTCTAGGATGAGTTTGAAAAAGTAGGTTTTGATCAAATAAGAACATTGAGGACAGGATGTTTGACCAAATATGGAAAAATTAGTATCTCTGTTCTCGGCATGAGCCAATGACTGTATTATGACCAGTTTCATTAAACTAGGCTAATTTAATCAAAAGTTATTAGCATGTTTGTAAATGTTGTTATAACCTCTGACCACAAGGTGGCACTGCCCCAAAACGTTTTGAGTACCTTCAAAGCATGGTGCGGAAGACATGATTTTTGGACAAACAGTTCAAAAGTTATAAGCAAAAATAGCCATATTTTGTATCTCCGGACCAGTAGGTGGCGCTGCGCCTAAACGCTGCATTTTGCCTCAGGTCATGCTTGTGATGACATCTACCAAGATTGGTTTGAATACGATAAAGCGTTGTGGAGATATAGGCTTATGAGTGTTTTTGCAACCGCTACGCAAAATTTGTGTGCGCGTTTATCGAAAACGATTTGACAAATCAACTTGATTTGCAAGATTTTTTGTCAGCATGGTCTGAAGATGATATGGTTCAATTTCTGTGCAAATCGGACAAACCGTCTAGGACGAGTTCGCAAAAGTAGGTTTTTTGGAAAATTAAAAATGGCGGGGAAATTATCATGACCGAAAATGACATCATAGGTTGCAATTGAATCGGCATGAGCCAATGACTCTATTATGACCAGTTTCAATATACTAGGCTAATTTAATCAAAAGTTATTAGCATTTTTGTCAAGTTTGTTATATCTTTTGACCACAAGGTGGCACTGCCCTAAAACTTTTTGAGTACCTTCAGGGCATAGCAAGGAAGTCACATACCGAGTTTAGTAACAATATACTAATGCATTTGTAAAATATAGCATTTTTTGACAAAATTCAAAATGGCCGACAGCCAAAATGGCCGATATGGTAAAATTGAATATCAGACGACTCGGCATGCCGTCCTGAATGTAACGAGACCACTTTTATGATTTTTGGACAAACAGTTCAGAAGTTATAAGCAAAAATAGCAATTTTTCGTATCTCCGGACCAGTAGGTGGTGCTGCATCGAAACGCTGTATGTTGCCTCAAGTCATGCTTGTGATGACATGTACCAAGTTTGGTTTGAATACGATAAAGCGTTGCGGAGATATTGCCTTAAGTGTGTTTTTGCAACCGCTACGTAAAATTTGTTTGCGCGTTTATCAAAAATGATTTGACGAATCAACTTGATTTGCAAGATTTTTTGTCAGCATGGTCTGAAGATGATCTGGTTCAATTTTCGTGCAAATCGGATGAACCGTCTAGGACGAGTTTGTAAAAGTAGGTTTTTCGGAAAATTCAAAATGGCGGGGAAATTATCATGACCGAAAATGACATCATAGGTTGCAATTGAATCGGCATGAGCGAATGACTCTATTATGACCAGTTTCAATATACTAGGCTAATTTAATCAAAAGTTATTAGCATTTTTGTCAAGTTTGTTATATCTTTTGACCACAAGGTGGCACTGCCCTAAAACTTTTTGAGTACCTTCAGGGCATAGCATGGAAGTCACATACCGAGTTTAGTAACAATATACTAATGCATTTGTAAAATATAGCATTTTTTGACAAAATTCAAAATGGCCGACAGCCAAAATGGCCGATATGGTAAAATTGAATATCAGACGACTCGGCATGCCGTCCTGAATGTAACGAGACCACTTTTATGATTTTTGGACAAACAGTTCAGAAGTTATAAGCAAAAATAGCAATTTTTCGTATCTCCGGACCAGTAGGTGGTGCTGCGCCGAAACGCTGTATGTTGCCTCAAGTCATGCTTGTGATGACAAGTACCAAGTTTGGTTTGAATACGATAAAGCGTTGCGGAGATATTGCCTTAAGTGTGTTTTTGCAACCGCTACGTAAAATTTGTTTGCGCGTTTATCAAAAATGATTTGACGAATCAACTTGATTTGCAAGATTTTTTGTCAGCATGGTCTGAAGATGATCTGGTTCAATTTTCGTGCAAATCGGATGAACCGTCTAGGACGAGTTCGTAAAAGTAGGTTTTTCGGAAAATTCAAAATGGCGGGGAAATTTTTATGACGGAAAATGACGTCATAGGGTGCAATCGATTCGTCTTGAGCCAAGGAATCAGAGGAAAAAATAATTTTGTTTCTAGCCCTTATGGTTCAAAAGTTATAAGCATAAACATGAGTCAAATTTTGGACTGATGGTGGCGCTAGAGGGATTGAGTTTGAGACTCCAAATTTTTTTACGGTGACATTTCAGACTGTCCTCTATTAGTGTGCCAAATTTCACAACTTTTTACCATACGGTTCTATGGGCTGCCATAGACTTCGCGGCGGAAGAAGAAGAAGAAGATGAATAAATATAGCTGCAAGCAGCAATACCGGGGCCAAGCGCAAAGAAGAAGACAAGACATGCCAAAATGGCTGGCAGTGTCAGATCAACTGGAGCAATGAGCAATTAATCACGTTTTAAGATGATTTTAGGCAAAAGGCTGAAAAATGCATTGTAGTCTGACAGTGTCAGACCAACTGCAACAATGAACAATTATACAGTTTAAGAAGATTAGGCAAAATGGCTGAAATATCATATATAGAGTCACTGATAATATAAGTTGATGGTTTTTCACTTTTGACCAATAGGTGGCGCAGTTACGAAATTGATATGGTGTGGTCAGAATAAGGGAACAATGACACATGCAAAGTTTGATACCAATATGTCAAAGCATTGCAGAGATACAGCCTCAAGAGTCATTTTGGCATCATGTCTCAAATTCGTCGCTGCGGTTTACAAAAACGGTTTCATCTATTGATGCAAAATCCCTAACTTTTTGTTGACACAGTCTGAAGATGATACGATTCGATTTTGGTGGAAATCGGACAAACGGTCTAGGATGAGTTTGAAAAAGTAGATTTTGATCAAATAAGAACATTGAGGACAGGATGTTTGACCAAATATGGCAAAATTAGTATCTATCAGTTTAAGAAGATTAGGCAAAATGGCTGAAATATCATATATAGAGTCACTGATAATATAAGTTAATGGTTTATCACTTTTGACCAATAGGTGGCACAGTTACGAAATTTATGTGGTGTGGTCAGAATAAGGGAACAATGACACATGCAAAGTTTAATGCCAATATGTCAAAGCATTGCAGAGATACAGCCTCAAGAGTCATTTTGGCATCATGCCTCAACTTCGTCGCTGCGGTTTACAAAAACGGTTTCATCTATTGATGCAAAATCCCTAACTTTTTATTGACACAGTCTGAAGATGATACGATTTGATTTTGGTAGAAATTGGACAAACGGTCTAGGATGAGTTTGAAAAAGTAGGTTTTGATCAAATAAGAATATTGAGGACAGTATGTTTGACCAAATATGGTAAAATTAGTATCTATATTCTCGGCATAAGCCAATAAATGTATTATGACCAGTTTCATTAAACTAGGCTAATTTAATCAAAAGTTATTAGAATTTTTGTAAATTTTGTTATAACCTTTGACCACAAGGTGGCACTGCCCCAAAACTTTTTGAGTACCTTCAAAGCATGGTGCGGAAGACATACCACATTTCATAACGATAGACTAATGCGTTTGTATTTTAGCACATAATTCAAAATGGCCGACAGCCAAAATGGCCGATATGGTAAAATTGAATATCAGACGACTCGGCATGCCGTCCTGAATCTAATGAGACAACTTTCATGATTTTTGGACAAACGGTTAAAAAAATGATAAAAGCAAAAATATCCATTCTTTGTATCTCCGGACCAGTAGGTGGCACTGCGCCGAAACGCAGCATGTTGCCTCAGGTCATGCTTGTGATGACATGTACCAAGATTGGTTTGAATACGATAAAGCATTGCGGAGATATTGCCTTATGAGTGTTTTTGCAACCGCTACGCAAAATTTGTGTGCGCGTTTATCGAAAACGATTAGACAAATCAACTTGATTTGCAAGATTTTTTGTCAGCATGGTCTGAAGATGATATGGTTCAATTTCTGTGCAAATCGGACAAACCGTCTAGGACGAGTTCGCAAAAGTAGGTTTTTTGGAAAATTAAAAATGGCGGGGAAATTATCATGACCGAAAATGACGTCATAGGGTGCAATTGAATCGGTATGAGCCAATGAATGTATTATGACCAGTTTCATTAAACTAAGCTAATTTAATCAAAAGTTATTAGCATTTTTGTAAATTTTGTTATAACCTTTGACCACAAGGTGGCACTGCCCCAACACTTTTTGAGTACCTTCAAAGCATGGTGCGGAAGACACATACCAAGTTTCATAACGATAGACTAATGAGTTTGTAAAATATAGCATTTTAGCACATAATTCAAAATGGCCGAAAGCCAAAATGGCCGATATGGTAAAATTGAATATGCAAGTTGAATATGCAAGTGCAAATAATTGTGGTGGTGCAAACTTTTTTTTCATTTCTACAAATTGTAATTACTGTGCCTGCTGTGAGCTGATACACTGACTGAACCACCATTCTATAATTAACAAATTCAACTTCATCTTCACACTCTAAACTTTAAAGCAGGCTTTAGGTTGTTTAATTAGTTACTTCCTTTCACTGTGCTTTGTGCACATGACAGAGAGCTAAATGCAGCACGCAAAATGTAAATCCACATCTCGGCGGACATGTCGTGGACGACCAACACCTCCAGCCTGGTCAAGAAGGCTCACCAGCACCTCTTCTTCCTGAGGACACTGAGGAAGAATCAGCTCTCCTCGGCTATCCTGGTGAACTTCTATCGCTGCCCAATAGAAAGCATCCTGACCAACTGTGTGGCAGTATGGTATGGGAGCTGCTCTGTTGCGGAGCGCAAGGCACTGCAGCGGGTGGTGAAAACTGCCCAGCGCATCATAGGGACTCCACTACCTGCCATCGAGCACATCCAGAGGAAACTCTGTCTGCATCGAGCTCGCAGCATCCTCAAGGACTCCTCTCACCCAGCCCACAGACTGTTTTCTCTCCTGCCCTCCGGCAGGCGTTTCAGGATCCACCGGACCAGGACCAGCAGACTTAAGAACAGTTTTTTCCCCAGAGCTGTCTCTTTACTGAACTCAAACCCCAGCTGATCCACTTCCCTCATAAACTGCTAACTCTCCTACCTCACACCTACATTCACTTTGTTATTTGCACTACCGACTGTTTATTACAGTAACAACTGTTTACTTATGCATTTTGCACTAAAATACCTTAACTGGATTATGCTCATTTGCACTGCCGACTGTTATTTACAGTACCTACTGTTTACATGTGCATTTTGCACCATACTTCTAACTGTAATATGCAATCACTTTCCACTGCACTTTTACACTTTCTTGGATAGCTTCTGTCCATAATTTATTGCACTAACTTAATCCACTGCTATATTCCTCGTTTAGCCTAACATATCATTGTATAACTCTATCTGTAAAATTCTGTTTATAGTAATAGCCATCTGTATATTATATTCATAGTACATATTCACCTGTAAATTCTGTTTATAGCAATATAGCCATCTGTATATTTATTCACTGTACATATTCACCTGTAAATTCTGTTCTGTTTATAGTAATAACCATCTCTCTATTTATATATATTTATATATATTCAGTACATTTCCATGTCCTGCACTTATGCAACCTTTGTATATCCTGCACTTGCTGCTATTGCACTTCTGGTTAGACCTAAACTGCATTTCGTTGCCTTGTACTTGTGTAATGACAATAAAGTTGAATCTAATCTAAAGAGCTGAAAGAATTTTACTTGCCCGACCAGACATAAGTAGTCTGATTAACTGTTGAATAACAAACATAACTAAAGAATAACCAAAACGCAATAATGATTCAGATTGTATTTAATTTAGTGTAAGTGATAGTGGATAATAATGTATGTAGGGCCTACTATAATGTTACTGACGGTAACAAGGTTGCCCTGTTGAGGCTGGTGCAGCCTCTCAAGGAGAAATTAAAACAAATCAACAGCACACACAAAGATTGAAAATGTGATAGTTTCATATAGTGTTAATTTTGTCACCTATTTTTTATTCAGTCTTAGTCTTAGTCTTGTGCCAAATGTCCTTGTTAGTTTTAGTCATATTTAGTCATTTAGATATCTTTTTTTGTTAGTCAAGTTTTAGTCGACTAAAAGTCTCGTCATTTTAGTCTAGTTTTAGTCAAAAAACAACTCAAGGTATCTTAGTCAAGTTTTAGTCTACTAAAAGTCTCGTCATTTTAGTCTAGTTTTAGTCAAAGGAAAACTCTGCATACAACCTGCATAATGTATGTGCCACAACACCACAGCTAACTGGATGATTTACAGTGTAGATGCCTAAAATCAGCATTAGCTTATGAGACGATGGGCACAAATATTGATTTCGATCTTGATTCAGTATGAATTACATATGTATAGGCCTATAGCCTACTGTACATATAAGGAAAACAAGTTTGCCTTTTAGCACTATTTTAAACTTTTTTGGGGGTTATATTATATTTGCTTGCATTCACTATTCACTATTATTAACATCTTAAAATGTAACAAATAAGTAAGCAGTTATAATCTGCAATACTTTTTTGAGCAACTAGACTACATGTATATTTATTAAAGAGCCATACAGGCACCAGTAAAGGCATTACAAGTGAAACTTTTTATTGTTCCAGCCACAAAATGGCTCTAATTTGCCTCTTTGCATTGGAATTCTCTATTTTAACCTTGATTAATACACTAATTGTAATATAAATAATACAAATATTAGAAGAAAAATGTTTTAAGTGGTCATTAATGGACCATAAGTATTGCACAAATAGTATTTAGTACCAAAAGATCACCTCCAAATATTCAATAAATATTATTGAACTAAAATATAGGCTATTTATTTAAAAAAATTGTTAAGATGTACGGTCACATTTGACCATCAATGAGTATAAGTGTGACTTAATTAGAATACCTGAGGGCTAAATACAAGAAAAACATTAACATTAATGTTAACAATGTTGCATCTCCACTACCACTCTCCATAATAAAATGATACTGTAAATGTGGCTGACGTAATAATTAATGCACACTATATGCTGTAGGCTACTGTTTACCAAAAATTGATGCAAACACCTGTGTAGTGAAGCTGTTGTGTAACTTGCGCGGCTGTTGTGTAACTTGCGCAGAAGTATTGAGCGCTCCGTGAACCACGTGACTGACCGCGCGCGCCGCAGCTAGATGACAGGAGGAGAATGAGAGAGACCTGTAGCCTACTCGAGCAACAGCGCGAACTCTTTCGGAATATTTTGAACTGCTGAATTTTCATCTCATGATGAAAAAGTAGAGACGATTGTAGACGAAAATGAAGAGAGATTTTATCTTAGTTTTTATTTTATGCAAAACATTTTAGTCTCGTCCTTTTTCGTCAACAATAGTGCATGTTAATTTAGTCTTAGTCGGCGTTTTTGGACATTGATGCAGTCTCGTCATCGTCTCGTCTTCGTCAGGGAAAAAAAGGTTGTTGACGAACATATTTAGTCTCGTCTCGTCTGACGAAATTAACACTAGTTTCATACAACAGTTTAATAAACAGTTCAAATGAAGTGAATTACATTTTAGACACAATATGTACTTGTTCTTTTTCAGCAGAAAAAAATAGTTAGAAACAAATCACAGCAGCATGTCATGACAGCACCTTATCATTAGTGATTACCCTTTCATAAACAACTGCCTCATTCAATGAATCAGCCGTTTGAACAAATCGTTTGAATAAATGACTCAATGACTCACCCATTAAGATGGTCACCTTCCGCCACCTACTGGATGTTTATGTTCATGTGTAAATTATTTAATTTGATTGGCAACAGCCCTATAGTTAATAATTATTCTAATAGACACTTTTATTCTAATTCTTTTAATGTATTGATTAAATTAAAGAATTGAAAATAAAAATGCATTTAATAACATTAGAGGGGAATGGCCTTCATAAAAAATGGTGAGAATATTGATTAAAAAAATGGTATTTATAAAATAAACATTATATTTTCATCACACACAGACACACACAAACACACAATATATATATATAAACATGTTAGTTGTGGTAATCCTACATTTTTGCTGGTGCTCCTAAATTTTTAATTGGGAGCACTAATGCTACCAAGTAAAAAAAAAAATATTTCAAACACTGACTAATATTAATTATACATGTATTAATATACAATACTAACACAAAAGTGTTTGACATGCTTAATGAAATATAATAACAATCTAAATGAAACATATTAGTCGAGAAGACAAAGTCTTCTTGACTAATATGAAAAATGCATTGTATGTGTCAATATGTCATTGCAAAAATTTAGCCTCAAGAGGCCTTTTCAATATAAGAATGGACCACATGCGGTGCTGTTTTGAAACCGTTTAAGCAGCTTAAAGGCATGGTGCTGATGGCATATACCAAGTTTCGTAATGATACACCAATTCATTTGTAAAGCATAGCATTTTATATCATAATACTGCATTGTAGTCAATGGGAATTTCATGTTTTGTTCTATTATAGCGCCACCAAGTGGCACAATCCTACCATTTTTTTTTACGTGTCCTCGTAGTGAGCCCATACATGTCTGTATCAATTTTGGTGAAAATATCTCATTTGGTTTTGGAGTTATAGACATTTATATGAAAAAACACATGAAAAATGACTGACACCTGACTTTGATTGGATTTTACACCCCCTTACTATCAATATTTTGACATTTGGGCATTATTGTATATTTATCGACCTATGTTTTCGAACTTCTGATGCTGGTTTCGTCTCGATCGGACTAGCGGTTTCGAAGATATCAGCTAATGTTTTTAAAGTGCTAAATTACAACGCTGCACAAATAATACGCCGAAACCTGGCAAGTCTGGTATCGTTGGACTCGGCAAGGATTCAGGAGACAAAAAAAGTTACTCTCATGAAAATAAGTCAATCTCACCTAAAGTTATAAGCATTTGAAAAAAAAAAATCTCCACTAGGTGGCGCTGTTTCGAAACTTCTTGGGCTCATTCAGGGCACCGTGTTGATGACCCATACCGAGTTTCGTAACAATCCGTTCATGTGTTCATAAAATACAGCATTTTAGCACATAATTCAAAATGGCCGACAGCCAAAATGGCCGATATGGTAAAATTGAATATCAGACGACTCGGCATGCCGTCCTGAATGTAACGAGACCACTTTTATGATTTTTGGACAAACAGTTCAGAAGTTATAAGCAAAAATTACAAATTTTCGTATCTCCGGACCAGTAGGTGGCGCTGCGCCGAAACGCTGTATGTTGCCTCAAGTTATGCTTGTGATGACATGTACCAAGTTTGGTTTGAATACAATAAAGCGTTGCGGAGATATTGCCTTAAGTGTGTTTTTGCAACCGCTACGTAAAATTTGTTTGCGCGTTTATCGCAAATGATTTGACGAATCAACTCGATTTGCAAGTTTTTTTGTCAGCATGGTCTGAAGATGATCTGGTTCAATTTTCGTGCAAATCGGATGAACCGTCTAGGACGAGTTCGTAAAAGTAGGTTTTTCGGAAAATTAAAAATGGCGGGAAAATTTTTATGACGGAAAATGACGTCATATGGTGCAATCGAATCGTCTTGAGCCAAGGAATCAGGGGAAAAAAGAATTTTGTTTGTAGCCCTTATGGTTCAAAAGTTATTAGCATAAACATGAGTCACATTTTGGACTGATGGTGGCGCTAGAGGGATTGAGTTAGAGACTCCAAACTTGCTATGGAGACACTTGAGACCGTCCTCTATAAGTGAGCCAAATTTCATAACTTTTTACCATACGGTTCTATGGGCTGCCATAGACTTCGTGGCGGAAGAAGAAGAAGAAGAAGATGAAATATAGCTGCAAGCAGCAATACCGGGGCCAAGCGCAAAGAAGAAGACAAGACATGCCAAAATGGCTGGCAGTGTCAGATCAACTGGAGCAATGAGCAATTAATCACGTTTTAAGATGATTTTAAGCAAAAGGCTGAAAATGCATTGTAGTCTGAGAGTGTCAGACCAACTGCAACAATTAACAATTATACAGTTTAACAAGATTAGGCAAAATGGCTGAAATATCATATATTGAGTCACTGATAATGTAAGTTAATGGTTTATCACTTTTGACCAATACTTTGACCAGTTACGAAATGTATGTGGTGTGGTCAGAATAAGGGAACAATGACACATGCAAAGTTTGATGCCAATATGTCAAAGCATTGCAGAGATACAGCCTCAAGAGTCATTTTGGCATAATGGCTCAACTTCGTCACTGCGGTTTACAAAAATGGTTTCATCTATTGATGCAAAATCCATAACTTTTTGTTGACACAGTCTGAAGATGATACGATTCGATTTTGGTGGAAATTGGACAAACGGTCTAGGATGAGTTTGAAAAAGTAGGTTTTGATCAAATAAGAACATTGAGGACAGGATGTTTGACCAAATATGGAAAAATTAGTATCTCTGTTCTCGGCATGAGCCAATGACTGTATTATGACCAGTTTCATTAAACTAGGCTAATTTAATCAAAAGTTATTAGCATGTTTGTAAATTTTGTTATAACCTCTGACCACAAGGTGGCACTGCCCCAAAACGTTTTGAGTACCTTCAAAGCATGGTGCGGAAGACATGATTTTTGGACAAACAGTTCAAAAGTTATAAGCAAAAATAGCCATTTTTTGTATCTCCGGACAAGTAGGTGGCGCTGCGCCGAAACGCTGCATGTTGCTTCAGGTCATGCTTGTGATGACATATACCAAGATTGGTTTGAATACGATAAAGCGTTGTGGAGATATAGGCTTATGAGTGTTTTTGCAACCGCTACGCAAATTTTGTGTGCGCGTTTATCGAAAACGATTTGACAAATCAACTTGATTTGCAAGATTTTTTGTCAGCATGGTCTGAAGATGATCTGGTTCAATTTTCGTGCAAATCGGACAAACCGTCTAGGACGAGTTCGTAAAAGTAGGTTTTTTGGAAAATTAAAAATGGCGGGGAAATTATCATGACCAAAAATGACATCATAGGTTGCAATTAAATCGGCATGAGCCAATGACTCTATTATGACCAGTTTCAATATACTAGGCTAATTTAATCAAAAGTTATTAGCATTTTTGTCAAGTTTGTTATATCTTTTGACCACAAGGTGGCACTGCCCTAAAACTTTTTGAGTACCTTCAGGGCATAGCAAGGAAGTCACATACCGAGTTTAGTAACAATATACTAATGCATTTGTAAAATATAGCATTTTTTGACAAAATTCAAAATGGCCGACAGCCAAAATGGCCGATATGGTAAAATTGAATATCAGACGACTCGGCATGCCGTCCTGAATGTATCGAGACCACTTTTATGATTTTTGGACAAACAGTTCAGAAGTTATAAGCAAAAATAGCAATTTTTCGTATCTCCGGACCAGTAGGTGGCGCTGCGCCGAAACGCTGTATGTTGCCTCAAGTCATGCTTGTGATGACATGTACCAAGTTTGGTTTGAATACGATAAAGCGTTGCGGAGATATTGCCTTAAGAGTGTTTTTGCAACCACTACGTAAAATTTGTTTGCGCGTTTATCGCAAATGATTTGACGAATCAACTTGATTTGCAAGATTTTTTGTCAGCATGGTCTGAAGATGATCTGGTTCAATTTTCGTGCAAATCGGATGAACCGTCTAGGACGAGTTCGTAAAAGTAGGTTTTTCGGAAAATTCAAAATGGCGGGAAAATTTTTATGACGGAAAATGACGTCATAGGGTGCAATGGAATCGTCTTGAGCCAAGGAATCAGAGGAAAAAAGAATTTTGTTTCTAGCCCTTATGGTTCAAAAGTTATTAGCATAAACATGAGTAAAATTTTGGACTGATGGTGGCGCTAGAGGGATTGAGTTTGAGACTCCAAATTTGCTACGGTGACATTTCAGACTGTCCTCTATTAGTGTGCCAAATTTCACAACTTTTTACCATACGGTTCTATGGGCTGCCATTGACTTCGTGGCGGAAGAAGAAGAAGAAGAAGATGAAATATAGCTGCAAGCAGCAATACCGGGGCCAAGCGCAAAGAAGAAGACAAGACATGCCAAAATGGCTGGCAGTGTCAGATCAACTGGAGCAATGAGCAATTAATCACGTTTTAAGATGATTTTAAGCAAAAGGCTGAAAATGCATTGTAGTCTGAGAGTGTCAGACCAACTGCAACAATTAACAATTATACAGTTTAAGAAGATTAGGCAAAATGGCTGAAATATCATATATTGAGTCACTGATAATGTAAGTTAATGGTTTATCACTTTTGACCAATAGGTGGCACAGATACGAAATTGATGTGGTGTGGTCAGAATAAGGGAACAATGACACATGCAAAGTTTGATGCCAATATGTCAAAGCATTGCAGAGATACAGCCTCAAGAGTAATTTTGGCATAATGGCTCAACTTCGTCGCTGCGGTTTACAAAAACGGTTTCATATATTGATGCAAAATCCCTAACTTTTTGTTGACACAGTCTGAAGATGATACGATTCGATTTTGGTGGAAATTGGACAAACAGTCTAGGATGAGTTTGAAAAAGTAGGTTTTGATCAAATAAGAACATTGAGGACAGGATGTTTGACCAAATATGGCAAAATTAGTATCTATGTTCTCGGCATGAGCCAATGACTGTATTATGACCAGTTTCATTAAACTAGGCTATTTTAATCAAAAGTTATTAGCATGTTTGTAAATTTTGTTATAACATCTGACCACAAGGTGGCACTGCCCCAAAACGTTTTGAGTACCTTCAAAGCATGGTGCGGAAGACATGATTTTTGGACAAACAGTTCAAAAGTTATAAGCAAAAATAGCCATTTTTTGTATCTCCGGACCAGTAGGTGGCGCTGCGCCGAAACGCTGCATGTTGCTACAGGTCATGCTTGTGATGACATATACCAAGATTGGTTTGAATACGATAAAGCGTTGTGGAGATATAGGCTTATGAGTGTTTTTGCAACCGCTACGCAAAATTTGTGTGCGCGTTTATTGAAAACGATTTGACAAATCAACTTGATTTGCAAGATTTTTTGTCAGCATGGTCTGAAGATGATATGGTTCAATTTCTGTGCAAATCGGACAAACCGTCTAGGACGAGTTTGCAAAAGTAGGTTTTTTGGAAAATTAAAAATGGCGGGGAAATTATCATGACCGAAAATGACATCATAGGTTGCAATTGAATCGGCATGAGCCAATGACTCTATTATGACCAGTTTCAATATACTAGGCTAATTTGATCAAAAGTTATTAGCATTTTTGTCAAGTTTGTTATATCTTTTGACCACAAGGTGGCACTGCCCTAAAACTTTTTGAGTACCTTCAGGGCATAGCAAGGAAGTCACATACCGAGTTTAGTAACAATATACTAATGCATTTGTAAAATATAGCATTTTTTGACAAAATTCAAAATGGCCGACAGCCAAAATGGCCGATATGGTAAAATTGAATATCAGACGACTCGGCATGCCGTCCTGAATGTAACGAGACCACTTTTATGATTTTTGGACAAACAGTTCAGAAGTTAAAAGCAAAAATAGCAATTTTTCGTATCTCCGGACCAGTAGGTGGCGCTGTGCCGAAACGCTGTATGTTGCCTCAAGTCATGCTTGTGATGACATGTACCAAGTTTGGTTTGAATACGATAAAGTGTTGCGGAGATATTGCCTTAAGAGTGTTTTTGCAACCGCTACGTAAAATTTGTTTGCGCGTTTATCGCAAATGATTTGACGAATCAACTTGATTTGCAAGTTTTTTTGTCAGCATGGTCTGAAGATGATCTGGTTCAATTTTCGTGCAAATCGGATGAACCGTCTAGGACGAGTTCGTAAAAGTAGGTTTTTCGGAAAATTAAAAATGGCGGGAAAATTTTTATGACGGAAAATGACGTCATAGGGTGCAATCGAATTGTCTTGAGCCAAGGAATCAGAGGAAAAAAGAAATTTGTTTCTAGCCCTTATGGTTCAAAAGTTATTAGCATAAACATGAGTTACATTTTGGACTGATGGTGGCGCTAGAGGGATTGAGTTTGAGACTCCAAATTTGCTACGGTGACATTTCAGACTGTCCTCTATTAGTGTGCCAAATTTCACAACTTTTTACCATACGGTTCTATGGGCTGCCATAGACTTCGTGGCGGAAGAAGAAGAAGAAGAAGAAGAAGAAGAAGATGAATAATAATAATAATAGGAACGGGAACGGTTTCAATAGGTGCCTTCGCACCTTCGGTGCTTGGCCCCTAATAATAATAATAAGAACGGGAACGGTTTCAATAGGTGCCTTCGCACCTTCGGTGCTTGGCCCCTAATAATAATAGGAACGGGAACGGTTTCAATAGGTGCCTTCGCACCTTCGGTGCTTGGCCCCTAATAATAATAGGAACGGGAACGGTTTCAATAGGTGCCTTCGCACCTTCGGTGCTTGGCCCCTAATAATAATAAGAACGGGAACGGTTTCAATAGGTGCCTTCGCACCTTCGGTGCTTGGCCCCTAATAATAAGAACGGGAACGGTTTCAATAGGTGCCTTCGCACCTTCGGTGCTTGGCCCCTAATAATAAGAACGGGAACGGTTTCAATAGGTGCCTTCGCACCTTCGGTGCTTGGCCCCTAATAAACTATGCTTTTCAGGTTTTTCAGGTACGTCTAACATTAGTTTTCAGGTAGGCCTACAGAAATTGATCAAATGTAAAATAACATTGCATATATGACTGTATAAATTAAAGATTAATCCTATTAAACTTACAAAAGTTATTCAATGAAGAGCAGTGAGTGATGCCCTTGTCTTTTGTTTGACATTAAACAGACAGCAGTAAAGGCTACTGCCCCTTTAAGACCTCGGATATGCGTTGTCTTTTCTGGACTGTATAAAGCTTACTTAAGCCATATACAGACTATGTCTGCTAGAATACTCATCAATATGTTGACATACTTTTTGCGTGAGTTTGTCCATTCAAGAGCAAGACTTGAAAGAGAACTCAATATTTGCGCGCTGAGAGACGTGTGCGCGCTCTCGGATGAGTGCACGGAAAATTTTCTCACAGTGCGCGCGACTTCTCATTCGCGTCTTCTGGCACTAAACCAGATAGTTGCGTGTTCTGAGTTAACACAATCAGAACGTAAAAATACGGGATATTTTACGGGAAAATACTAAAACGGGAAGACAGCGGGAAAAGAGCTAAAATACGTGAGAAACCCGGAAAAAACGGGAGGGTTGACAGCTATGGTGTGTGTGTGTGTGTGTGTGTGTGCGATATGTAGGCTTAGGGGTAGTGTAGGGGGATAGAATGTACAGTTTGTACAGTATACAAACCATTAAGTCTATGGAATGCCATCTGCCTGTCTTTCCCCTTCCCCCTCTCTATCTGTGTGTGTGTGTGTGGGGGGGGGGGGGGGTCTCTCTCTCACCCTGTGAGTTTGTGTGTGTGCCTTTCTCTCAGTCCTTCCCCTCCCCCTCACTCTCACTCTATCATTGTGTGTGTGTGTGTGTGTGTGTGTGTGTGTGTGTGTGTGTGTGTGTGTGTGTGTGTGTGTGTGTGTGTGTGTGTGTGTGTGTGTGTGTGTGTGTGTGTGTGTGTGTGTGTGTGTGACTTTCTCTCTTGATCATAATTTAACCCTTTCATATAGGCTATCACAAATAACTATCACTTGAAATAAAAACGTCATGTGATGTGTTTGCCAAGATCACGTATGATGATGCACATGTCTTTAAATTAATTATTTACTGATATAATATAAATGTATTAAAACATAAATTTCACATGATTTTATAAAAGTGGCTATTTATAATAAACTTCCATAAAATGTAGACACGCATCTTACTCTTACCTGACACTGATATTAAAATCATCTTTGCAGTTTCTGTGATTTGGCTCCATTTATACATTTTTTATTAAAAAAATTTTATTGGACCACCCATATTGAAATTAAAGCATGTTTTATGGTGCATAAGATTGGTGCACAAATGGTAGCTAAGGTAGCTCAAAAACACATGAAGAGAAGTGTTAGAATAAAACAACATCAGCATTCGAATGGTATTCTGAACTCATTCCAATTTGACCTTTGACATAATCTGACATGAAATTCATATAAATTTAATTGATCTCATAGATGTGGCTGTTGTGGTTTGTGGTCATAGCAGCACCAACAGCTGCAGTTAATGTGGTGAATTCAGATGACTTTGACATAGTCCTTTTATGTTTTCCCATTTTAAATGCCTATTGCCTGCCGTGCACAGTTAAACTGATGCCACCGGGGTGGCGGTGCCACCGGCTTGGGCCCGTCATCGCTGCTCGCAGCTTTAATTTTTTTTATTTTTTTCGACTTCTCGGGTACTTTTGGGGCACTTAACATGCTCGAAAACTCTTGAAACTTCGCACAGGCGTCGGAATGCGCGGCCATCAGAGCCAGGCTGAAGCTGGTACCCGGGCGTGGCAGGGGGGCTCGACAGCGCCCCCTAAAGTGGGGTCTGAAAACTTGGTCCATATATCAAACACACTTGCACGTACATGTATGAAACTTGGTACACATATAGATCTCATCGGGCCGAACAACTTTCGTGCTCATAGTTATGTGTCAGCCCAACAGGAAGTGAGCTATTATGGGTTGTTCGGAAAACGCATGCTCTGGAATTTAATATACTCCTCCGAGGCCATTGTTTCGATCATTGCCAAACTCGGTCAGCATTACGTGAACATATTCAGGATGCTAAATTGCGAGCGGATTTTTGATATCTCGAAAAGTCTGGCCGTGGCGATGCAACGAATTTATGGCGAGAAAAGGGAAACAGGAAGTGTGTTATAACTTGTGCAAACATTGACTGGTTTGGATGAAACTTCAGCTGTGTGTTTGTTATAAGAAGCCGATCACATGGATATGACTTTTGTGAGTCAAAGTTATAGCGCCACCAACTGGCAGCAGGAAGTGTGTCACTTTCAAAAATGCTTTGAATCACCATCTTATTTTCACCAGATTTATTTCAAACTTCATCAGTATAATGTGAAAACATGACAGATAGAGACGTATGAAATGGATTCCTGAAATTTCAAATACTGTTGCCATGGCAACGTGTCAAAGTTTAATAATCTTTTGGCTGTTCTGAGGCTCTTAGCATGCTTGAAATTGCTTGAAACTGCTTGAAACTCAACACACACATCAGAGATGTCAGTCAGTACACATGGACAAAGCCTCAGAAACGGGTGGGGATGAGGGGCTCTCTAGCGCCACCTTTTGACAAAAGTGAAGGGCTTCGTTTCATCTACAATCACCAAACTCAGTATATATATTGACCTCATCGAGCCGGACAACTTTCTAATTTACAGTCATTAGCTCCGACCAACAGGAAGTCAGATATTTTGGTTTGAAGGTAAATTTTTGGTTAAATCGGGGTCTGAGTTTTTACGTTCTCCTCGTAGGCGTTTTATTCAATCTCCACCAAACTCGGTCAACATGAAACAAAGATACTGAAGATGCTAAAATGTGAACGGATATTGGATATCTCAAACGGTGTTTCCATGGCAAGGGATTAAATAAGGACAAAAAAGGGGAACAGAAATTCTCTGTGTCTGCTGCTCTCCCCTCAATGAACACAAGATGGCAGCATTGTATTAGTTTTGAAGCAGGATAAAAAAAAAACTTGTTTCTCTCTCTCTCTCTCTCTCTCTCTCTCTCTCTTGTTTGTGATTTATGAGGACACAAATTTGTATAATGACATGGGTATTACACTGGTATTACAACGTGTATGTGTGTGTGTTTAAAAACATACTAAAACAATGTTTTATTAAAATGTAACCAAATAGCTTTAAAATAATCATACTATTTTTCAGATCAATATATTTATTTTATTTAATATATTTCTTCTGAATATTTATTCTCTGTCTGCCCTCCCCTCACTAAAAGGTAGCAGTGTTGTTCTGAGGCTCTTAGCATGCTTGAAATTGCTTGAAACTGCTTGAAACTCAACACACACATCAGAGATGTCAGTCAGTACACATGGACAAAGCCTCAGAAACGGGCGGGGATGAGGGGCTCTCTAGCGCCACCTTTTGACAAAAGTGGGGGGGTTAGTTTTATCTTGAGTCACCAAACTCGGTACATATATTTTTCTCTTCGAGCCGGACAACTTTCTAATTTACAGTCATTAGCTCCGACCAACAGGAAGTCAGATATTTTGGTTTGAAGGTGAATATTTATGTAATTCAGGGTCTGAGTTTTTACGTTCTCCTCGTAGGCGATTTATTCAATCTCCACCAAACTCGGTCAACATGAAACAAAGATACGGAAGATGCTTAAATGCGAACGAATATTGGATATCTCAAACGGTGTTGCCATGGCGAGGGATTAAATAAGGACAAAAAAAGGGGAACAGTAATTCTCATATCTTGTAAAATAATATTTTGATTTAAATTAAATTAAGATTGTATGTTTGGTAATTGAACTTAGATTAATTTAAAATGACTGTACTATTTTTCAGATGAATATATATATATTTTATAAATATTTCTTTGTATAATGTATTGTGCCCGTGTGTGCTGCCCTTCCCTCAATGAACACAAGATGGCAGCATTGTGTTAGTTTTGAAGCAGGATAAAAAAAAAACTTGTTTCTCTCTCTCTCTCTCTCTCTGTGTGTGTGTGTGTGTGTGTGTGTGTGTGTGTGTGTGTGTGTGTGTGTGTGTGTGTGTGGGCATGTTTTTGTGAAATATCAGGACACAAATGGACACCCAACACCCAACCTTTTTTCAGTCATTTTATCATACGTTATGCTAGGGGTGTAACGGTACAGATTGCTCACGGTTCGGTTTGTATCACGGTTTAAGGTTCACCGTTTCGGTACGGTTCAGTATTTGTTATGTTCAGGGAAAAAAGGACTACTGTCAAATAAAAAAAAAGAAAATAATAAGAACAAATCATTTAAATACAAGCAGCAGCACAAATAAATACTATTGAGCAAAGATAATAATAAAATAAACTATGCTTTTCAGGTTTTTCAGGTACGTCTAACATTAGTTTTCAGGTACAGAAATTGATCAAATGTAAAATAACATTGCATATATGACTGTATAAATTAAAGATTAATCCTATTAAACTTACAAAAGTTATTCAATCAAGAGCAGTGAGTGATGCCCTTGTCTTTTGTTTGACATTAAACAGACAGCAGTAAAGGCTACTGCCCCTTTAAGACCTCGGATATGCGTCGTCTTTTCTGGACTGTATAAAGCTTACTTAAGCCATATACAGACTATGTCTGCTAGAATACTCATCAATATGTTGACATACTTTTTGCGTGAGTTTGTCCGTTCAAGAGCAAGACTTGAAAGAGAACTCAATATTTGCGCGCTGAGAGACGTGTGCGCGCTCTCGGATGAGTGCACGGAAAATTTTCTCACAGTGCGCGCGACTTCTCATTCGCGTCTTCTGGCACTAAACCAGATAGTTGCGTGTTCTGAGTTAACACAATCAGAACTTAAAAATACGGGATATTTTACGGGAAAATACTAAAACGGGAAGACAGCGGGAAAAGAGCTAAAATACGTGAGAAACCCGGAAAAAACGGGAGGGTTGACAGCTATGGTGTGTGTGTGTGTGCGATATGTAGGCTTAGGGGTAGTGTAGGGGGATAGAATGTACAGTTTGTACAGTATACAAACCATTAAGTCTATGGAATGCCATCTGCCTGTCTTTCCCCTTCCCCCTGTCTATCTGTGTGTGTGTGTGTGTGTGTGGGGGGGGGGGGGTCTCTCTCTCACCCTGTGAGTTTGTGTGTGTGCCTTTCTCTCAGTCCTTCCCCTCCCCCTCACTCTCACTCTATCATTGTGTGTGTCTGTGTGTGTGTGTGTGTGTGTGTGTGTGTGTGTGTGTGTGTGTGTGTGTGTGTGTGTGTGTGTGTGTGTGTGTGTGTGTGTGTGTGTGTGTGTGTGTGTGTGTGTGTGTGTGTGTGTGTGTGTGACTTTCTCTCTTGATCATAATTTAACCCTTTCATATAGGCTATCACAAATAACTATCACTTGAAATAAAAACGTCATGTGATGTGTTTGCCAAGATCACGTATGATGCACATGTCTTTAAATTAATTATTTACTGATATAATATAAATGTATTCAAACATAAATTTCACATGATTTTATAAAAGTGGCTATTTATAATAAACTTCCATAAAATGTAGACACGCATCTTACTCTTACCTGACACTGATATTAAAATCATCTTTGCAGTTTCTGTGATTTGGCTCCATTTATACAGTTTTTATTAAAAAAAAATTTATTGGACCACCCATATTGAAATGAAAGCATGTTTTATGGTGCATAAGATTGGTGCACAAACGGTAGCTAAGGTAGCTCAAAAACACATGAAGAGAAGTGTTAGAATAAAACAACATCAGCATTCGAATGGTATTCTGAACTCATTCCAATTTGACCTTTGACATAATCTGACATGAAATTCATATACATTTAATTGATCTCATAGATGTGGCTGTTGTGGTTTGTGGTCATAGCAGCACCAACTGCTGCAGTTAATGTGGTGAATTCAGATGACTTTGACATAGTCCTTTTATGTTTTCCCATTTTAAATGCCTATTGCCTGCCGTGCACAGTTAAACTGATGCCACCGGGGTGGCGGTGCCACCGGCTTGGGCCCGTCATCGCTGCTCGCAGCTTTAATTATTATTATTTTTCTTATCGACTATTTGGGCACTTTTGGGGCCCTTACCATGCTCGAAAACTCTTGAAACTTTGCAGATACATCGGAATCTGCGGCCATCAGAGCCGGGCTGAAGCTGATACCCGGGCGTGGTAGGGGAGCTCAACAGCGCCCCCTATTAAAATTTGGTCTATATATCAAACACACTTGCACGTATATGTATGAAACTCGGTACACATATAGATCTCATCGGGGCGAACAACTTCCGCACTCATAGTCATAAACTTCGCCCAACAGGAAGTGAGCTATTTTGGGTTGTTCGGAAAACGCATGCTCTGGAATTTAATATACTCCTCCGAGGCAATTGTTTCGATCATTGCCAAACTCGGTCAGCATTAAGACAAGATATTCAGGATGCTAAATTGCGAGCGGATTTTTGATATCTCAATCGGTTTGGCCGTGGCGAAGCAACAAATTTATGGCGAGAAAAGGGAAACAGAAAGTGTGTTATAACTTGTGCAAACATTGACTGATTTGGATGAAACTTCAGCTGTGTGTTTGTTGTAGGAAGCCGATCGCAAGGATATGACGTTCGTGAGTCAAAGTTATAGCGCCACCAACTGGCAGCAGGAAGTGTGTCACTTTTTTAAAAAAATGCTTTAAATCACGGTCTTATTTTGACCCGATTGACTTCAAACTTCATCAGTATAATGTGAAAACATGGCAGATATAGACATATGAATGGATTTCTGAAATTTCCAATACTGTTGCCATGGCAACGTGTCAAAGTTTAATAATGTCTTTGGCTGTTTTTGAGACTCTTAGCATGCTTGAAATTGCATGAAACTTAACACACACATCAGAGATGTTAGTCAGTACACATGGGCAAAGCCTCAGAAACGGGTGGGGATGAGGGGCTCTATAGCGCCACCTTTTGACAAAAGTGGGGGGGTTAGTTTTATCTTCAGTCACCAAACTCGGTACATATATTGTTCTCTTCGAGCCGGACAACTTTCTAATTTACAGTCATTAGCTCCGACCAACAGGAAGTCAGATATTTTGGTTTGAAGGTGAAAATTTATATAATTCAGGGTCTGAGTTTTTACGTTCTCCTCGTAGGCGATTTATTCAATCTCCACCAAACTCGGTCAACATGAAACAAAGATATGGAAGATGCTAAAATGCGAACGAATATTGGATATCTCAAACGGTGTTGCCATGGCGAGGGATTAAATAAGGACAAAATAAGGGGAACAGAAATTGTCTCATATCTTGTAAAATCATATTTTGATTCCAATTAAATTAAGATTGTATGTTTGGTAATTGAACTTAGACTAATTTAAAATGACTGTACTATTTTTCAGATGAATATATATATATTTTATAAATATTTCTTTGAATCTATTGTGCCTGTCTGTGCTGCCCTTCCCTCAATGAACACAAGATGGCAGCATTGTGTTAGTTTTGAAGCAGGATTAAAAAAAACCTTGTTTCTCTCTCTCTCTCTCTCTCTCTCTCTCTCTCTCTCTCTGTGTGTGCTTCTGTGATTTCTGAGGACCTACATTTGTAGACATTTCATGTGTACCCGTACATATATTGTTCTCTTCGAGCCGGACAACTTTATAATTTACAGTCATTAGCTCCGACCAACAGGAAGTCAGATATTTTGGTTTGAAGGTGAATATTTGTATAATTCAGGGTCTGAGTTTTTACGTTCTCCTCGTAGGCGATTTATTCAATCTCCACCAAACTCGGTCAACATGAAACGGAATGACTATACTATTTTTCAGATGAATATATATATATATATATGAACTCAATGTACACAAGATGGCAGCATTGTGTTAGTTTTGAAACAGGATAAAAAAATCCCATCTCTCTTTCTCTCTAAGGGGTTTGTCTGTGTGAGTGTGAGTGTGAGTGTGTGTGTGTGTGTGTGTGTGTGAGTGTGAGTGTGAGTGTGTGTGTGTGTGTGTGTGTGTGTGTGTGTGTGGCCACCAACTGGCAGCAGGAAGTGTGTCACTTTCAAAAATGCTTTAATTCACTGTCTAGCTTTCTAAACAATGTTTTATTCAAAATGTAAAAATGCAGAATGTTTTCTGTGATGGTAGGTTTAGGAGTAGGGGTAGTGTAGGGGGATAGAATGTACAGTTTGTACAGTATAAAAACCATTAAGTCTATGCAATGCCCTCTGCCTTTCCTTCCCCTCCCCCCCTCACTCTCACTTTCTCACTGTGTGTGTTTGAAGGGGGGTGGGGGTTGGCCGCTTAAGCATGCATCTCTGCCTGTGTATGTGTGTGTGTGTGTGTGTGTGTGTGTGTGTGTGTGCTTGTTTATATGAGGCGCCACGTAGGATTTAAATCAAACTTCGCTTATCAATACATACATAACACACGTGCATATACACCTATAAATTACTCGCATATACATGTATACTATTGGATGTTCAAAATACATATATGAAATACACGTGCACACTAATATGAAATCCACACCAATACATATTATGTTAGTAATGAATGCATACACACTCGTGAATAACTTGCATATACATATAAACTTGACGCACGCATAGACCTATAAATACTCGCATATACATATAAACTTCCATGCATATACACCTATAAACACTCGCACATACATATACACTCACTGCACGCAGACACACCTATACACACTCGCACATACATATAAACTTCCATGCATATACACCTATAAACACTCGCACATACATATAAACTCGATGCGCGCATACACATCCATAAAACACTCGCGCACACATACAAAATAAAACGTGGATGCATGCTTTAGTTGTGTATATATGTATATGCGAGTGATTTCATATGTAGATGTGCGTGAACTTTTCAGTGCAAACGGAAGGCATTTCAGTGTAAAAGGAAGTAATTAATGGGGTCTTCCTCATGCAGATCGACATGAATTTCAGAGTGACCTTAATAGCTGTTACGAAGTGTTTTATTTGCTTGTTCAAGGTGCAATGAAGACGATATCAGGCCTCTTAAGTTTTGAACTGAGTTCAGAGTGAGATTTTGGCGACGGCAGCAGGGGATTGGGTGGGGACGAGGTTCTGATCTGAAAAATGACACTAATTTGTATAAATAAATAAATAAATAAATAATGATATTTTTTTTAATTTAATTTAACATTTCTCTCTCTCTGTGTGTGTGTGTGTGTGTGTGTGTGTGTGTGTGTGTGTGTGTGTGTGTGTGTGCATAGTATTAATTCTTGCATTTCTCTATTTCCAAGAAATATGTCATGGAAGAGGCAAATTAATAATCCATAATAATTTGGAATATTTCTTTTCAGAATTTACTGTGTTGTAAATATAATTTATTCTGAAGCAATAGTCTCACCAGTGTTCAATCAGCTTTGAGATATTTAAATCTGCATATCTTTGATATTTTTACCTTTTATGAAGTGCATTTTCCCATAATTTTATATAGCCTATGATTCAGCTTTCATTTTTATATTCTTAAATTTGATCTATAAATAAGACACTGTAGGGCTGTTGCCAATCAAATTAAATCATTAACACTGAAAAATGTTATGAAATTGTTTTGAATATTTTTGAATATACAATTAAGAATATTTTTGAATATACAATTAAGAAATGTTGGAAAGAAAACACTAAACTAAACCACCAGTAGGTGGCAGAATGTAAACTTTGTTGTTGCGGGAATATCTAAATCTTACCCGGATACAGCAATGCTATTTTCTGATTGGCTGTTCGGTAGCTGTATTTTCTATTTGATTGGCTGGTGCGTGGCAGGGACTTCTGAACTCTATGTGGAACTCACTTGATTCCTCTCTAATAGCAGCGCAATTTGGTGGGCATTATCCTGGAAATCTCTCTGCGTGAGAAATACAAGGAGTGGCGTGTGAGCAGGTTGAAATGCGTGTGTGAGACTTGAGAGCCCTGCGATATATACGGCAGATGATGTTGGCCTGTTATTGATGCTTTGTACAGCAGGCGCCGATGGCCGAAACAAAGTGCGCAATTCAGTTTCTGATTCTGACTGCAGTTGAGCAGAAGGCGACACATTCGATTCAACTGAATTAGCAATTGATAATAATAGTGGGCGAAGCAAGCACATTTCGCAAAATGCCAATTGCTTCAGTTGTAGCACGATCCCTCTCCATGATTGCAAAGTTGCAAATGCGGTAAATAGGCAGGTTACAAATGACTTCCTTTTACACTGAAATGACTTCCTTTTACACTGAAATTACTTCCTTTTACACTGAAATGCCTTCCGTTTGCACTGAAAAGTTCACGCACATCTACATATGAAATCACTTGCATATACATATATACACAACTAAAGCATGCATCCACGTTTTATTCTGTATGTGTGCGCGATTGTTTTATGGATGTGTATGTGCGCATCGAGTTTATATGTATGTGCGAGTGTTTATAGGTGTATATGCATGGAAGTTTATATGTATGTGCGAGTGTGTATAGGTGTGTCTGCGTGCAGTGAGTGTATATGTATGTGCGAGTGTTTATAGGTGTATATGCATGGAAGTTTATATGTATATGCGAGTATTTATAGGTCTATGCGTGCGTCAAGTTTATATGTATATGCAAGTTATTCACGAGTGTGTATGCATTCATTACTAACATAATATGTATTGGTGTGGATTTCATATTAGTGTGCACGTGTATTTCATATATGTATTTTGAACATCCAATAGTATACATGTATATTCGAGTAATTTATAGGTGTATATGCACGTGTGTTATGTATGTATTGATAAGCGAAGTTTGATTTAAATCCTACGTGGCGCCTCATATGTTTATGTGATTTATGAGGACACAAATTTGTATGACATGGGTATTACACTGGTATTACATGGTTTATGACATTTCATGTGTCCAAAAAAAACCAGACTAAACAATGTTTTATTAAAAATGTAAATGCAGAATTTATTTTGAAGATAAAACTTATTCCTATAGTAAAATAAAGTTTCAGACAATGAAATACCAACTCTCTCCCACTGTTTAGATTTAAAAAAAAAAAAAAAAATCCTTCCCCTCTCCTCCCCTCCCCCTCACTCTCTCTCTCACACTCTCTCTCTCTTTCTCTCTCTCTCTCTCTCTCTCTCTCTCTCTCTCTCTCTCTCTCTCTCTCTCTGTGTGTGTGTGTGACTTTCTCTCTTCATGATGATAATTTAACCCTTTCATATAGGCTTTCACAAATAACTATCACTTGAAATAAAAACGTCATGTGCTGTGTTTGCCAAGATCACGTATGATGCATATGCAGGGTATATGCAGGAATCCTGAAGTAAATTTTAATACCTTTTTAAGACTTTTTTAAGACCTTCTCAAAATATGTAAAGACCTCATCGGCGATGAGAACTACTGTTGAGCAATAAAATAAAAATATATAATCATAAGCTATGACAAAAATATATATTAAATTAGGTGAGTGGATAGTTAAAAGAAATTGCAATTACAAAAAGTAATTCTTGAAAAAACATCTCTGGACTAATTTTTATAAAATCTAAACATGTTAATGAAAAGGTACAAATTACTTTGTGTTCTTATTAAATACATTTATAAAAAAAACTATTTATATTTAATTTATATATGAATGTAAATAATTATATGGGCCTACACAAATAATATAACATTTCAAGATTTATAGTTTATTGTAAACATAATGTGCAGCTCTGTAACGGGACAACAAATATATGATAGATACGTGAGAACAAGAATCAAAACTATGAAAATATATGAAAGCGCGGCACAATGTGCTTATGCGCATCCCGGGTGCAGAATGATGCGCTTAAAGCAACATGGAGTCAGAGGGCGCAGTGCAGCGCGAGTGCACATTGAAAAGTTCACGGCATAAAGAGACGATGAGCGTTGAGCGCACAAATCCTAGTCTACTATGTATATCGGTCCAAAAGGTCACTGATTATTCGTTTCTTCACAGTTTTAAATTCCGGTTATTGTGCGTGTGATGCCTTGTGTTGTCACCCGGGTGGCGAGCACAACATCGTTCAGAAACCGCTAGATAAACTCCAGGAAGATAAATTATTTTATCTACATATCAAGTATTATAACGGGAATATATCATCTTGGAGTGAGCTTTACCGAACAGCTGACTGACTGTAACCAAACGCGACGCGCAGTTTGAATTCTGAACGGAGAATGATGGACAGCTACAGCGGAGGAAAGACATTCAGCTATGGAATGGCTTTAGATGACTTTGTACTAGCAAATCATAAAATAATAATAATGATTGCTGAAAGATCATGTGACAATATATATTTCTGATGATTATTTAATTACCACAACATGCCTAATCTGAGCAAGGGACTGCCTGTCTTGAGTTTTGTCGACAGACAGCGGTGGCACGAAATTTGACGGATGCGGCCGCTATGCAGGAAAAACCATAGAAAAACCCTGCGGCCATTGTTTAAACTCATCCTTCTCCAACCAGGAGTCCGCAAATTTACATTTCCCCATTTCGGAGTCTGTTTCGCAATGTGTGGAGGGCGACACATCACCTAACCGCGCATTTCGCAAAATATGTGCGAAGAAATAGAGAAATATAATTTTTTTTTTATATAGTTATGGGGATGAAAATAAATATATTCATGAATACTTTTTGGAGTCAAACTCTTTTTACAAAGCTTGAACAAAATGTAATACCTCATAAAATCGTGATTAAGACTTTTTAATACCTTTTAAGGGCCTTAATTTTCCAAAAATGAATTTATCAACTTTTAATACTTTTCAAGACCCCGCGGACACCCTGATATGCATATGAAGAGAAGTGTTACAATAATACAACATCAGCATTTGAATGGTATTGTGAACTCATTCCAATTTGACCTTTGACATCATCTGACATGAAATTAATTTAAATTTATTTGATCTCATAGATGTGGCTGTTGTGGTCATAGCAGCACCAACTGCTGCAGTTAATGTGGTGAATTCAGATGAATTTGACATAGTCCTTTTATGTTTTCCCATTTTAAATGCCTATTGCCTGCAGTGCACAGTTAAGCTGATGCCACCGGCGTGGCGGTGCCACCGGCTTGAGCCCGTCATCGCTGCTCGCAGCTTTAATTATTATTATTATTATTATTATTTTATCGACTTCTCGGGCACTTTTGGGGCCCTTACCATGCTCAAAAACTCTTGAAACTTTGCACACACATCGGAATGCGCGGCCATCAGAGCCGGGCTGAAGCTGGTACCCGGGCGTGGCAGGGGGGCTCGACAGCGCCCCCTAAAGTGGTGTCTGAAAACTTGGTCTATATATCAAACACACTTGCACGTACATGTATGAAACTCGGTACACATATAGACCTCATCGGGCCAAACAACTTTCGTGCTCTAAGTTACGTGTCAGCCCAACAGGAAGTGAGCTAATATGGGTTGTTCTGAAAACACATGCTCTGGAATTTAATATACTCCTCCGAGGCCATTGTTTCAATCAGTGCCAAACTCGGTCAGCATGAAGTCAAGACACAGAGAATGCTAAATTGCGAAAGGATTTTTGATATCTTATACGGTTTGGCCGTGGCGAAGCAACGAATTTATGGCGAGAAAAGGTAAACAGGAAGTGTGTAATAACTTGTGCAAACATTGACTGATTTGGATGAAACTTCAGCTGTGTGTTCGTTGTAAGAGGCCGATCACATGGATATGACTTTTGTGAGTCAAAGTTATAGTGCCACCAACTGGCAGCAGGAAGTGTGTCACTTTCAAAAATGCTTTGAATCACCATCTTATTTTCACCAGATTGACTTCAAACTTCATCAGTATAATGTGAAAACATGACAGATAGAGACATATGAATGAATTCCTGATATTTCAAATAATGCTGCCATGGCAACATGTCAAAGTTTAATAATGTTTTTGGCTGTTTGTGTGCCCTCCCCTCAATCACCAAAAGGGGGCAGTGTTGTATTATTTTTGAAACTCCCTTTCTCTCTCTCTCTCTCTCTGTGCTTGCTTATGTGATTTATGAGGACACAAATGTGTATGATGACATGGGTATTGTATTACAACGTAGTGGTTAATGTGGACATGAACTATGACACTATATCAGTACAGGACTCATTTTCTAAATGACATTTGAGTTACAATTCTTTTCACCTGACAGCCGTGATTTCATGTACTCATTCAGACAGAACTCTTTTTTTAAAACAGAGGAGTGTGAGTGTGTTTTCTATACATGTGCTTTACAGAAGGTCATGTGCTGTGTTTGCAAAGATCACTTTTGACACATTTGTCTTTAAATTCATACTGACATAGTTCAAATTTATTTAAAAAAAAAAATCACATTATTTTCTACAAGTGTCTGTTTATAAGTGTCTTTTTTCACAGAAAGTTTTTGTTTAAACGTGAATATTTGTATAATTAAGGGTCTGAGTTTTTACGTTCTCCTCGTAGGTGATTTATTCAATCTCCACCAAACTCGGTCAACGTGAAACGGAAGCTTAACGCATTAAAAATATTTAACGCAAATAACACAGCGTCCGTTTTTATATCCATTTTTGCTTAGCGTTACATGATCACGCTCCTATTCATGTACATGCTTCCAAGCGCGACAAGACACAAGAGAGCGCGCTGTATGCCAGTGTCCTGTCTGTGTGTGTGTGTGTGTGTGTGTGTGTGTCAGTGTCCTGTCTGTGTGTGTGTGTGTGTGTCCTGTCTGTGTGTGTGTGTGTGTGTGTGTGTCAGTGTCCTGTCTGTGTGGATGCGTCTCATGTCAGCTAATCAAGGGACACTGACACACACACACACACACACACACACACAAACACACACACACACTCGACGCATAGATAGACTCGCGTCAGTTTCCTGCTCACATCGAGTTCTCTTTTGCTGTTGAACAAACAATAACACAGAGGATTTTGAGTATTCTCATATTAGAGTCTTAAATAAGTTAAATAACGTCTTAAATGAACTTTAAAGAGTTGTGAGGAAATGAGATGCGCGGGACCGCGCGTGAGATCCGCGGTTGTTCTTAAAGTGACAGGAGCACTGATGATGCCTGTCATTAATGTTCATCAAAGAACAACGGGAACAGAGAAAATTGTAGCTTTAATGATGATTCATCTATATTTCATTTATTATTTATGCAGTTAAGGAAGGTTTGATAACTATTACATTTCTGTATAACAGGGAAGGCCATGGGTAAATATAACATTTATTATTTTGGGTTTATGTAAAGATTGTTTTAAGTTCACTTAAATTAAAAGTTGTTTTTTAAAGACTAATAAATGTTGAAATTGGGAGCTTTCAGTTATACTGTAATGTAACGTCATTAATTTTTCATAGAGAATTTAGTATCAGTGATACTGGCCTTCATTCATAAAAAATGACAATACAACACATATTTACAATATGCTGTCTTTAAATTGTTTCGAAATTAATTTGGAGAGTAACTGAAATTATTACAATATCAAAATATTACAAACTTAAAATATTAAAAACTTGCGATTAATCGTGATTAATTACAGAAAAAAATGTGATTAATTAGTTAATTTTTTACTTTACAGTCATTAGCTCTGACCAACAGGAAGTCAGATATTTTGGTTTGAACGTGAATATTTGTATAATTCCTCTTAGCATGCTTGAAATTGCTTGAAACTCAACACACACATCAGAGATGTCAGTCAGTGGAAATGGGCAAAGCCTCAGAAATGCGTGTGTTGGAGGGGTGTTTATTACAACATAATCATGGTTTATGAAGACATTTCATGTGTCCCCATAAATAAAAATAGCTTTAACAGCATACTAAACAATTTTTTAATAAAAATGTAAAAATGCAGAATGTTTTCTGTGATGGTAGGTTTAGGGGTAGTGTGTGTGTGTGTGTGTGTGTGTGTGTGTGTGTGTGTGTGTGTTGTGTGTGTGTGTGTGTGTGTGTGTGTGTGTGTGTGTGTGTGTGTGTGTGTGTGTGTGTGTGTGTGTGTGTGCGCAATATGTAGGCTTAGGGGTAGTGTAGGGGGATAGAATGTACAGTTTTTACAGTATACAAACCATTAAGTCTATGGAATGCCATCTGCCTGTCTTTCCCCTTCCCCCTCTCTATCTGTGTGTGTGTGTGTGTGGGGGGGGTCTCTCTCTCACCCTGTGAGTTTGTGTGTGTGCCTTTCTCTCAGTCCTTCCCCTCCCCCTCACTCTCACTCTATCATTGTGTGTGTGTGTGTGACTTTCTCTTTTGATCATAATTTAACCCTTAATACATTTAATACATTTTTTATTAAAAAGAATTTATTGGACCACCCATATTGAAATGAAAGCATGTTTTATGGTGCATAAGATTGGTGCACAAACGGTAGCTAAGGTAGCTCAAAAACACATGGAGAAGTGTTAGAATAAAACAACATCAGCATTCGAATGGTATTCTGAACTCATTCCAATTTGACCTTTGACATAATCTGACATGAAATTCATATAAATTTAATTGATCTCATAGATGTGGCTGTTGTGGTTTGTGGTCATAGCAGCACCAACTGCTGCAGTTAATGTGGTGAATTCAGATGACTTTGACATAGTCCTTTTATGTTTTCCCATTTTAAATGCCTATTGCCTGCCGTGCACAGTTAAGCTGATGCCACCGGCGTGGCGGTGCCACCGGCTTGGGCCCGTCATCGCTGCTCGCAGCTTTAATTTCTTTTTGTTGTTAAAATCTTGTGAATCTTGTTCAATGTGCAGATTGCCTCTCTCTCAGTCCTTCCCCTCCCCCCTCACTCTCAGGCTCACCCTGGGTGTGTGTGTGTGTGGGGTCTCTCTCTCACCCTGTGAGTTTGTGTGTGTGCCTTTCTCTCTTGATGATGATAATTTACCCCTTTCATATCATAGACTATCACAAATAACTATCACTTGTGAATAAGTAAAAAAAGAACTATACAAATACCTTGAATTAAATACTGGCCTTCTGGACTTTTAACATTTTGAGCAGGAAAAGATAACTTTTCACATATTTGAAAGAGATCTATTTCATCCCATGACATTAAAAATCATCTACATTTAAATGACATCATGGGTGTGGCTTGTGGTGATAGTGGCACCAGCTGCTGCGGTAAATGTGACATATTCGAGCGATTTAAAAAAATTATCCTGTTTAAATGCATATTGCCTGCCGTGCACAGTTATGCTGATGCCACCGGCGTGGCGGTGCCACCGGCTTGGGCCCGTCATCGCTGCTCGCAGCTTTAATTTTTTTTGTTTTTTTCGACTTCTCGGGTACTTTTGGGGCACTTAACATGCTCGAAAACTCTTGAAACTTCGCACAGGCGTCGGAATGCGCGGCCATCAGAGCCGGGCTGAAGCTGGTACCCGGGCGTGGCAGGGGGGCTCGACAGCGCCCCCTTAAGTGGGGTCTGAAAACTTGGTCCATATATCAAACACACTTGCACGTACATGTATGAAACTCGGTACACATATAGACCTCATCGGGCCAAACAACTTTCGTGCTCATAGTTATGCGTCAGCCCAACAGGAAGTGAGCTATAATCGGTTGTTCGGAAAACCCATGCTCTGGAATTTAATATACTCCTCCGAGGCCATTGTTTCGATCATCGCCAAACTCGGTCAGCATGAAGAGAACATATCCAGGATGCTAAATTGCGAGCGGATTTTTGATATCTCAAATGGTTTGGCCGTGGCGAAGCAACAAATTTATGGCGAGAAAAGGGAAACAGGAAGTGTGTTATAACGTCAGCAAACATTGACTGATTTGGATGAAACTTCAGCTGTGTGTTCGTTGTAAGAGGCCGATCACATGGATATGACTTTTGTGAGTCAAAGTTATAGCGCCACCAACTGGCAGCAGGAAGTGTGTCACTTTCAAAAATGCTTTGAATCACCATCTTATTTTCACCCCATTTACTTCAAACTTCATCAGTATAATGTGAAAACATGACAGATAGAGACGTATGAAATGGATTCCTGAAATTTCAAATACTGTTGCCATGGCAACGTGTCAAAGTTTAATAATCTTTTGGCTGTTCTGAGGCGCTTAGCATGCTTGAAATTGCTTGAAACTGCTTGAAACTCAACACACACATCAGAGATGTCAGTCAGTACACATGGACAAAGCCTCAGAAAACGGGCGGGGATGAGGGGCTCTCTAGCGCCACCTTTTGACAAAAGTGGGGGGGTTAGTTTTATCTTCAGTCACCAAACTCGGTACATATATTGTTCTCTTCGAGCCGGACAACTTTCTAATTTACAGTCATTAGCTCCGACCAACAGGAAGTCAGATATTTTGGTTTGAAGGTGAATATTTATGTAATTCAGGGTCTGAGTTTTTACGTTCTCCTCGTAGGCGATTTATTCAATCTCCACCAAACTCGGTCAACATGAAACAAAGATACGGAAGATGCTAAAATGCGAACGAATATTGGATATCTCAAACGGTGTTGCCATGGCGAGGGATTAAATAAGGACAAAAAAAGGGGAACAGAAATTGTCTCATATCTTGTAAAATAATATTTTGATTTAAATTAAATTAAGATTGTATGTTTGGTAATTGAACTTAGATTAATTTAAAATGACTGTACTATTTTTCAGATGAATATATATATATTTTATAAATATTTCTTTGTATAATGTATTGTGCCCGTGTGTGCTGCCCTTCCCTCAATGAACACAAGATGGCAGCATTGTGTTAGTTTTGAAGCAGGATAAAAAAAAAACTTGTTTCTCTCTCTCTCTCTCTCTCTCTCTCTGTGTGTGTGTGTGTGTGTGTGTGCTTCTGTGATTTCTGAGGACATACATTTGTAGACATTTCATGTGTCCCCGTACATATATTGTTCTCTTCGAGCCGGACAACTTTCTAATTTAACTAATCTAATTTAACTAATTTAAAACTTTCTAATTTTAAATAAAAACGTCATGTGCTGTGTTTGCCAAGATCACGTATGATGCATATGCAGGGTATATGCAGGAATCCTGAAGTAAATTTTAATACCTTTTTAAGACTTTTTTAAGACCTTCTCAAAATATTTAAAGACCTCATCGGCGATGAGAACTACTGTTGAGCAATAAAATAAAAATATATAATCATAAGCTATAACAAAAATATATATTAAATTAGGTGAGTGGATAGTTAAAAAAAATTGCAATTACAAAAAGTAATTCTTGAAAAAACATCTCTGGACTAATTATCTTATCACCTGACAGCCGTGATTCCATGTACTCATTCAGACAGAACTCTTTTTTAAAACAGAGGAGTGTGAGTGTGTTTTCTATACATGTGCTTTAAGGTCATGTGCTGTGTTTGCAAAGATCACTTTTGACACATTTGTCTTTAAATTCATTATTTACTGGCATAGTTCAAATTTATTTTAAAACAAAATTCACATTGTTTTCTACAAGTGTCTGTTTATAAGTGTCTTTTTTTCACAGAAAGTTTTTGTTTGAACGTGAATATTTGTATAATTCAGGGTCTGAGTTTTTACGTTCTCCTCGTAGGCGATTTATTCAATCTCCACCAAACTCGGTCAACGTGAAACGGAAGCTTAACGCATTAAAAATATTTAACGCAAATAACGCAGCGTCCGTTTTTATATCCATTTTTGCTTAGCGTTACATGATCACGCTCCTATTCATGTAAATGCTTCCAAGCGCGACAAGACACAAGAGAGCGCGCTGTATGCCAATGTCCTGTCTGTGTGTGTGTGTGTGTGTGTGTGTGTGTGTGTCAGTGTCCTGTCTGTCTGTGTGTGTGTGTGTGTGTGTGTGCCAGTGTCCTGTCTGTGTGTGTGTCAGTGTCCTGTCTGTGTGTGTGTGTGTGTGTGTGTGTGTGTGTGTGTGTGTGTGTGTGTGTGTGTGTGTGTGTGTGTGTGTGTGTGTGTCTGTGTGTGTGTGTGTGTGTGTGTGTGTGTGTGTGTCAGTGTCCTGTCTGTGTGGATGCATCTCATGTCAGCTAATCAAGGGACACTGACACACACACACACACACACACACACACTCGACGCATAGATAGACACGCGTTAGTTTCCTGCTCACATCGAGTTCTCTTTTGCTCTTGAACAAACAATAACACAGAGGATTTTGAGTATTCTCATATTAGAGTCTTAAATTAGTTAAATAACGTCTTAAATGAACTTAAAGAGTTGTGAGGAAATGAGATGCGCGGGACAGCGCGTGAGACCCGCGGCTGTTCTTAAAGTGACAGTAGCACTGATGATGCCTGTCATTAATGTTCATCAAAGAACAACGGGAACAGAGAAAATTGTAGCTTTAATGATGATTCATCTATATTTGATTTATTATTTATGCAGTTAAGGAAGGTTTGATAACTATTACATTTCTGTATAACAGGAAAGGCCATGGGTAAATATAACATTTATTATTTTGGGTTTATGTAAAGATTGTTTTAAGTTCACTTAAATTAAAAGTTGTTTTTTAAAGCCTAATAAATGTTGAAATTGGGAGCTTTCAGTTATACTGTAATGTAACGTCATTAATGTTTCATAGAGACTTTAGTATCAGTGATACTGGCCTTCATTCATAAAAAATGACAACACAACACATATTTACAATATGCTGTCTTTAAATTGTTTCTAAATTAATTTGGAGAGTAACTGAAATTATTACAATATCAAAATATTAAAAACTTAAAATATTAAAAACTTGCGATTAATCGCGATTAATTACAGAAAAAAAATGTGATTAATTAGTTAATTTTTTTGTTAACGATGCCCACCACTAATATATATATTATAAATATTTCTTTGAATAATCTATTGTGCCTGTGTGTGCTGCCCTTTTCTCAATGAACAAAAGATGGCAGCATTGTGTTAGTTTTGAAACAGGATATAAAAAACATTCCATGTCTTTCTTTCTGCCACTCTCTCTTAGGCTTTCACAAATAACTATCACTTGAAATAAAAACGTCATGTGCTGTGTTTGCCAAGATCACATATGATGCAGATGTCTTTTAATGAATAATTTACTGATATAATTTAAATGTAATAAAAGTAAATTTCACATGGTTTTCTAAAAGTGGCTGTTTATAATAAACTTCCATAAAATGTAGACACGTATCTTACTCTTACCTGACACTGATATTAAAATCATATTTGCATTTTACTGTGATTTGGCTCAATTTATAAATTTTTTTATAAAAAAAAATGTATTGGACCACCCATATTGAAATGAAAGCACGCTTTATGGTGCATAAGATTGGTGCACAAACGGTAGCTAAGGTAGGTCAAAAACACATGAAGAGAAATGTTAGGATAATACAACATCAGCATTTGAATGGTATTGTGAACTCATTCCAATTTGACCTTTGACACAATCTGACATGAAATTAATTTAAATTTAATTGATCTCATAGATGTGGCTGTTGTGGTTCGTTGTCATAGCAGCACCAACTGCTGCAGTTAATGTGGTGAATTCAGATGACTTTGACATAGTCCTTTTAGTTTTTCCAATTTTAAATGCCTATTGCCTGCTGTGCACAGTTAAGCTGATGCCACCAGCGTGGCGGTGCCACCGGCTTGGGCCCGTCATCGCTGCTCGCAGCTTTAATTTTTTTATTTTTTTTTTCGACTTCTCGGGTACTTTTGGGGCACTTAACATGCTCGAAAACTCTTGAAACTTCGCACAGGCGTCGGAATGCGCGGCCATCAGAGCCGGGCTGAAGCTGGTACCCGGGCATGGCAGGGGGGCTCGACAGCGCCCCCTTAAGTGGGGTCTGAAAACTTGGTCCATATATCAAACACACTTGCACGTACATGTATGAAACTCGGTACACATATAGACCTCATCGGGCCGAACAACTTTCGTGCTCATAGTTATGTGTCAGCCCAACAGGAAGTGAGCTATTATGGGTTGTTCGGAAAACGCATGCTCTGGAATTTAATATACTCCTCCGAGGCCATTGTTTCGATCATCGCCAAACTCGGTCAGCATTAAGTGAACATATCCAGGATGCTAAATTGCGAGCGGATTTTTGATATCTCAAATGGTTTGGCCGTGGCGATGCAACGAATTTATGGCGAGAAAAGGGAAACAGGAAGTGTGTTATAACTTGTGCAAACATTGACTGGTTTGGATGAAACTTCAGCTGTGTGTTCGTTGTAAGAGGCCGATCACATGGATATGACTTTTGTGAGTCAAAGTTATAGCGCCACCAACTGGCAGCAGGAAGTGTGTCACTTTCAAAAATGCTTTGAATCACCATCTTATTTTCACCAGATTTATTTCAAACTTCATCAGTATAATGTGAAAACATGACAGATAGAGACGTATGAAATGGATTCCTGAAATTTAAAATACTGTTGCCATGGCAACGTGTCAAAGTTTAATAATCTTTTGGCTGTTCTGAGGCTCTTAGCATGCTTGAAATTGCTTGAAACTGCTTGAAACTCAACACACACATCAGAGATGTCAGTCAGTACACATGGGCAAAGCCTCAGAAACGGGCGGGGATGAGGGGCTCTCTAGCGCCACCTTTTGACAAAAGTGAAGGGCTTCGTTTCATCTACAATCACCAAACTCAGTATATATATTGACCTCATCGAGCCGGACAACTTTCTAATTTACAGTCATTAGCTCCGACCAACAGGAAGTCAGATATTTTGGTTTGAAGGTGAATTTTTGGTTAAATCGGGGTCTGAGTTTTTACGTTCTCCTCGTAGGCGATTTATTCAATCTCCACCAAACTCGGTCAACATGAAACAAAGATACTGAAGATGCTAAAATGTGAACGGATATTGGATATCTCAAACGGTGTTTCCATGGCAAGGGATTAAATAAGGACAAAAAAGGGGAACAGAAATTCTCTGTGTCTGTGCTGCTCTCCCCTCAATGAACACAAGATGGCAGCATTGTGTTAGTTTTGAAGCAGGATAAAAAAAACTTGTTTCTCTCTCTCTCTCTCTCTCTCTCTCTCTCTCTTGTTTGTGATTTATGAGGACACAAATTTGTATAATGACATGGGTATTACACTGGTATTACAACATGTATGTGTGTGTGTTTAAAAACATACTAAAACAATGTTTTATTCAAATGTAACCAAATAGCTTTAAAATAATCATACTATTTTTCAGATCAATATATTTATTTTATTTAATATATTTCTTCTGAATATTTATTCTCTGTCTGCCCTCCCCTCACTAAAAGGTAGCAGTGTTGTTATTTTTGAAACTCTCTCTCTCCGTGTGTGTGTGTGTATGTGTGTGTGTGTGTGTGTGTGTGTGTGTGTGTGTGTGTGTGTGTGTGTGTGTGTGTGTGTGTGTGTGTGTGTGTGTGTGTGTGTGTGTGTGTGTGCTTGTTTATGTGATTTATTAGGGACACAAATTTGTATAATGACATGGGTATTACACTGTTATTACAACGTAGTGGTTAATGAGGACATTTCATGTGTCCACATAATAAAAATATCTTTAAAAACATACTAAATAATGTATTATTAAAATGTAACCAAGTAGCTTTAAAAATATACTACAAATTACAATGAAAACATGGTTTATGAGAATATTTCCTGTGTCCCATAAATGAAATAGCTTTAAGGGGTTTGTGTGTCTGTGTGTCTGTGTGTCTGTGTGTGTGTGTGTGTGTGTGTGTGTGTGTGTGTGTGTGTGTGTGTGTGTGTGTGTGTGTGTGTGTGTGTGTGTGTGTGTGTGTGTGTGTGTGCGATATGTAGGCTTAGGGGTAGTGTAGGGGGATAGAATTTACAGTTTGTACAGTATAAAAACCATTAAGTCTATGGAATGCCCTCCGCCTGTCTTTCCCCTTCCCCCTCTCTATCACTCTCTCTGTGTGTGTGTGTGTGTGTGTGTGTGTGTGTGTGTGTGTGTGTGTGTGTGTGTGGAGGGGGGGGGGTCTCTCTCTCACCCTGTGAGTATGTGTGTGTGCCTTTCTCTCAGTCCTTCCCCTCCCCCTCACTCTCCCTCTATCATTGTGTGTGTGTGTGTGTGTGTGTGTGTGTGTGTGTGTGTGTGTGTGTGTGTGTGTGTGTGTGTGTGTGTGTGTGTGTGTGTGTGTGTGTGTGTGTGTGTGTGTGTGTGTGTGTGTGTGTGTGTGTGTGTGTGTGTGTGTGTGTGTGTTGTGTGTGTGTGTGTCTTTCTCTATTTATTTTTTATATTGGACCACACATATTGATTTCAAATATATTCAACATATTTTTTTCAGAGAGTGAAATAAAAAAAACTTTCTCCCACCATTTAGATTTTATTTCTTTTTGTTGTTAAAATCTTGTGAATCTTGTTCAATGTGCAGAGTGCCTCTCTCTCAGTCCTTCCCCTCCCCCCTCACTCTCAGGCTCACCCTGGGTGTGTGTGTGTTTGATTGTGTGCGCGCACGTGTGTGTGGTGTGTGTGTGTGTGGGGGGGGGGTGTCTCTCTCACCCTGTGAGTTTGTGTGTGTGCCTTTCTCTCTCGGAATGATAATTTACCCCTTTCGTATCATAGACTATCACAAAAAACTATCACTTTAGTGTGAATAAGTAAAAAAGAACTACAAACACCTTGAATTAAATACTGGCCTTCTGGACTTACAAAATTTTGAGCAGGAAAATATAACTTTTATTTATTTTATCCTATGACATTAAAATTAATCTAGATTTAAATTACATCATGGGTGTGGCTTGTGGTGATAGTGGCACTAGTTGCTGCAGTAAATGTGGCATATTCGAGCGATTCTAAAATATTCTCCTGTTTAAATGCATATTGCCTGCCGTGCACAGTTAAGCTGATGCCACCGGCGTGGCGGTGCCACCGGCTTGGGCCCGTCATCGCTGCTCGCAGCTTTAATTATTAGGGCCCAAGCCCTGAAAGGGCGCAGAGCCCTATTGTTCTTCCTCAGATTATTAGGGCCCAAGCCCAAAGGGCGCAGAGCCCTATTGTTCTTCCTCAGATTATTCTTTGTTTTTTTTTTTTTTTGACTTCTCGGGTACTTTTGGGTCACTTAACATGCTCGAAAACTCTTGAAACTTCGCACAGGCGTCGGAATGCGCGGCCATCAGAGCCGGGCTGAAGCTGGTACCCGGGCGTGGCAGGGGGGCTTGACAGCGCCCCCTTAAGTGGGGTCTGAAAACTTGGTCCATATATCAAACACACTTGCACGTACATGTATGAAACTCGGTACACATATAGACCTCATCGGGCCAAACAACTTTCGTGCTCATAGTTATGCGTCAGCCCAACAGGAAGTGAGCTATAATCGGTTGTTCGGAAAACCCATGCTCTGGAATTTAATATACTCCTCCGAGGCCATTGTTTCGATCATCGCCAAACTCGGTCAGCATGAAGAGAACATATCCAGGATGCTAAATTGCGAGCGGATTTTTGATATCTCAAATGGTTTGGCCGTGGCGAAGCAACGAATTTATGGCGAGAAAAGGGAAACAGGAAGTGTGTTATAACGTCAGCAAACATTGACTGATTTGGATGAAACTTCAGCTGTGTGTTCGTTGTAAGAGGCCGATCACATGGATATGACTTTTGTGAGTCAAAGTTATAGTGCCACCAGCTGGCAGCAGGAAGTGTGTCACTTTCAAAAATGCTTTGAATCACCATCTTATTTTCACCCCATTTACTTCAAACTTCATCAGTATAATGTGAAAACATGACAGATAGAGACGTATGAAATGGATTCCTGAAATTTCAAATACTGTTGCCATGGCAACGTGTCAAAGTTTAATAATCTTTTGGCTGTTTTGAGGCTCTTAGCATGCTTGAAATTTCTTGAAACTGCTTGAAACTCAACACACACATCAGAGATGTCAGTCAGTACACATTGGCAAAGCATCAGAAATGGGCGGGGATGAGGGCCTCTCTAGCGCCACCTTTTGACAAAAGTGGGGGGGTTAGTTTTATCTTCAGTCACCAAACTCGGTACATATATTGTTCTCTTCGAGCCGGACAACTTTCTAATTTACAGTCATTAGCTCCGACCAACAGGAAGTCAGATATTTTGGTTTTAAGGTGAATTTTTGGTTAAATCGGGGTCTGAGTTTTTACGTTCTCCTCGTAGGCGATTTATTCAATCTCCACCAAACTCGGTCAACATGAAACAAAGATACGGAAGATGCTAAAATGTGAACGGATTTTGGATATCTCAAACGGTGTTGCCATGGCGAGGGATTAAATAAGGACAAAAAAGGGGAACAGAAATTGTCTCATATCTTGTAAAATCATATTTTAATTTCAATTAAATTAAGATTGTATGTTTGGCAATTGAACTTAGATTAATTTTAAATGACTATACTATTTTTCAGATGAATATATATATATATATATATTTTATAAATATTTATTTGTATAATGTATTGTGCCTATGTGTGCCCTCCCCTCAATGAACACAAGATGGCAGCATTGTGTTAGTTTTGAAACAGGATAAAAAAAAAACATTCCATCTCTTCAGGGATTTGTGTGTGTGTGTGTGTGTGTGTGTGTGTGTGTGTGTGTGTGTGTGTGTGTGTGTGTGTGTGTGTGTGTGTGTGTGTGTGTGTGTGTGTGTGTGTGTGTGTGTGTGTGTGTGGACTGGTAATCCCTGATGTTGGGTGCTGCCCCTTTAAGGACGTTGTTCCGGTGAGCGCAAGTGATGTGATCGTGCAGGAAGAAGTGCAGGGAAAAACAAACTGAACTTAGAGAACTGAGTGAGAAAGCCATGTTGATCTCAAATGAAGATTTGAACATTTAATAATTCCAGCTAAAACTATTATCTTACATTATATTCCCAGCGTGGTGAGTAGTGTTATGTTGTTTAAGTGTTGTGATGGTTTGTGTATCACTATGAAGATCGCTATTTGCGATTAGCGCCTAAACGCCTTATGTTATATATTTGTTTTGTTTTAGACATTTACAGTTTGTATTGCCTGTAAAATATGTTGCATTTAGTTAAACAAAGTTTAATGCTTAGTACACAAAGCTGATGTTACAATGTTTTAGAAACGTATTTGGTGATGTGAACATTACTAGATAATAATTGTGAATTGTTTTGTGTTTACAGTTTGACCACACACGCACACACATAAATGTGCACAAATACTCAACTAAAGTACCACCAAACTCGGTCAACATGAAACGGAATGACTATACTATACTTTTTTAAGACCTTCTCAAAATATTTAAAGACCTCATCGGCGATGAGAACTACTGTTGAGCAATAAAATAAAAATATATAATCATAAGCTATAACAAATATATATATTAAATTAGGTGAGTGGATAGTTAAAAAAATTTGCAATTACAAAAAGTAATTCTTGAAAAAACATCTCTGGACTAATTTTATAAAATCTAAAAATGTTAATGAAAAGGTACAAATTACTTTGTGTTCTTATTAAATACATTTAAAAAAAAACAATTTATATTTAATTTATATATGAATGTAAATAATTAAATGGGCCTACACAAATAATATAACATTTCAAGATTTATAGTTTATTGTAAACGTAATGTGCAGCTCTGTAAAGGGGCAACAAATATATGATAGATACGTGAGAACAAGATTTTTTTTAATCATCTTTAAGTGCACAAAACTATGAAAATATATGAAAGCGTGGCACAATGCGCTTATGCGCATCCCGGGTGCAGAATGATGCGCTTAAAGCAACATGGAGTCAGAGGGCGCAGTGCAGCGCGAGTGCACATTAAAAAGTTCAGGGCATAAAGAGACGATGAGCGTTGAGCGCACAAATCCTAGTCTACTATGTATATCGGTCGGTTTCTTCACAGTTTTAAATTCCGGTTATTGTGCGTGTGATGCCTTGTGTTGTCACCCGGGTAGGGAGCACAACATCGTTCAGAAACCGCTAGATAAACTCCAGGAAGATAAATTATTTTATCTGCATATCAAGTATTATAACGGGAATATATCATCTTGGAGTGAGCTTTACCGAGCAGCTGACTGACTGTAACCAAACACGACGCGCAGTTTGAATGCTGAACGGAGAATGATGGACAGCTACAGCGGAGAAAATACATTCAGCTATGGAATGGCTTTAGATGACTTTGTACTAGCAAATCATAAAATACTAATAATGATTGCTGAAAGATCATGTGACAATATATATTTCTGATGATTATTTAATTACCACGACATGCCTAATCTGAGCAAGTGACTGCCTGTCTTGAGTTTTGTCGACAGACGGAGGTGGCACAAAATGTGACGGAGGCGGCCGCTATGCAGGAAAAACCATAGAAAAACCCTGCGGTCATTGTTTAAACTCATCCTACTCCAACCAGGAGTCCGCAAATTTACATTTCCCCATTTCGGAGTCTGTTTCGCAACGTGTGGAGGGCGACACATCACCTAACTGCGCATTTTGCAAAATACGTGACATCACCCATAGACGGTGTGCGCGCCCGAGCTGATCTCACTGACATATCACTATTCAGACAGGACTAGTTTTCTAAATTATATTTGAGTTACAATTCTCATCACCCAACATCTGTGATTTCAAATATATTCAAAATAATGTTTTCAGAGATTGAAGTAAAAAAAACTTTCTCCCACCATTTAGATTTTATTTCTTTTTGTTGTTAAAATCTTGTGAATCTTGTTCAATGTGCAGATTGCCTCTCTCTCAGTCCTTCCCCTCCCCCCTCACTCTCAGGCTCACCCTGGGTGTGTGTGTGTGTGGGGTCTCTCTCTCACCCTGTGAGTGAGTTTGTGTGTGTGCCTTTCTCTCTTGATGATGATAATTTACCCCTTTCATATCATAGACTATCACAAATAACTATCACTTGTGAATAAGTAAAAAAAGAACTATACAAATACCTTGAATTAAATACTGGCCTTCTGGACTTATAACATTTTGAGCAGGAAAAGATAACTTTTCACATATTTGAAAGAGATCTATTTCATCCCATGACATTAAAAATCATCTACATTTAAATGACATCATGGGTGTGGCTTGTGGTGATATTGGCACCAGCTGCTGCGGTAAATGTAACATATTCGTGCGATTTAAAAAAATTATCCTGTTTAAATGCATATTAAATGCCTGCCGTGCACAGTTAAGCTGATGCCACCGGGGTGGCGGTGCCACCGGCTTGAGCCCGTCATCGCTGCTCGCAGCTTTAATTCTTTGTTTTTTTTTTTTTTTCGACTTCTCGGGTACTTTTGGGGCACTTAACATGCTCGAAAACTCTTGAAACTTCGCACGGGCGTCGGAATGCGCGGCCATCAGAGCCGGGCTGAAGCTGGTACCCGGGCGTGACAGGGGGGCTCGACAGCGCCCCCTAAAGTGGGGTCTGAAAACTTGGTCCATATATCAAACACACTTGCACGTACATGTATGAATCTCTGTACACATATAGATCTCATCAGGCCGAACAACTTTCGTGCTCTAAGTTATGCGTCAGCCCTACAGGAAGTGAGCTATTATGGGTTGTTCGGAAAACGCATGCTCTGGAATTTAATATACTCCTCCGAGGCCATTGTTTCGATCATTGCCAAACTCGGTCAGCATGAAGAGAACATATCCAGGATGCTAAATTGCGAGCGGATTTTTGATATCTCAAATGGTTTGGCCGTGGCGAAGCAACGAATTTATGGCGAGAAAAGGGAAACAGGAAGTGTGTTATAACTTGTGCAAACATTGACTGGTTTGGATGAAACTTCAGCTGTGTGTTTGTTGTAAGAAGCCGATCACATGGATATGACTTTTGTGAGTCAAAGTTATAGCGCCACCAACTGGCAGCAGGAAGTGTGTCACTTTCAAAAATGCTTTGAATCACCATCTTATTTTGACCCGATTTATTTCAAACTTCATCAGTATAATGTGAAAACATGACAGATAGAGACGTATGAAATGGATTCCTGAAATTTCAAATACTGTTGCCATGGCAACGTGTCAAAGTTTAATAATCTTTTGGCTGTTCTGAGGCTCTTAGCATGCTTGAAATTGCTTGAAACTGCTTGAAACTCAACACACACATCAGAGATGTCAGTCAGTACACATGGACAAAGCCTCAGAAACGGGCGGGGATGAGGGGCTCTCTAGCGCCACCTTTTGACAAAAGTGGGGGGGTTAGTTTTATCTTCAGTCACCAAACTCGGTACATATATTGTTCTCTTCGAGCCGGACAACTTTCTAATTTACAGTCATTAGCTCCGACCAACAGGAAGTCAGATATTTTGGTTTGAAAGTGAATATTTATGTAATTCAGGGTCTGAGTTTTTACGTTCTCCTCGTAGGCGATTTATTCAATCTCCACCAAACTCGGTCAACATGAAACAAAGATACGGAAGATGCTAAAATGCGAACGAATATTGGATATTTCAAATAATGTTGCCATGGTAACATGTCAAAGTTTAATAATGTTTTTGGCTGTGTGTGTGCCCTCCCCTCTATCACCAAAAGGGGGCAGTGTTGTATTATTTTTGAAACTCCCTTTCTCTCTTCAACCCTTTCAACCCTTGCTTGTTACCTGTGCATTCCTGACACCAGTGTGCCAGCAGAGCGAGTTTTAGTACTGCTGGCAACATAGTGAACGCACAGAGAAGTGTTCTGAGGTCAGATCATGGTGATATTTTTGAAAAAGAAATCTGTAGAGTCATTGAAGAGTAGTTGGTTACATTTTATCTTTTGTTAAATATTGTTTGTTTATTAAACTGAGAGTAGTAGCAGGTTCAGCCAGTTTATTCAATCTGAAGAAATGTTGGTTGCACTTTATTTTTGATATTAATATTGTATTTGTATTATTTTAATGTTAAAAAACAACAGCAAAAGTAGCAGGTAAACTTACTATTAATTAAACCTGAAGAGAAGTTAGTTGCACTTTATTTTTTATATTAATATTGTAATATTTTTATGTTGGAAAACAAAAGCAGAAGTAGCAGGTTAACCTACTGTTGAAATGTTGGTTGCACTTACTGTGCTTTTATTGAAAATGTATTGAATATTGAAAATGAGAGCAGAAAAGGTTATCTTCCTGTTAATTCAACCTAAACTGTTGGTTGCACTTTATTCAAATAAAATTTTAATGCATTTGCCATTAATTGTTGTTTACTTGTTTGTTTATATCCATAATTAATTGATATACCGGATTCCCTTACAAGAAACAACAGGAATCTAGGAAACTTCACCTGCACTGACCAGTATCCAGATATTTATTTCAGTCACACAATTTTTGGCTAAAAAGTTACTGAATCGATTTCAAGTCACTGAATCGTTTCGGATCGTATCGTTCTAAATTAACCAATATCGTCCTTGAATCGTATCGACAACCTCAAATCGTGATACGAATCGTATCGTTGTTAAAACGAATCGTTACACCCCTAATAAAAACCATTAAGTCTATGGAATGCCCTCTGCCTGTCTTTCCCCTTCCCCCTCACTCTCACCCTGTGAGTTTGTGTGTGTGCCTTTCTCTCAGTCCTTCCCCTCCCCCTCTCCCTCACTCTCACTCTATCACTGTGTGTGTGTGTGTGTGTGTGTGTGTGTGTGTGTGTGTGTGTGTGTGTGTGTGTGTGTGTGTGTGTGTGTGTGTGTGTGTGTGTGTGTGTGTGTGTGTGTGTGTGTGTGTGTGTGTGACTTTCTCTCTTGATGATGATAATTTAACCCTTTCATATAGGCTATCACAAATAACTTTCACTTGAAATAAAAACGTCATGTGATGTGTTTGCCAAGATCACGGATGATGCATATGTCTTTAAATTAATTATTTACTGATATAATATAAATGTATTAAAACATAAATTTCACATGATTTTATAAAAGTGGCTATTTATAATAAACTTCCATAAAATGTAGACACGCATCTTACTCTTACCTAACACTGATATTAAAATCATCTTTGCTGTTTCTGTGATTTGGTTCCATTTATTAATTTTGTCATTTATTTTTTATATTGGACCACACATATTGATTTCAAATATATTCAAAATAATTTTTTCAGAGAGTGAAATAAAAAAAACTTTCTCCCACCATTTAGATTTTATTTCTTTTTGTTGTTAAAATCTTGTGAATCTTGTTCAATGTGCAGATTGCCTCTCTCTCAGTCCTTCCCCTCCCCCCTCACTCTCAGGCTCACCCTGTGTGTGTGTTTGAGTGTGTGTGCGCGCACGTGTGTGTGTGTGGGGGGGGGGGGGGTGTCTCTCTCACCCTGTGAGTTTGGGTGTGTGCCTTTCTCTCTGGGAATGATAATTTAACCCTTTCGTATCATAGACTATCACAAAAAACTATCACTTTAGTGTGAATTAGTAAAAAAGAACTACAAACACCTTGAATTAAATACTGGCCTTCTGGACTTACACAATTTTGAGCAGGAAAAGATAACTTTTATCTATTTTATCCTATGACATTAAAATTAATCTAGATTTAAATTACATCATGGGTGTGGCTTGTGGTGATAGTGGCACCAGTTGCTGCGGTAAATGTGGCATATTCGAGCGATTCTAAAATATTCTCCTGTTTAAATGCATATTGCCTGCCGTGCACAGTTAAGCTGATGCCACCGGCGTGGCGGTGCCACCGGCTTGGGCCCGTCATCGCTGCTCGCAGCTTTAATTATTATTATTCTCCCAAATGAATCGCTTTTTTGGGGGCCTAAACACGCTCGAAAACTCACAAAACTTTCAAAACTCGTCCAAATTGGCGAAAATTTACGTCTGTTATGGTATTCAGAATTAGGCGTGGCAAAATGGCTCGACAGCGCCACCTAACGTAGTGCCCCTCCCGCTACGTTTCACGTACAGCTATGAAATTCGGTATACACATGTAACAGCCCAATGCCTACAAAAAAGTCTCTACGTGCAAAATCTGAAAACCAACAGGAAGTCAGATATTTTTTATTTTTTTGTTGCAAAATGTGCCATTTCCAGACGTTGTACTTTAACGAACTCCTCCTAGAGATTTAATCAGATCAACATCATATTTGGTCAGTCTAATTTAAAGGCCTTTGCAACGTTAAATTGCGAAGATCTTGAGTTTTCCCTGAAGGGCGTGTCCGTGGCGGCCTGACAAAGTCTGATGTTTCGCCATGACACAGGAAGCTGTTGTAAGTCAGGCATACAATGTCCAACCTGCCACAAACTTCATATGTTTGATAAGAGTCCTGGCCTGAAGACATCTACATGAGTTTCAGAATTAGGCGTGGCAAAATGGCTCCATAGCGCCACCTACAACATTTCAACTAAGTGCCCCTCCCGCTACGTTTCACGTACAGGTATGACATTTGGTAGACATATGTAACAGCACAATACCTACAAAAAAGTCTCTTGGTACGAAATCTGAAAACCAACAGGAAGTGAGATATTTTGATTTTTCTTTACTAAATTGTTGTAAATTTTCCCATTTCCAGATGTACTTTAATGAACTCCGCATAGAGATTTTATCAGATCAACATCATATTTGGTCAGTCTAATCTAAAGCCCTTTGCAACGTTAAATTGCGACGATCTTCAGTTTTCACTGAAGGGCGTGTCCGTGGCGGCCTCAGAAATTTCGTTGTTTCGCCATGAAACAGGACATTGTTGTAACTCGAACATACAATCTCTGATCTGCCCCAAACTTCACATGTTTTATTAGAGTCCTTGCCTGAAGACATCAACATGCCAATATTCAGTGACAGTCATAGCACCACCTGTGGGCAACAGGAAATGGCATGTTTAACACTGTGATTAACTCCTCATTGAGATGTAACCAAATCAACATCCTATTTGGTCAGTCTAATCTAAAGGCCTTTGTGATGTTATATTGTGAAGATCTTGAATTTTCCCTGAAGGGCATGTCCGTGGTGGCCTGACAAATTATGATGTTTCGCCATGACACAGAAAGTAAGTAAGTCAGGCATACAATGTCTGATCTGCCCCAAACTTCACATGTTTGATAAGAGTCCTGACCTAAACCCATCTACATGCCAATATTCAGTTAGTCATAGGGCCACCTGCTGGCAACAGGAAATGAGATGCTTTATACTATAATTCACTCCCAGAAAAACGTTTAAATATGCCATGAAATCCCAAACATGCTAGAAACATGATAAGTCTTGCAACACGTGGATACTTGTTACTGAATGTGATTTACGCCATTAAACAGGAAGTTGTTGTAACTCAGGTATACAATGTCCGATCTGCCTCAAACTTCACATGTTTGATAATAGTCCTGACCTGAAGACTATACATGGCAATATTCAGTTATAGTCGAAGCGCCACCTGCTGGCAGATGGAAGTGTGGCACATTGAAGTGAGTTTGCCATATTTCTCCTATATTTACCCGCTTAAATGCATGTCGCCCACTATTCACTGTTTTCCTGAGGCCACCGGGTGGCGGTGCATGTGCGAGGGCCCTTTCATCGCTGCTAGCAGCTTTAATTAGGGCCCAAGCCCTGAAAGGGCGCAGAGCCCTATTGTTCTTCCTCAGATTATTAGGGCCCAAGCCCTGAAAGGGCGCAGAGCCCTATTGTTCTTCCTCAGATTATTAGGGCCCAAGCCCTGAAAGGGCGCAGAGCCCTATTGTTCTTCCTCAGATTATTCTTTGTTTTTTTTTTTTTGTTTTTTTTTTTTTTTTTCGACTTCTCGGGTACTTTTGGGGCACTTAACATGCTCGAAAACTCTTGAAACTTCGCACAGGCGTCGGAATGCGCGGCCATCAGAGCCGGGCTGAAGCTGGTACCCGGGCGTGGCAGGGGGGCTCGACAGCGCCCCCTAAAGTGGGGTCTGAAAACTTGGTCCATATATCAAACACACTTGCACGTACATGTATGAAACTTGGTACACATTTAGATCTCATCGGGCCGAACAACTTTCGTGCTCATAGTTATGTGTCAGCCCAACAGGAAGTGAGCTATTATGGGTTGTTCGGAAAACGCATGCTCTGGAATTTAATATACTCCTCCGAGGCCATTGTTTCGATCATTGCCAAACTCGGTCAGCATTACGTGAACATATTCAGGATGCTAAATTGCGAGCGGATTTTTGATATCTCGAAAAGTCTGGCCGTGGCGATGCAACGAATTTATGGCGAGAAAAGGGAAACAGGAAGTGTGTTATAACTTGTGCAAACATTGACTGGTTTGGATGAAACTTCAGCTGTGTGTTTGTTGTAAGAAGCCGATCACATGGATATGACTTTTGTGAGTCAAAGTTATAGCGCCACCAACTGGCAGCAGGAAGTGTGTCACTTTCAAAAATGCTTTGAATCACCATCTTATTTTCACCAGATTTATTTCAAACTTCATCAGTATAATGTGAAAACATGACAGATAGAGACGTATGAAATGGATTCCTGAAATTTCAAATACTGTTGCCATGGCAACGTGTCAAAGTTTAATAATCTTTTGGCTGTTCTGAGGCTCTTAGCATGCTTGAAATTGCTTGAAACTGCTTGAAACTCAACACACACATCAGAGATGTCAGTCAGTACACATGGGCAAAGCCTCAGAAACGGGCGGGGATGAGGGGCTCTCTAGCGCCACCTTTTGACAAAAGTGAAGGGCTTCGTTTCATCTACAATCACCAAACTCAGTATATATATTGACCTCATCGAGCCGGACAACTTTCTAATTTACAGTCATTAGCTCCGACCAACAGGAAGTCAGATATTTTGGTTTGAAGGTAAATTTTTGGTTAAATCGGGGTCTGAGTTTTTACGTTCTCCTCGTAGGCGTTTTATTCAATCTCCACCAAACTCGGTCAACATGAAACAAAGATACTGAAGATGCTAAAATGTGAACGGATATTGGATATCTCAAACGGTGTTTCCATGGCAAGGGATTAAATAAGGACAAAAAAGGGGAACAGAAATTCTCTGTGTCTGCTGCTCTCCCCTCAATGAACACAAGATGGCAGCATTGTATTAGTTTTGAAGCAGGATAAAAAAAAACTTGTTTCTCTCTCTCTCTCTCTCTCTCTCTCTTGTTTGTGATTTATGAGGACACAAATTTGTATAATGACATGGGTATTACACTGGTATTACAACGTGTATGTGTGTGTGTTTAAAAACATACTAAAACAATGTTTTATTAAAATGTAACCAAATAGCTTTAAAATAATCATACTATTTTTCAGATCAATATATTTATTTTATTTAATATATTTCTTCTGAATATTTATTCTCTGTCTGCCCTCCCCTCACTAAAAGGTAGCAGTGTTGTTCTGAGGCTCTTAGCATGCTTGAAATTGCTTGAAACTGCTTGAAACTCAACACACACATCAGAGATGTCAGTCAGTACACATGGACAAAGCCTCAGAAACGGGCGGGGATGAGGGGCTCTCTAGCGCCACCTTTTGACAAAAGTGAAGGGCTTCGTTTCATCTACAATCACCAAACTCAGTATATATATTGACCTCATCGAGCCGGACAACTTTCTAATTTACAGTCATTAGCTCCGACCAACAGGAAGTCAGATATTTTGGTTTGAAGGTGAATATTTATGTAATTCAGGGTCTGAGTTTTTACGTTCTCCTCGTAGGCGATTTATTCAATCTCCACCAAACTCGGTCAACATGAAACAAAGATACGGAAGATGCTTAAATGCGAACGAATATTGGATATCTCAAACGGTGTTGCCATGGCGAGGGATTAAATAAGGACAAAAAAAGGGGAACAGTAATTGTCTCATATCTTGTAAAATAATATTTTGATTTAAATTAAATTAAGATTGTATGTTTGGTAATTGAACTTAGATTAATTTAAAATGACTGTACTATTTTTCAGATGAATATATATATATTTTATAAATATTTCTTTGTATAATGTATTGTGCCCGTGTGTGCTGCCCTTCCCTCAATGAACACAAGATGGCAGCATTGTGTTAGTTTTGAAGCAGGATAAAAAAAAAACTTGTTTCTCTCTCTCTCTCTCTCTCTCTCTCTCTGTGTGTGTGTGTGTGTGTGTGTGTGTGTGTGTGTGTGTGTGTGTGTGTGTGTGTGTGTGTGTGTGTGTGTGTGTGTGTGTGTGTGTGTGTGTGTGTGTGTGTGTGTGTGTGTGTGTTTGTGTGTGTGTGTGTGTGTGTGTGTGTGTGTGTGTGTGTGTGTGTGTGTGTGTGTGTGTGTGTGTGTGTGTGTGTGTGTGTGTGTGTGTGTGTGTGTGTGTGTGTGTGTGTGTGTGTGTGGGCATGTTTTTGTGAAATATCAGGACACAAATGGACACCCAACACCCAACACCCAACCTTTTTTCAGTCATTTTATCATACGTTACGCTAGGGGTGTAACGGTACAGATTGCTCACGGTTCGGTTTGTATCACGGTTTAAGGTTCACCGTTTCGGTACGGTTCAGTATTTGTTATGTTCAGGGAAAAAAGGACTACTGTCAAATAAAAAAAAAGAAAATAATAAGAACAAATCATTTAAATACAAGCAGCAGCACAAATAAATACTATTGAGCAAAGATAATAATAAAATAAACTATGCTTTTCAGGTTTTTCAGGTACGTCTAACATTAGTTTTCAGGTACAGAAATTGATCAAATGTAAAATAACATTGCATATATGACTGTATAAATTAAAGATTAATCCTATTAAACTTACAAAAGTTATTCAATCAAGAGCAGTGAGTGATGCCCTTGTCTTTTGTTTGACATTAAACAGACAGCAGTAAAGGCTACTGCCCCTTTAAGACCTCGGATATGCGTCGTCTTTTCTGGACTGTATAAAGCTTACTTAAGCCATATACAGACTATGTCTGCTAGAATACTCATCAATATGTTGACATACTTTTTGCGTGAGTTTGTCCGTTCAAGAGCAAGACTTGAAAGAGAACTCAATATTTGCGCGCTGAGAGACGTGTGCGCGCTCTCGGATGAGTGCACGGAAAATTTTCTCACAGTGCGCGCGACTTCTCATTCGCGTCTTCTGGCACTAAACCAGATAGTTGCGTGTTCTGAGTTAACACAATCAGAACTTAAAAATACGGGATATTTTACGGGAAAATACTAAAACGGGAAGACAGCGGGAAAAGAGCTAAAATACGTGAGAAACCCGGAAAAAACGGGAGGGTTGACAGCTATGGTGTGTGTGTGTGTGCGATATGTAGGCTTAGGGGTAGTGTAGGGGGATAGAATGTACAGTTTGTACAGTATACAAACCATTAAGTCTATGGAATGCCATCTGCCTGTCTTTCCCCTTCCCCCTGTCTATCTGTGTGTGTGTGTGTGGGGGGGGGTCTCTCTCTCACCCTGTGAGTTTGTGTGTGTGCCTTTCTCTCAGTCCTTCCCCTCCCCCTCACTCTCACTCTATCATTGTGTGTGTCTGTGTGTGTGTGTGTGTGTGTGTGTGTGTGTGTGTGTGTGTGTGTGTGTGTGTGTGTGTGTGTGTGTGTGTGTGTGTGTGTGTGTGTGTGTGTGTGTGACTTTCTCTCTTGATCATAATTTAACCCTTTCATATAGGCTATCACAAATAACTATCACTTGAAATAAAAACGTCATGTGATGTGTTTGCCAAGATCACGTATGATGCACATGTCTTTAAATTAATTATTTACTGATATAATATAAATGTATTCAAACATAAATTTCACATGATTTTATAAAAGTGGCTATTTATAATAAACTTCCATAAAATGTAGACACGCATCTTACTCTTACCTGACACTGATATTAAAATCATCTTTGCAGTTTCTGTGATTTGGCTCCATTTATACATTTTTTATTAAAAAAATTTATTGGACCACCCATATTGAAATGAAAGCATGTTTTATGGTGCATAAGATTGGTGCACAAACGGTAGCTAAGGTAGCTCAAAAACACATGAAGAGAAGTGTTAGAATAAAACAACATCAGCATTCGAATGGAATTCTGAACTCATTCCAATTTGACCTTTGACATAATCTGACATGAAATTCATATAAATTTAATTGATCTCATAGATGTGGCTGTTGTGGTTTGTGGTCATAGCAGCACCAACTGCTGCAGTTAATGTGGTGAATTCAGATGACTTTGACATAGTCCTTTTATGTTTTTCCATTTTAAATGCCTATTGCCTGCCGTGCACAGTTAAACTGATGCCACCGGGGTGGCGGTGCCACCGGCTTGGGCCCGTCATCGCTGCTCGCAGCTTTAATTAGGGCTCAAGCCTGAAAGGGCGCAGAGCCCTATTGTTCTTCCTCAGATTATTAGGGCCCAAGCCCAAAGGGCGCAGAGCCCTATTGTTCTTCCTCAGATTATTCTTTGTTTTTTTTTTTTTTTTTTTTTTTTTTTTTTCCGACTTCTCGGGTACTTTTGGGGCACTTAACATGCTCGAAAACTCTTGAAACTTCGCACAGGCGTCGGAATGCGCGGCCATCAGAGCCGGGCTGAAGCTGGTACCCGGGCGTGGCAGGGGGGCTCGACAGCGCCCCCTAAAGTGGGGTCTGAAAACTTGGTCCATATATCAAACACACTTGCACGTACATGTATGAAACTTGGTACACATTTAGATCTCATCGGGCCAAACAACTTTCGTGCTCATAGTTATGTGTCAGCCCAACAGGAAGTGAGCTATTATGGGTTGTTCGGAAAACGCATGCTCTGGAATTTAATATACTCCTCCGAGGCCATTGTTTCGATCATTGCCAAACTCGGTCAGCATTACGTGAACATATTCAGGATGCTAAATTGCGAGCGGATTTTTGATATCTCGAAAAGTCTGGCCGTGGCGATGCAACGAATTTATGGCGAGAAAAGGGAAACAGGAAGTGTGTTATAACTTGTGCAAACATTGACTGGTTTGGATGAAACTTCAGCTGTGTGTTTGTTATAAGAAGCCGATCACATGGATATGACTTTTGTGAGTCAAAGTTATAGCGCCACCAACTGGCAGCAGGAAGTGTGTCACTTTCAAAAATGCTTTGAATCACCATCTTATTTTCACCAGATTTATTTCAAACTTCATCAGTATAATGTGAAAACATGACAGATAGAGACGTATGAAATGGATTCCTGAAATTTCAAATACTGTTGCCATGGCAACGTGTCAAAGTTTAATAATCTTTTGGCTGTTCTGAGGCTCTTAGCATGCTTGAAATTGCTTGAAACTGCTTGAAACTCAACACACACATCAGAGATGTCAGTCAGTACACATGGGCAAAGCCTCAGAAACGGGCGGGGATGAGGGGCTCTCTAGCGCCACCTTTTGACAAAAGTGAAGGGCTTCGTTTCATCTACAATCACCAAACTCAGTATATATATTGACCTCATCGAGCCGGACAACTTTCTAATTTACAGTCATTAGCTCCGACCAACAGGAAGTCAGATATTTTGGTTTGAAGGTAAATTTTTGGTTAAATCGGGGTCTGAGTTTTTACGTTCTCCTCGTAGGCGATTTATTCAATCTCCACCAAACTCGGTCAACATGAAACAAAGATACTGAAGATGCTAAAATGTGAACGGATATTGGATATTTCAAACGGTGTTTCCATGGCAAGGGATTAAATAAGGACAAAAAAGGGGAACAGAAATTCTCTGTGTCTGCTGCTCTCCCCTCAATGAACACAAGATGGCAGCATTGTATTAGTTTTGAAGCAGGATAAAAAAAAAACTTGTTTCTCTCTCTCTCTCTCTCTCTCTCTCTTGTTTGTGATTTATGAGGACACAAATTTGTATAATGACATGGGTATTACACTGGTATTACAACGTGTGTATGTGTGTGTGTTTAAAAACATACTAAAACAATGTTTTATTAAAATGTAACCAAATAGCTTTAAAATAATCATACTATTTTTCGGATCAATATATTTATTTTATTTAATATATTTCTTCTGAATATTTATTCTCTGTCTGCCCTCCCCTCACTAAAAGGTAGCAGTGTTGTTTTGAGGCTCTTAGCATGCTTGAAATTGCTTGAAACTGCTTGAAACTCAACACACACATCAGAGATGTCAGTCAGTACACATGGACAAAGCCTCAGAAACGGGCGGGGATGAGGGGCTCTCTAGCGCCACCTTTTGACAAAAGTGGGGGGGTTAGTTTTATCTTGAGTCACCAAACTCGGTACATATATTGTTCTCTTCGAGCCGGACAACTTTCTAATTTACAGTCATTAGCTCCGACCAACAGGAAGTCAGATGTTTTGGTTTGAAGGTGAATGTTTGGTTAAATCGGGGTCTGAGTTTTTACGTTCTCCTCGTAGGCGATTTATTCAATCTCCACCAAACTCGGTCAACATGAAACAAAGATACTGAAGATGCTAAAATGTGAACGGATTTTGGATATCTCAAACGGTGTTGCCATGGCGAGGGATTAAATAAGGACAAAAAAGAGGAACAGAAATTGTCTCATATCTTGTAAAATCATATTTTGATTTCAATTAAATTAAGATTGTATGTTTGGCAATTGAACTTAGATTAATTTTAAATAACTATACTATTTTTCAGATGAATATATATATATATATATATATATATATATATATATATATATATATATATATATATATATATATATATATATATATATATATATATATATATATATATTTTATAAATATTTATTTGTATAATGTATTGTGCCTGTGTGTGCCCTCCCCTCAATGAACACAAGATGGCAGCATTGTGTTAGTTTTGAAACAGGATAAAAAAAAAAACATTCCATCTCTTCAGGTGTGTGTGTGTGTGTGTGTGTGTGTGTGTGTGTGTGTGTGTGTGTGTGTGTGTGTGTGTGTGTGTGTGTGTGTGTGTGTGTGTGTGTGTGTGTGTGTGTGTGTGTGTGTGGGTGGACTGGTAATCCCTGATGTTGGGTGCTGCCCCTTTAAGGACGTTGTTCCGGTGAGCGCAAGTGATGTGATCGTGCAGGAAGAAGTGCAGGGAAAAACAAACTGAACTTAGAGAACTGAGTGAGAAAGCCATGTTGATCTCAAATGAAGATTTGAACATTTAATAATTCCAGCTAAAACTATTATCTTACATTATATTCCCAGCGTGGTGAGTAGTGTTATGTTGTTTAAGTGTTGTGATGGTTTGTGTATCACTATGAAGATCGCTATTTGCGATTAGCGCCTAAACGCCTATATGTTATATATTTGTTTTGTTTTAGACATTTACAGTTTGTATTGCCTGTAAAATATGTTGCATTTAGTTAAACAAAGTTTAATGCTTAGTACACAAAGCTGATGTTACAATGTTTTAGAAACGTATTTGGTGATGTGAACATTACTAGATAATAATTGTGAATTGTTTTGTGTTTGCAGTTTGACCACACACGCACACACATAAATGTGCACAAATACTCAACTAAAGTACCACCAAACTCGGTCAACATGAAACGGAATGACTATACTATACTTTTTTAAGACCTTCTCAAAATATTTAAAGACCTCATCGGCGATGAGAACTACTGTTGAGCAATAAAATAAAAATATATAATCATAAGCTATAACAAAAATATATATTAAATTAGGTGAGTGGATAGTTAAAAAAATTTGCAATTACAAAAAGTAATTCTTGAAAAAACATCTCTGGACTAATTTTATAAAATCTAAAAATGTTAATGAAAAGGTACAAATTACTTTGTGTTCTTATTAAATACATTTATAAAAAAACCAATTTATATTTAATTTATATATGAATGTAAATAATTATATGGGCCTACACAAATAATATAACATTTCAAGATTTATAGTTTATTGTAAACGTAATGTGCAGCTCTGTAAAGGGGCAACAAATATATGATAGATACGTGAGAACAAGATTTTTTTTAATCATCTTTAAGTGCACAAAACTATGAAAATATATGAAAGCGTGGCACAATGCGCTTATGCGCATCCCGGGTGCAGAATGATGCGCTTAAAGCAACATGGAGTCAGAGGGCGCAGTGCAGCGCGAGTGCACATTAAAAAGTTCACGGCATAAAGAAACGATGAGCGTTGAGCGCACAAATCCTAGTCTACTATGTATATCGGTCGGTTTCTTCACAGTTTTAAATTCCGGTTATTGTGCGTGTGATGCCTTGTGTTGTCACCCGGGTAGGGAGCACAACATCGTTCAGAAACCGCTAGATAAACTCCAGGAAGATAAATTATTTTATCTGCATATCAAGTATTATAACGGGAATATATCATCTTGGAGTGAGCTTTACCGAGCAGCTGACTGACTGTAACCAAACACGACGCGCAGTTTGAATGCTGAACGGAGAATGATGGACAGCTACAGCGGAGGAAAGACATTCAGCTATGGAATGGCTTTAGATGACTTTGTACTAGCAAATCATAAAATACTAATAAAGATTGCTGAAAGATCATGTGACAATATATATTTCTGATGATTATTTAATTACCACGACATGCCTAATCTGAGCAAGTGACTGCCTGTCTTGAGTTTTGTCGACAGACGGAGGTGGCACGAAATGTGACGGATGCGGCCGCTATGCAGGAAAAACCATAGAAAAACCCTGCGGTCATTGTTTAAACTCATCCTACTCCAACCAGGAGTCCGCAAATTTACATTTCCCCATTTCGGAATCTGTTTCGCAACGCGTGGAGGGCGACACATCACCTAACTGCGCATTTCGCAAAATACGTGACATCACCCATAGACGGTGTGCGCGCCCGAGCTGATCTCACTGACATATCACTATTCAGACAGGACTAGTTTTCTAAATTATATTTGAGTTACAATTCTCATCACCCAACATCTGTGATTTCAAATATATTCAAAATAATGTTTTCAGAGATTGAAGTAAAAAAAACTTTCTCCCACCATTTAGATTTTATTTCTTTTTGTTGTTAAAATCTTGTGAATCTTGTTCAATGTGCAGATTGCCTCTCTCTCAGTCCTTCCCCTCCCCCCTCACTCTCAGGCTCACCCTGGGTGTGTGTGTGTGTGTGTGTGTGGGGTCTCTCTCTCACCCTGTGAGTTTGTGTGTGTGCCTTTCTCTCTTGATGATGATAATTTACCCCTTTCATATCATAGACTATCACAAAATAACTATCACTTGTGAATAAGTAAAAAAAGAACTATACAAATACCTTGAATTAAATACTGGCCTTCTGGACTTATAACATTTTGAGCAGGAAAAGATAACTTTTCACATATTTGAAAGAGATCTATTTCATCCCATGACATTAAAAATCATCTACATTTAAATGACATCATGGGTGTGGCTTGTGGTGATAGTGGCACCAGCTGCTGCGGTAAATGTGACATATTCGAGCGATTTAAAAAAATTATCCTGTTTAAATGCATATTGCCTGCCGTGCACAGTTAAGCTGATGCCACCGGGGTGGCGGTGCCACCGGCTTGGGCCCGTCATCGCTGCTCGCAGCTTTAATTAGGGCCCAAGCCCTGAAAGGGCGCAGAGCCCTATTGTTCTTCCTCAGATTATTCTTTGTTTTTTTTTTTGTTTTTTTTATTTTTTTTTTCGACTTCTCGGGTACTTTTGGGGCACTTAACATGCTCGAAAACTCTTGAAACTTCGCACAGGCGTCGGAATGCGCGGCCATCAGAGCCGGGCTGAAGCTGGTACCCGGGCGTGGCAGGGGGGCTCGACAGCGCCCCCTAAAGTGGGGTCTGAAAACTTGGTCCATATATCAAACACACTTGCACGTACATGTATGAAACTTGGTACACATTTAGATCTCATCGGGCCGAACAACTTTCGTGCTCATAGTTATGTGTCAGCCCAACAGGAAGTGAGCTATTATGGGTTGTTCGGAAAACGCATGCTCTGGAATTTAATATACTCCTCCGAGGCCATTGTTTCGATCATTGCCAAACTCGGTCAGCATTACGTGAACATATTCAGGATGCTAAATTGCGAGCGGATTTTTGATATCTCGAAAAGTCTGGCCGTGGCGATGCAACGAATTTATGGCGAGAAAAGGGAAACAGGAAGTGTGTTATAACTTGTGCAAACATTGACTGGTTTGGATGAAACTTCAGCTGTGTGTTTGTTATAAGAAGCCGATCACATGGATATGACTTTTGTGAGTCAAAGTTATAGCGCCACCAACTGGCAGCAGGAAGTGTGTCACTTTCAAAAATGCTTTGAATCACCATCTTATTTTCACCAGATTTATTTCAAACTTCATCAGTATAATGTGAAAACATGACAGATAGAGACGTATGAAATGGATTCCTGAAATTTCAAATACTGTTGCCATGGCAACGTGTCAAAGTTTAATAATCTTTTGGCTGTTTTGAGGCTCTTAGCATGCTTGAAATTGCTTGAAACTGCTTGAAACTCAACACACACATCAGAGATGTCAGTCAGTACACATGGGCAAAGCCTCAGAAACGGGCGGGGATGAGGGGCTCTCTAGCGCCACCTTTTGACAAAAGTGAAGGGCTTCGTTTCATCTACAATCACCAAACTCAGTATATATATTGACCTCATCGAGCCGGACAACTTTCTAATTTACAGTCATTAGCTCCGACCAACAGGAAGTCAGATATTTTGGTTTGAAGGTAAATTTTTGGTTAAATCGGGGTCTGAGTTTTTACGTTCTCCTCGTAGGCGTTTTATTCAATCTCCACCAAACTCGGTCAACATGAAACAAAGATACTGAAGATGCTAAAATGTGAACGGATATTGGATATCTCAAACGGTGTTTCCATGGCAAGGGATTAAATAAGGACAAAAAAGGGGAACAGAAATTCTCTGTGTCTGCTGCTCTCCCCTCAATGAACACAAGATGGCAGCATTGTATTAGTTTTGAAGCAGGATAAAAAAAAACTTGTTTCTCTCTCTCTCTCTCTCTCTCTCTCTCTTGTTTGTGATTTATGAGGACACAAATTTGTATAATGACATGGGTATTACACTGGTATTACAACGTGTATGTGTGTGTGTTTAAAAACATACTAAAACAATGTTTTATTAAAATGTAACCAAATAGCTTTAAAATAATCATACTATTTTTCAGATCAATATATTTATTTTATTTAATATATTTCTTCTGAATATTTATTCTCCTTCTGCCCTCCCCTCACTAAAAGGTAGCAGTGTTGTTCTGAGGCTCTTAGCATGCTTGAAATTGCTTGAAACTGCTTGAAACTCAACACACACATCAGAGATGTCAGTCAGTACACATGGACAAAGCCTCAGAAACGGGCGGGGATGAGGGGCTCTCTAGCGCCACCTTTTGACAAAAGTGGGGGGGTTAGTTTTATCTTGAGTCACCAAACTCGGTACATATATTGTTCTCTTCGAGCCGGACAACTTTCTAATTTACAGTCATTAGCTCCGACCAACAGGAAGTCAGATATTTTGGTTTGAAGGTGAATATTTATGTAATTCAGGGTCTGAGTTTTTACGTTCTCCTCGTAGGCGATTTATTCAATCTCCACCAAACTCGGTCAACATGAAACAAAGATACGGAAGATGCTTAAATGCGAACGAATATTGGATATCTCAAACGGTGTTGCCATGGCGAGGGATTAAATAAGGACAAAAAAAGGGGAACAGTAATTGTCTCATATCTTGTAAAATAATATTTTGATTTAAATTAAATTAAGATTGTATGTTTGGTAATTGAACTTAGATTAATTTAAAATGACTGTACTATTTTTCAGATGAATATATATATATTTTATAAATATTTATTTGTATAATGTATTGTGCCCGTGTGTGCTGCCCTTCCCTCAATGAACACAAGATGGAAATGACATTAAAATTAATCTAGATTTAAATTACATCATGGGTGTGGCTTGTGGTGATAGTGGCACCAGTTGCTGCGGTAAATGTGGCATATTCGAGCGATTCTAAAATATTCTCCTGTTTAAATGCATATTGCCTGCCGTGCACAGTTAAGCTGATGCCACCGGCGTGGCGGTGCCACCGGCTTGGGCCCGTCATCGCTGCTCGCAGCTTTAATTCTTTTTCTTTTTATTTTATTTTTTTTTATTTTTTTTTTCGACTTCTCTGGTACTTTTGGGGCACTTAACATGCTCGAAAACTCTTGAAACTTTGCACACACGTCGGAATGCGCGGCCATCAGAGCCGGGCTGAAGCTGGTACCTGGGCGTGGCAGGGGGACTCGACAGCGCCCCCTAGAACGCGTTTAGAAACTTGGTCCATGTATCAAACACACTTGCACGTACATGTATGAAACTCGGTACACATATAGACCTTATCGGGCCGAACAACTTTCGTGCTCATAGTTATGCGTCAGCCCAACAGGAAGTGAGCTATTATGGGTTGTTCGGAAAACCCATGCTCTGGAATTTAATATACTCCTCCGAGGCCATTGTTTCGATCATTGCCAAACTCGGTCAGCATGAAGTGAACATATCCAGGATGCTAAATTGCGAGCAGATTTTTTATATGTCAAACGGTTTGGCTGTGGCGAAGCAACGAATTTATAGCGAGAAAAGGGAAACAGGAAGTGTGTTTTAACTTGTGCAAACATTGAATGGTTTGGATGAAACTTCAGCTGTGTGTTCGTTGTAAGAGGCCGATCACATGGATATGACTTTTGTGAGTCAAAGTTATAGCGCCACCAACTGGCAGCAGGAAGTGTGTCACTTTCAAAAATGCTTTGAATCACCATCTTATTTTCACCTGATTTACTTCAAACTTCATCAGTATAATGTGAAAACATGACAGATAGAGACGTATGAAATGGATTCCTAAAATTTCAAATACTGTTGCCATGGCAACGTGTCAAAGTTTAATAATCTTTTGGCTGTTTTGAGGCTCTTAGCATGCTTGAAATTGCTTGAAACTGCTTGAAACTCAACACACACATCAGAGATGTCAGTCAGTACACATGGGCAAAGCCTCAGAAACGGGCGGGGATGAGGGGCTCTCTAGCGCCACCTTTTGACAAAAGTGAAGGGCTTCGTTTCATCTACAATCACCAAACTCAGTATATATATTGACCTCATCGAGCCGGACAACTTTCTAATTTACAGTCATTAGCTCCGACCAACAGGAAGTCAGATATTTTGGTTTGAAGGTGACTTTTTGGTTAAATCGGGGTCTGAGTTTTTACGTTCTCCTCGTAGGCGATTTATTCAATCTCCACCAAACTCGGTCAACATGAAACAAAGATACGGAAGATGCTAAAATGCGAACGAATATTGGATATCTCAAACGGTGTTGCCATGGCGAGGGATTAAATAAGGACAAAAAAGGGGAACAGAAATTGTCTAATATCTTGTAAAATCATATTTTGATTTCAATTAAATTAAGATTGTATGTTTGGTAATTGAATTTAGATTAATTTAAAATTACTATAATATTTTTCAGAAGAATATATATATTTTTTATAAATATTTATTTGAATAGTCTAATGTGCCTGCATGTGTGTGCTGCCCTTCCCTCAATGAACACAAGATGGCAGCATTGTGTTAGTTTTGAAGCAGGATAAAAAAACCTTGTTTCTCTCTCTCTCTCTCTCTCTCTCTCTCTCTCTCTCTCTCTCTCTCTCTCTCTCTCTGTCTATCTCTCTCTCTCTCTCTCTCTCTCTCTCTCTCTCTCTGTGTGTGTGTGTGTGTGTGTGTGTGTGTGTGTGTGTGTGTGTGTGTGTGTGTGTGTGTGTGTGTGTGTGTGTGTGTGTGTGTGTGTGTGTGTGTTTCTGAGGACATACATTTGTAGACATTTCATGTGTCCCCATACATATATTGTTCTCTTCGAGCCGGACAACTTTCTAATTTACAGTCATTAGCTCCGACCAACAGGAAGTCAGATATTTTGGTTCGAAGGTGAATTTTTGTGTAATTCAGGGTCTGAGTTTTTACGTTCTCCTCGTAGGCGATTTATTCAATCTCCACCAAACTCGGTCAACATGAAACAAAGATACGGAAGATGCTAAAATGTGAACGTGTGTGTGTGTGTGTGTGTGTGTGTGTGTGTGTGTGTGTGTGTGTGTGTGTGTGTGTGTGTGTGTGTGGTACTGCGCCCCTCATGAATATTCGCTCCCGTTTATCGTAATGTCAGATTTTGTCAGACCACTGTGTACAAGTGCGTTTATTCAGGATAGAAACAGCACCTGAGAAAACATCTGTGATTTGGACCTGTTTGCAGCAACTATTAAAAGAAAGGTAAGTTAATCTGCAGTTTAATCGCTTGTGGCTAAATTTGGCTTGTTTGTGCGTGTTTTATAAGCTCTTTTCTGCTCGTTTTGCAGTCAGAAAGCAGCTAGCGCCTGATGCTAACGGCGCTAGCATAGTCATTCTGATCCCAGACTGTCAGGAGAGAATCAGAGATGCTTGTAAGATTTAATTTGTTTTAGATTCCAATATAATTGTAAATAACTTATTTTGAGCACATAAATCAGTCTAGCCATCGTAACAATGCATTGTCATGACTACAGTCTGTGAAGGGGATACAGTATCCTGACATGCTACTGTTAAATATTACTGCAGTTTAACGTTAGCTTGGTTTAAAGTTATTATTATTATTATTATATTATTATTAAGAAACAAAGCGATCAAGATATGCTTTTATTCCTCCTGAATGTAATAAAATATACTCTGTACCAATAGAACTGTAAGTATTAATTTTTATTATGAAAACAATCTTGCTGAAGAATGTCAAATTAAATGCAATGCTCATAATTATTGGTGTTTTTCTCTATTTCAGCAGACACATCAGATAATGGCTGAAATGAGAAAGCTCAAGCCACTGGAGGAGGCCGTAAAGTTTTCACTTCAGAGGAAAGAATGGTCTGATAGAGCTAAGTTTAAGTGAAAGAGCTACGGCTAACTTATCTTAAAATTTTCCACCCTGTTGATTCCGCCCTGTTAGATCTATAAACCTAACAGGGTGGACATTCTAATAGAATAAATCGTATTTAGTGTATATTGCAAATTCTATAAACACATATATGCATATATAAATATTATAAAACCATGTTATAGGTGCAGTGCCACACATTACTGATGGCAAATCATGCAGGACAATGAGGGAAAACTCCTCCACTGTTATGGTCTTCCACCCTGTTAGGCGAGTCATTTTTAAATAATAATTTGACTGCAACGTTAAATGTTTTGCATACTTATGTTTTATTTTGGGAGGTGAGGATCATTAACAGCATATACAATATATGTTTTTGAACACATTTTTTTATTATTTACCATCCTGTTGGCAAAAATGGGTACAAAAAGTACCTGTTCTTAATAATCAAGACATTCTATTCATCAATAATAGTTTTGTTATTGTTTCAAGAATTTAAAAAAATACCATGATGGCATAAGGGACATATACTATCCAAGAAAAACTTGTTATTGTTTAACATTAACATTTTGTGATAACTATGTATATGTCCCTAAAAGGGTGGAACATCTTCACGGCCCGTGTCTGAACAATGAATCTACCCATAATTATTATTTTTTTAGTCCCTGAGCTTGACCAATATGTATTCCGACTAGTTAAACATGTCACCATTTTGGTAGAATGCTAAAAACATGAAAATCATGTACTTTTTTTTCAAACATTTATGAAGCCAAAATGTTACCGCATACCAGGAATGACCCAGCTATAGTTTCTAACTGTGTTGCTATTTGATTAGAAAAAAGAAAGACAAAAGTGAACATTGGCCTGCATGGTAGCCTAATGAGGTGCCGTCAATGGTCTTCCTTTGTAAATAAACCCTTATTGTAACAAATGATATAGTTAAACAATTACAAGAACTATATGTTAGATCTAAGGCTGAGAACAAGTTAGAAAGAGCTTTAAAATACGGACCTTCTTGAATTATTGAATAAACAATCCCCCCATAACCACGCCCCCAACAAAGCCCCGCCCCCTCTGGTGAGTACCGGCACTTTATTTTTTCCACTACAAGCACTGGCGTTGGTAATGGTACTCCTGGTTTACTGGGATGGGGTTCAATTCCCTACTGTGTCCTTGTTATTTTGTACCAACTACATAGAATGTAATAGTTTAATTACATTTAAACTAACTACACATTATATATACAAGTGTTCCCACAAATAAAGTATAAATCATGTAAATTACTACATGTAATATATGGTATTCTGAACTCATTATGATTTGACCTTTGACATCATCTGACATGAAATTAATTTAAATGTAATTGATCTCATAGATGTGGTCCTATATGTGATCCTATGACATTACAATTCATCTATATTTAAATTACATCATGGGTGTGGCTTATGGTCATAATTGCACCAGCTGCTGCAGTAAATGTGGCATATTCGAGTGATTTTTAAAATATTCTCCTGTTTAAATGCATATTGCCTGCCATGCACAGTTAAGCTGATGCCACCGGCGTGGCGGTGCAACCGGCTTGAGCCCGTCATCGCTGCTCGCAGCTTTAATTCTTTGTTTTTTTTGTTTTTTTTGTTTTTTTTTTCGACTTCTCGGGTACTTTTGGGGCACTTAACATGCTCGAAAACTCTTGAAACTTCGCACAGGCGTCGGAATGCGCGGCCATCAGAGCCGGGCTGAAGCTGGTACCCGGGCGTGGCAGGGGGGCTCGACAGCGCCCCCTAAAGTGGGGTCTGAAAACTTGGTCCATATATCAAACACACTTGCACGTACATGTTTGAAACTTGGTACACATATAGACCTCATCGGGCCGAACAACTTTCGTGCTCTAAGTTATGCGTCAGCCCTACAGGAAGTGAGCTATTATGGGTTGTTCGGAAAACGCATGCTCTGGAATTTAATATACTCCTCCGAGGCCATTGTTTCGATCATTGCCAAACTCGGTCAGCATTAAGTGAACATATCCAGGATGCTAAATTGCGAGCGGATTTTTGATATCTCGAAAAGTCTGGCCGTGGCGATGCAACGAATTTATGGCGAGAAAAGGGAAACAGGAAGTGTGTTTTAACTTGTGCAAACATTGACTGGTTTGGATGAAACTTCAGCTGTGTGTTCGTTGTAAGAGGCCGATCACATGGATATGACTTTTGTGAGTCAAAGTTATAGCGCCACCAACTGGCAGCAGGAAGTGTGTCACTTTCAAAAATGCTTTGAATCACCATCTTATTTTCACCAGATTTATTTCAAACTTCATCAGTATAATGTGAAAACATGACAGATAGAGACGTATGAAATGGATTCCTGAAATTTCAAATACTGTTGCCATGGCAACGTGTCAAAGTTTAATAATCTTTTGGCTGTTCTGAGGCTCTTAGCATGCTTGAAATTGCTTGAAACTGCTTGAAACTCAACACACACATCAGAGATGTCAGTCAGTACACATGGGCAAAGCCTCAGAAACGGGCGGGGATGAGGGGCTCTCTAGCGCCACCTTTTGACAAAAGTGAAGGGCTTCGTTTCATCTACAATCACCAAACTCAGTATATATATTGACCTCATCGAGCCGGACAACTTTCTAATTTACAGTCATTAGCTCCGACCAACAGGAAGTCAGATATTTTGGTTTGAAGGTGAACTTTTGGTTAAATCGGGGTCTGAGTTTTTACGTTCTCCTCGTAGGCGATTTATTCAATCTCCACCAAACTCGGTCAACATGAAACAAAGATACTGAAGATGCTAAAATGTGAACGGATATTGCATATCTCAAACGGTGTTTCCATGGCAAGGAATTAAATAAGGACAAAAAAGGGGAACAGAAATTCTCTGTGTCTGCTGCTCTCCCCTCAATGAACACAAGATGGCAGCATTGTATTAGTTTTGAAGCAGGATAAAAAAAAACTTGTTTCTCTCTCTCTCTCTCTCTCTCTCTCTCTCTCTCTTGTTTGTGATTTATGAGGACACAAATTTGTATAATGACATGGGTATTACACTGGTATTACAACGTGTATGTGTGTGTGTTTAAAAACATACTAAAACAATGTTTTATTAAAATGTAACCAAATAGCTTTAAAATAATCATACTATTTTTCAGATCAATATATTTATTTTATTTAATATATTTCTTCTGAATATTTATTCTCTGTCTGCCCTCCCCTCACTAAAAGGTAGCAGTGTTGTTCTGAGGCTCTTAGCATGCTTGAAATTGCTTGAAACTGCTTGAAACTCAACACACACATCAGAGATGTCAGTCAGTACACATGGACAAAGCCTCAGAAACGGGTGGGGATGAGGGGCTCTATAGCGCCACCTTTTGACAAAAGTGAAGGGCTTCGTTTCATCTACAATCACCAAACTCAGTATATATATTGACCTCATCGAGCCGGACAACTTTCTAATTTACAGTCATTAGCTCCGACCAACAGGAAGTCAGATATTTTGGTTTGAACGTGAATATTGGTATAATTCAGGCTCTGAGTTTTTACGTTCTCCTCGTAGGCGATTTATTCAATCTCCACCAAACTCGGTCAACATGAAACAAAGATACGGAAGATGCTAAAATGCGAACGGATTTTGGATATCTCAAACGGTGTTGCCATGCCGAGGGATTAAATAAGGACAAAAAAGGGGAATGTGTGCTGCCCTTCCCTCAATGAACACACGATGGCAGCAGTGTCTTAGTTTTGAAGCAGGATAAAAAAAAACCTTGTTTCTCTCTCTCTCTCTCTCTCTCTCTCTCTCTCTCTCTCTCTGTGTGTGTGTGTGTGTGTGTGTGTGTGTGTGTGTGTGTGTGTGTGTGTGTGTGTGTGTGTGTGTGTGTGTGTGTGTGTGTGTGTGTGTGTGTGTGTGTGTGTGTGTGTGTGTGTGTGTGTGTGTGTGTGCTTCTGTGATTTCTGAGGACATACATTTGTAGACATTTCATGTGTCCCCGTATATATATTGTTCTCTTCGAGCCGGACAACTTTCTAATTTAACTAATCTAATTTAACTAATTTAAAACTTTCTAATTTTAAATAAAAACGTCATGTGCTGTGTTTGCCAAGATCACGTATGATGCATATGCAGGGTATATGCAGGAATCCTGAAGTAAATTTTAATACCTTTTTAAGACTTTTTTAAGACCTTCTCAAAATATTTAAAGACCTCATCGGCGATGAGAACTACTGTTGAGCAATAAAATAAAAATATATAATCATAAGCTATAACAAAAATATATATTAAATTAGGTGAGTGGATAGTTAAAAAAATTTGCAATTACAAAAAGTAATTCTTGAAAAAACATCTCTGGACTAATTTTATAAAATCTAAAAATGTTAATGAAAAGGTACAAATTACTTTGTGTTCTTATTAAATACATTTATAAAAAAAACTATTTATATTTAATTTATATATGAATGTAAATAATTATATGGGCCTACACAAATAATATAACATTTCAAGATTTATAGTTTATTGTAAACGTAATGTGCAGCTCTGTAAAGGGGCAACAAATATATGATAGATACGTGAGAACAAGATTTTTTTTAATCATCTTTAAGTGCACAAAACTATGAAAATATATGAAAGCGTGGCACAATGCGCTTATGCGCATCCCGGGTGCAGAATGATGCGCTTAAAGCAACATGGAGTCAGAGGGCGCAGTGCACCGCGAGTGCACATTAAAAAGTTCACGGCATAAAGAAATGATGAGCGTTGAGCGCACAAATCCTAGTCTACTATGTATATCGGTCGGTTTCTTCACAGTTTTAAATTCCGGTTATTGTGCGTGTGATGCCTTGTGTTGTCACCCGGGTAGGGAGCACAACATCGTTCAGAAACCGCTAGATAAACTCCAGGAAGATAAATTATTTTATCTGCATATCAAGTATTATAACGGGAATATATCATCTTGGAGTGAGCTTTACCGAGCAGCTGACTGACTGTAACCAAACACGACGCGCAGTTTGAATGCTGAACGGAGAATGATGGACAGCTACAGCGGAGGTAGTGTTACTTACCTTACACTGATATTAAAATCATCTTTGCTGTTTCTGTGATTTGGTTCCATTTATTAATTTTGTCATTTATTTTTTATATTGGACCACACATATTGATTTCAAATATATTCAAAATAATTTTTTCAGAGAGTGAAATAAAAAAAACTTTCTCCCACCATTTAGATTTTATTTCTTTTTGTTGTTAAAATCTTGTGAATCTTGTTCAATGTGCAGATTGCCTCTCTCTCAGTCCTTCCCCTCCCCCCTCACTCTCAGGCTCACCCTGTGTGTGTTTTTGAGTGTGTGTGCGCGCACGTGTGTGTGTGGGGGGGAGGGGGGTGTCTCTCTCACCCTGTGAGTTTGTGTGTGTGCCTTTCTCTCTGGGAATGATAATTTAACCCTTTCGTATCATAGACTATCACAAAAAACTATCACTTTAGTGTGAATTAGTAAAAAAGAACTACAAACACCTTGAATTAAATACTGGCCTTCTGGACTTACAAAATTTTGAGCAGGAAAAGATAACTTTTATCTATTTTATCCTATGACATTAAAATTAATCTAGATTTAAATTACATCATGGGTGTGGCTTGTGGTGATAGTGGCACCAGTTGCTGCGGTAAATGTGGCATATTCGAGCGATTCTAAAATATTCTCCTGTTTAAATGCATATTGCCTGCCGTGCACAGTTAAGCTGATGCCACCGGCGTGGTGGTGCCACCGGCTTGGGCCCGTCATCGCTGCTCGCAGCTTTAATTCTTCTTCTTCTTCTTCTTCTCCCAAATGAATCGCTTTTTTGGGGGCCTAAACACGCTCGAAAACTCACAAAACTTTCCACACTCGTCCAAATTGGCGAAAATTTACGTCTGTTATGGTATTCAGAATTAGGCGTGGCAAAATGGCTCGACAGCGCCACCTAACGTAGTGCCCCTCCCGCTACGTTTCACGTACAGCTATGAAATTCGGTATACACTTGTAACAGCCCAATACCTACAAAAAAGTCTTTACGTGCAAAATTTGAAAACCAACAGGAAGTCAGATATTTTAAATTTTTTGATGCAAAATGGCGGCCTTGCAAAATCTGATGTTTCGCCATGAAACAGGAAGTTGTTGTAACTCGGACATACAATGTCTGATCTGCCCCAAACTTCATATGTTTTATTAGAGTCCTTGCTTGAAGACATCTACATATAAGTTTCAGAATTAGGCGTGGCAAAATGGCTCCATAGCGCCACCTACAACATTTCAACTAAGTGCCCCTCCCGCTACGTTTCACGTACATGTATGAAAGTCGGTAGACATATGTAACAGCCCAATACCTACAAAAAAGTTCCCTTGTACGAAATCTGAAAAACCAACAGGAAGTGAGATATTTTGATTTTTCTTTACTAAATTGTTGCAAATTTTCCCATTTCCAGATGTTGTACTTTAATCAACTCCGCATAGAGATTTAATCAGATCAACATCATATTTGGTCAGTCTAATCTAAAGGCCTTTGCAACGTCAAATTGCGAACATCTTGAGGTTTCACTGAAGGGCGTGTCCGTGGCGGCCTCGCAAAATCTGATGTTTTGCCATGAAACAGGAAGTTGTTTTAACTGGGACATACAAATGTCCGATCTGCCCCAAACTTCACATGTTTTATTAGAGTCCTTGCCTAAAGACATCAACATGCCAATATTCAGTGACAGTCATAGCGCCACCTGTGGGCAACAGGAAATTACATGTTTAACACTGTGATGAACTCCTCATTGAGATGTAACCAAAACAACATCCTATTTGGTCAGTCTAATCTAAAGGCCTTGGTGATGTTATATTGTGAAGATCTTGAGTTTTCCCTGAAGGGCGTGTCCGTGGTGGCCTGACAAAGTCTGATGTTTCGCCATGACACAGGAAGCTGTAGTAAGTCAGGCATACAATGTCCGATCTGCCCCAAACTTCACATGTTTGATAAGAGTCCTGACCTAAACCCATCTACATGCAAATATTCAGTAAGTCATAGCGCCACCTGCTGGCAACAGGAAATGGCATGCTTTATACTATAATTCACTCCCAGAAACACTTTTAAATATGCCATGAAATCCCAAACATGCTAGAAACACAATAAATGTTTCAACACGTGGATACGTGCTACTGTATGTGATTTACGGTATTAAACAGGAGGTTGTTGTAACTCAGGTATACAATGTCCGATCTGCCTCAAACTTCACATGTTTGATAATAGTCCTGACCTGAAGACTACATGGCAATATTCAGTTATAGTCAAAGTGCCACCTGCTGGCAGAAGGAAGTGTGGCACATTGAAGTGAGTTTGCCATATTTCTCCTATATTGACCCGCTTAAATGCATGTCGCCCACTGTTCACTTTTTTCCTGAGGCCACCGGGTGGCGGTGCATGTGCGAGGGCCCTTTCATCGCTTCTAGCAGCTTTAATTATTATTATTATTGGGGTTTACATTTATAATGAGCCAGGGTGACCAATAATGATTGGTTTGCAGTGATCTGCCAACCAATCACGAGGGATTTTTCTTGTTTAAATGTAGTGGCCTCAGCCAATACTGAGTGAGTTCATTCAAGTCTGGCCGTTGACTCTCTGGTTTCGCTGCTATTCATATGCTAATTAGAGGCGTCGCACCTCCGCGCTGTCTCTCAGCGGGGGGGCTCTCCACCTACGTCATGGTTCGTTTACGACAATTTGTGGCACAGACGAACGCGACGTTCGCTGCCTCTAAATTGTCGAAAACTGCCGAAAATTAGGGAGATTTCCGGGAGTCTACAGGCGTTTACGGGGTCGAAAATCCCACTTTTCATGCAGTGAAAGGACGGATTACTACAACACTTGTATCGTTGCACTGAATGGCTATTAGCTGTGAGAAGACAGTGTCAGTCAATGTATTGGACAAAACAGCGACCATAAATGTAAAGAAACGAAGTTGCTTATTATATTTTCCTAACAAGCAACCACTTTTTTTTAAATAAGCCCAAAAAAACCACAACCCGCGACTCGTAATTTTTTAAGCTGGCTTGCCAAAAAAATAAGCCCAAAGTCGCGTGTTATATGCGAGCACGTCTCGCGAGATCTTCCTTATAACAATGACCTCGCATGTGATTGGAGGAGCCCGACGAGCTTCTCGCCCTCGTCCAATCACGTGCGAGGTCATGGCCATGACGCGTACAAGACGAGCTTTAAACACACAGGGTTTGGACTTTTTTTTTTTTACATTTCCTGTGTTTTTGCTGGTTTGCTTTTTCGTGATCAACAATGACAGGACGCCGTCTCTACTTCAGCTCCCCTTCAACTCTTCTGCATGGACGCGACCAACTTTTTTGACTAATTTTCAGGAGGCTGTCCGGCGTCTTCACAACTTTGAGGCAAACTGCAGGCGCTATGAACCAGAGCATGGGTAATGTAACGTTATGATTTAAAGAATATGCTTTTATTCAGCTGTATAAGGAAATGGATGCGTTAATAGATCCGAGCTTAAAACTGCAACTTTTGTTTTCACAGACTAACCTCGCCTCATAACGAAGCCGTGACCTCTTACTTGCTTGGAGCGATTTCCGCGAGTCCAGATTTAACCGCTGATCATGACGACATTGTGTGTAAGTATAACTTCTAATGTTTTTCTCATTCCTCGTTTAATTTTACCGTGACTGTTTTTATTAATACCAGTCTCATTTAATTGTTTTCCAGCTGCCTGTAAGACGTATTATGAATCGATACACCGGAGCTTCAGATACAAACAACCTGAACTTGCATCGCAGGCGGAAACTGCGAAGAGTTTAGCTCGGAGTCGATCAAGAAGAAAAAGGGTAAGATTTATTATATTAGATCCGTTTTTTGTCAATGTGAGTATTTTTCAGGTTGCTTATTGTCTTTATGGATTGTATTACAGTTGCTGGAAGCGAGACGAAGTGTGCTGGCTGAGGATGAGATGGACATTTGGAAGTGCGCGACCATTGACCTCATGTCTGATGAGGAAGACGGCATTGTTGACGGGGTGTCTGGATGGATTGTGCGACCACCGCCCTCTGGGCACTTCTTTTTGACATTTTTGGAGGACAACATAAGAGACATTACTGCTGCACTGTACATAGTTGTGTGTTTAACAATAAAGCTCTTTCTTTGAATAAACAGCTGTGTGTTTATAAATGAAGCTCTTTCTTTGAATAAACGGCACGGTCTGGGCAAATTTTCCCATATATTCCTTGATGGTGTGAGTAGTGTAGTTCATAGCACAATAACATTAATATAAAACATAAATTATTACAACATAAATTATATATTTATTATTATTATTGGGGTTTACATTTATAATGAGCCAGGGTGACCAATAATGATTGGTTTGCAGTGATCTGCCAACCAATCACGAGGGATTTTTCTTTTTTAAAAGTAGTGGCTTCAGCCAATAGTGAGTGAGTAAATTCAAGTCAGGCCGTTGACTCTCTGGTTTCGCTGCTATTCATATGCTAATTAGAGGCGTCGCACCTCTGCGGTCTCTCTGCGGGGGGCTTTCCACCTACGTCATGGTTCGTTTACGACAATTTGTGGCACAGACGAACGCGACGTTCGCTGCCTCTAAATTGTCGAAAACTGCCGAAAATTAGGGAGATTTCCGGGAGTCTACAGGCGTTTACGGGGTCGAAAATCCCACTTTTCATGCAGTGTCTGGTACCAGACGGGCGTGAGTTTGGGCACTGTTACGAAGTGGAAAGTTATCTCGACAGATGCATCCAACCTAGGTTGGGGAGCCCTTCACGAGGGCAGGCCAGTCTCCGGTCTCTGGTCAGACTCGGAGAGGAGCCTTTACATAAACTGTCTAGAGATGAAAGCGGTCACGCTATCGCTAAGAGCTTTCCTTCCGTACAAAAAGCACCACCATGTCCTGGTCCGAACGGACATCAGGTCGGTGGTAGCCTATATAAATCGCCAAGGCGGTCTGAAATCTATCGATCTGCACACAATGGCGGAAGAATCCTAATATGGGCAGAGCACAATCTGAGCTCGCTGAGAGCGACTCATGTGCCAGGCATTCTGAATTTGGGTGCGGACATGCTGTCCAGGGGCAAAGTGTCCCCTGCAGAGTGGTCTCTTCACCCACATGCAATTCAGACAATTTGGGCAGGTTTGGAGAGGCAAAAGTGGATCTTTTCGCCTCACAAGACTATGCTCAATGCCGAATATATTTCTCCAAGCACAAGGATGCGTTGGCCCACGAATGGCCCAACCTTCCTCTTTATGCTTTTCCCCCAATCTCAATGTTACCTCAGGTCATAGAGAGGATCAGGGAGAGCAAATGACCTGTGCTTTTAATAGCCCCGCTTTGGAGAAATCAACCTTGGTTCTCACTACTGAGTCAGATGTCAGATACAGATTCGTGGCCGATCCCGCTGAGGAGAGACCTCCTCATGCAGGCGGAACGGCAGATCTGGCATCCCCGTCCCGATCTATGGGCGCTTCATGTCTGGCCCATCAACGGGTATATGAGAACCTCTCTGAAAATGTATTGAATACTATTACTGAAGCTAGAGCCCCTGCGACCAGGCGGCTCTATTCAGGCAAATGGTCAGTCTTTTCGGACTGGTGTAAAGAGTGAAGTCTGACCCCACATGATTGTGAAGTGTCAGAAGTGCTTACATTTTTACAAAGAGCTTCTGGACGCGGGTCGTTCCCCCTCCACGCTCAAATTTATGTGGCTGCTATAGCAGCGTATCACATTCAAGTGAACGGACTATCACTAGGAAAGAACGATCTCATTGTTCGCTTCCTTAAAGGGGCTAGAAGGCTTCACCCACCTCGCCCCCCTTCAGTCCCTATATGGGACCTGTCCAGGGTCCTGGATGCCATGAAGAGCTCTGCATTTGAGCCTCTGCATTCGGTGAGCTTGAAGCTCCTGTCACTAAAGACCGCTTTTCTGCTGGCGATCGCGTCAGTTAAGCGAGTGGGTGATCTGCACGCGCTCTCTGTGAGCGCCTCGTGTCTGGAATTTGGGCCAAACGACTCCAAAGTCGTCCTCAAACCAAGACATGGATATGTACCTAAGTGCTTTCAACTCCGTTCAGAGCACAGGTCATTTCACTCTCAGCACTTTCATCACCGATAGATGAAGAAGATGCTAATTTGCTCTGTCCTGTCAGAGCGCTGAGAATATACATAGAGCTGCTTTCAGGCAAACTGAACAGCTCTTTGTATGCTTTGGCGGCCGCACCCGAGGGTGCGCGGTTACAAAGCAGACCTTGTCATGTTGGATAGTGGATGCTATCTCATGGCCTATGAGTCTAAAGATCTCAGCTGCCCTTTAGGCATCAAAGCCCATTCTACTAGAGTAGGGATGAAGCGATTACCGGTTTCACGATAAACCACGATAAAAATTTAGTGACGGTTAGTAATATCGTAGAAAATTTAATTATCATTAAAGCCGCGTGTGATTATCACGATTGTGAAAACTCGCGGTAAATCTTGTCCAGTCAGCGTCAGTCTGGCGCAGCGCACGGCTGTTTTTGAATGAGAAGAAATGGAAGAAGGCAGTGACAGCAGCGGGAGATTTTTCAGCCTTCTAAAAGGACCAAATCTGAGGTGTGGTCATATTTTGCCTTTTACAAAAGTCCTGAGGGAAACTTAATCGAAGATGGTCACCTTGTCTGCAGAACATGGAACACTTCAAAACTACGAACGCAAGGCAAGTGGACTTTGACCTCAAAACCAAAACCATGTCTGGCAAATAATATGAAGCGAACAAATTCAGACAAGACTAGGGTGACATTTAAGGGATAATATTCAGGGCTTGACATTAACAACCGCCATTTGCGGGTATAAGTTAACGTTATTTCGGCTGCACACTAGTCACTCTGGCTGTTGAACTTATTATAGTCTTCTCAAACGCCGTCTGTTATAATCGTGTTGCGCATTATAACCACTCACACGTGTTTATATTGAGTTTATGAATGCAATGTCTCATAATCAGAGGCGTACAGAGCGCGCGCCGCGTTCACTCCCTGAAATCTGCACTCAAAGCAGAGATAAACGTGCGATGTACGCAGGAGATTCACTCATCATACAGTGTTGGACTGTTTTTGTTCTATTTCAGCATCGAAAATTGTTTTAAAACACAAAGCAGAACCACAGCGCATCTGATATGACTGGCATAACGCTGGCGAATTTAGGGACCGTCTCTAAAGTTCAACACAACATTGGTAACGTTATACACGTTTCAAACTTCAATAGCATTTGAAGAGAATGACAGACATAAAACTGACTGTAAAGTGATCATTTAGGTGTCAGGTATGATGCACACATTTTGATATTTAATAAAATAAACTGTCAAATCATATGGAAATATGGATATGCATTATTTCACTAGGATACTGTTTGGGCTCTAACACAAAACATGCTAGATTTAAATGCATCATTGCTGAACACTGATGAGAATATTGCTTGAGAATATATTTACAGAGATAATATTAGAGATTATATTTACGATAAATTATTATTGTTTATGCATTATGCGTTGCTATTGACGACGGCCATTAAGGAAGGAAATCCCACAGAATCAAGCTTAAAAAAGTGCATAGAGCTGCTTTAGTTATTTGTTGTTTGTTGAATTTCAAATATAAAACTTGTTGAAATGTTTTAAGTGTGTGCATCTGTTCTTTTTGAATACTTTCATCTCGTTTGAACAAAACCGTGATAATATTGATAACCGTGATAATTTGGGTCACTATAATCGTGATGTTAAATTTCCATACCGTTTCATCCCTAGAGGCATGGCCTCTTCGTGGGCTTGGTCTACTGGCGTTTCTCTGAATGAAATCTGTGCGGCGGCAGGCTGGGCCTCCCCGTCCACTTTTATCAGATTCTATAATTTAGATGTTCCGGCCTTACAAGCTGGGCTTCTTGCTGTGTAAACAGATTTAACCCCTTAAGGCTCGAAAAGTCCGGTCTGGGTTAAATATTGTATAAGTCATAAGCACATTCCTTATACGGCTCAAATTATCTGGCCATTCATTATTCCTGGCCCGACTATGTCTGGTCTATACATTATATTATTACACGTATATCGTGTTCATTCTCATTAAGGGCCCGACTCAGGTCTGGCTCATTTTGGGACTTCTTGATATCATATTACGGGCCCACCTAGGTTGGCCTGGGTTTGGTGTCGTCGGCTTTAGAGCCGTTAAGCAAGCACAGCGTTTTGCATTGGTCCCCCATAAGCGTTTTAGCAAAACGCAATACGAGAGTACCCTCGTAAGGGAACGCTTCGGTTACTAACGTAACCTCGGTTCCCTAAGATGAGGGAACGAGTATTGCGTTTTGCTTGCCGTGCTTGCTTACTTGCTCAGGAGTCGCTTTAGTCGATTAACCTGACTAACCTTGCGAGACAGGGTCTTATATACCCTTGGCTATGCAAATTCTGTTGCCCCTTGTGGCGTGAATTTAGAAGGACCTGATTGGTCCGTCCCGCCCCGCGGTCTCGCCATAGGTTGCTGCAGTTGCAGCGGCACAGCCAATCAGCACGCAGCTGCTTCCTGCTGAGAGTTGTGCAGCTGCACTGCGTGTACATGGTATTTTTGGATAAAAATTTTGCTTCAATATCTCGAGGAAAGGAATTCCCCCATAAGCGTTTTAGCAAAACGCAATACTCGTTCCCTCATCTTAGGGAACCAAGGTTACGTTAGTAACCGAAGCGTTTTTTGTGTTAAAAAAAACCTAAATAACGACTTATATAGTGATGACCGATTTCAAAACACAGCATCATGAAGCTTCGAAGCGTTATGAATCAGTGAGTCGATTCAGCGGTTTGGATCGCCAAAGTCACGTGATTTCAGCAGTTTGGCGGTTTGACACGCGATCCGAATCATGATTCATGAAATCGGTCATCACTATATAAGTCGTTATTTAGGGTTTTTTAGCACACAAAAACTATTCTCGTCGCTTCTTAAAGTTGTTGTGGAACCACTGTAGTGAGATGGACTTTGTAACGATGTCTTTAGTACCTTTTTATGGGTCTTGAGAGTGTAAAGTGCATTGTGCCAATGGAGGCCCTTCTGAGCCAATCGGATTTTATCTAAAATATCTTCATTTGTGTTCCGAAGATGAACGGAGGTCTTACGGGTGTCGAACAACATGAGGGTAAGTAATTAATGACAGAATTTCCATTTTTAGGTGTACTAAGCCTTAAAGTGTTCTTGATAGGGCGGCCATGCCTTCCATGCTGAAGACGGAGCGGTGTGAGAAGAACCGTAGGGGTTACATTGGTGTCGTGACCCAGATGGGACTGAGGTTTAGGGCGTGATTGTAACGGAGGCCAGCAAGTAAAAGCTGTGTGTGTAAACCTCACTCCCCTGATTAAGAAAACATCTTGGAGTGCTGCTTGGTGGAAGGACCTTTGTTAAGTTATCCCAGAAGGTGCTCTTTGGTTGGGTTTCAAACTTGTATTTATAGAAAAAAAGATCCAAAGCAATTTCTCCAGTTAAAAAAGGTTAAAAAGCCTTTATACCTCACTCGCCTGATATCAAGAGGCGCACTAGCGACTGACGCTAGAAGCTGCTGTCTTTAACGTCCTTGTCAGCGCACCTGCTCTCCCATGCCAGAGATTATTAAATGAACAATATCACACGAGTAGCCGTGCGATATGGCTGTATATCAGCACGGTTATGATTCCGCTGTAGGTAATCACAGCGTGCTGATATACAGCCATATCGCTTGGCTACAAGTGTGATGATACTGCGTTTATACAACAGTTCGACGGCACAAGTGTGTAAATAAATCAGAAACAACAACGGAGTGTCTTTAAAAACACTCTTTTGTGCAACTATTTATTTCTGCCATGGATTCACATCTCACGTTGAGTTTGACAGTCGAGCTCAAGCTTACAAAACTAATAATAAAACAGCACTTTATAACTAGTAATGAAGAAACATTGAGTCGCTTCATTGAAGCTTATTGTATTCATACTTATGTAGAGTCGATGTCCATAATATCCAATATAAAAAATCAGTTTAAATGACCGCTGAGGAAAGCAATATCTTTGTCTTTTTTCTTTTTTTAATCTTTTAGTTTGACAGCGCTGAAACAACTTGTAAACCTTGTTTACAACCAATCACACTTAACCCTCTATGGTACTGTGTTTCCTCCAGGCAACATAGTCTATTTTAGTTTATTTCTAATAAAATTAAACACCAATTTATTGTTCAAACCTATCTCAGGGAAGAAGAACTCAAATACTACAGTTTTTTACAATCGCTATGACATTTTTTTCAATACTTTTGACAAATTTCCTAAACTCTTAACGCACCAACACACCTACATCACGCAATTGCCAAAGCGTTTAATTTCATGCTCAAAATCACACATTGTAAACAAAATACAATAATTCACTAACACAATACACTATGTCTATCAAAACCCTAACACATGTTCTCTTCCAACAGGAACATTTAGTCAATCATAGCACATAAAAACACTAACACTTGATGAAATTATAGAAACTGCATTATTTTATGTGTCAGGTCTGCCCTTATATAATAGACAGTATATTTTATTGATCATAGATTGTGTGTCTTTTGAAGACTCTCCACATTTTTGTTTTGTTGGGTTTAGTAAATGCATGCATTTTGTTTCTTTTGCTGCAGAAATTCAATACAAAAAATGAATGATCCATCTCAGAGTAGCTTTATAGAATGCCCTTCAGTTTTATTTCATTATCAGCAATCACCATGTTGACAATAACAACTTCCTGTTCTTCATTTAGGGGCTTTCCTCTGCCCCCTGAGGGAGGTAGATGTTGAATCCTTAGATAGACAAAATACAGATAGGGACCAGAGGCATACAGTCACTGTAATACATGGTAAAAGTATTTACACTTTGCAGTAGGAGAAGCCCTTATACAATATCCTACCTGTTGGTTTCTTGAAAAATCTGGATAATGGATGCCACTGTGTCCCGGCCAGTGATGCCAGTAACGCGTTACTTAGTAACGCGTTACTCTAATTTGACCACTTTTTCCAGTAACGAGTAATCTAACGCGTTACTATTTCCAAACCAGTAATCAGATTAAAGTAACTTATCCAAGTCACAGTGAGTTACTTTTTTTGTAATTTTCCTTAGTAAAAATATATATTTTTGCTTTCTTGTTTAGTCTCAGCAGGGTTTTTCCTGCATAGAGAATTACGAGGTGGCCGCTCTGTCAAATTTCTTGCCGCCTCCGTCTGTCGACAAAACTCAAGACAGGCAGTCAATTGCTCAGATTAGGCATGTCGTGATAATTAAATAATCATCAGAAATATATATTGTCACATTATCCTTCAGCAATCATTATTAGTATATTATTATTTGCTAGTAGGCTACAAAGTCATCTAAAGCCATTCCATAGCTGAATGTCTTTCCTCCGCTGTAGCTGTCAATCATTCTCCGTTCAGCATTCAAACTGCGCGTCGCGTTCGGTTCCAGTCAGCAGTCAGCGGTAAAGCTCACTCCATATGATATATTCCCGTTATAATACTTGATATGTTGATAAAATAATTTATCTTCCTGGAGTTTATCTTGCGGTTTCTGAAAGATGTTGTGCTCGCTACTCAGGTGACAACACAAGGACTATTAATTAGCATCACACGCACAATAACCAGAATTAAAAACTGTGAAGAAACAAATAATCAGTGAATGTTTGGACCGATATAGGCTACATAGTAGACTAGGATATGTGGGCTCAACGCTCATCTTCTCTTTATGCCGTGGACTTTTCAATGTGCACTCGCGCTGCACTGCACACTCTGATTCCATGTTGCTTTAAGCGCATCATTCTGCACCCGGGATGCGCATAAGCGCTTTGTTGCCGCTCTGTTTTGAAGCGTTTCATATATTTTCATAGTTTTGTGCACTTAAAGATTATTAAAAAATATATTGTTCTCACGGATCGATCATATATTTGTTGTCCCTTTACAGAGCTGCACATTACGTTTACAATAAAATATAAATCTTGTAATTTTATATTATTTGTGTAGGCCCATATAATTATTATTATTATATAATTAATCATATATAAATATAAATTAAAAATTAAATATAAATTGTTTTTCATAAATGTATTTAATAAAAACACAAAGTAATTTGTACCTTTTCATTAACATGTTTAGGGTTTTATGTTTAGTGTTTTATGTTTTATGTTTAGTGTAGTGTAACATGTTTTATGTTTAGTGTTGGCAAAAACGGTTGTCATTTTTATGTTGAGGTTGCAGAGGTGTTGTCGGCAACTGATGAATGTAACTAATAAAGTAACTTGTAATCTAACTTAGTTACTTTTAAAATCAAGTAATCTGTAAAGTAACTTAGTTACTTTTAAAATCAAGTAATCTGTAAAGTAACTAAGTTACTTTTTCAAAGTAACTGTGGCAACACTGGTCCCGGCTGAGATTTGGCTGTACTCGTTCACCAGCCTCTCTGTATAATAGCCTGTGGTTTATGACATGGTCTATGATAGCAGCTCTTATTTCATCAGTTACCCTAATTCTGGCCCTTCTTTGAGCGCCACCATGCATTCTAACTCCTCAATCTCTACCTTGCCCTTGTCCTGGCATTCCTCTCCCTCTCCCTTGCCCTTGTCCCACTCCTCTCCCTTGTCCTGGTACTCATCTTCCTCTCCCTCATGCAGGCCTTTTTCTTACTTTCTTTGTGTTGCTCTATATTGTTTTTTTTTCACACAAGAGCAGCCCAAATAGGCCCTCTTTTACTGTATACCATATGGTCATGTGATTGAAAGAACATTGACACCTGAACAATTCCTAGCTGTGATTTATATATTTGCACAAATTCAATCAGCTGTTTATCAGTACCAATGGAATAAAATACAGGGGATATAGTTGTGTTTCAATTCTCAATATAAACAGCTGTTTACCTTTAGCCTATAAGGTTAGGGTTTAGAACATGGTGCTATCTGTTCTGACATACAGTGTTACAGTTTTTCTTGATTGCTTTGATGCAGCCATCAGCTCAAACTTCACATTTTCAAATTAGTTAACACACAGGCCTAAACAGTGGCACTCATGGTCAAAATGACACATTTTGTTTCCAAAAGGCTGTAACCGCACCAAAACTTTTAAAATATGCAACAAAAGCAAATTTTGCCTTCAAACAACACAACTTGCACACAAGTATATGAACTCTTTCAGTCAATCATTACACAATTGACAACAAAAAACAGAGCTCAGTGCACCATTGCTTGTCATTGTAGCCTATTGCCAGTCACAGTTGTTGTCTTTCTGTATAGGCTGTGTCAAATTTGCCTTTTTGCAAAGAATTGGATCCAGAATAAGAAATGCTTTGATGCATTTTTTATTGATTCCATGACATTCATTTTTTTTCAAGCCATGTCTGAAAACTGAAATACTGTAAATATTACAGATAATACATGTAAACCAAATAACAGTAAAGTCTATTGGAGTATAAGACATAGCCACTATTGATACTCAGTCTCTTCTGTCGTGATGATGGGGCCACATGGCCTCATCCACATCACATTCAATATCATCTCTTGCAATGCACCTAGAGAAAAATCTTCTTGCATGCCTTATCCAACCTTGACATTCCTCTGCACCTATTTCTTGGGCAGCAGCAGTCATTGCATTCAGCAAGGGCATTCGCTCATAGAGATGGTGGTCATAAACCTTCCATCTCCAAGCACTGAAGAACTCCTCTATGGGATTCAAAAATGAGGAATATGCTGGGAGGAACAGCATCATCATACGAGGGTGTACCCTAAACCACTCATTGACAAGGCGAGAGTGGTGGAACGCCACATTGTCCCAGATAATGACGAAGAGTGACATGCCAGGCCTCAACAGCTCTCTCTCCGGGTGGGATCAGCCTCTCATGAAGTGCATTCAGGAATGTTATGAGGCGTTCGGTGTTGTATGGGCCAAAAGCAGGGATATGGCATAAGACACCATCATTGGAGATGGCAGCACACATGGTTATGTTGGCACCCCTCTGTCCTGGAACTGTGGCCCTGTACCCAATGAGGTTCCTTCCACGTCTCCTCACTTTGCTGAGATTGAAGCCGGCTTCATCAACATATATGAAGACATGATGTGCCCCCTCAACTTCAAGCTCCATTATTCTCTGAGTAAAGAAAAAGGCAAAATTACAATGAAAGGTGACTCCAGTTGACTCTAACTGCATGATATGACAAGGCATTACTGTATAGTAATGCATCCTTACCTCCACATATTGGCATCTGGCTTCCTTCACAACTTCAGAGTTCCTTTGAAATGGAACTCTATAGAGCTGCTTCATGGCCATATGGTTCCTTCTTAGGACGCGGTCAATGGTGCTCAAGCTCACGTTGTTGATGTTCCTAAATGTGCCCTGATCTGCGATCACTGCTTCCCTGATTTCACGCAGCCTTATGGCATTGTTTGCCACGACCATGTTTACAATGGCCGCCTCCTGCTCAGCACTAAACATTTTCCCTCTACCACCAGAGAATGGTAGCCTTTGGATTCTATAAAGAATACATGTAATGGGAATGAGGAAACAGTTACATAAAGTATATCACTGAAGATATTTCTGTATATACTGTACAGCAACATTACCTGTTCTCCTGTCTGAAAATTCTGACAATGGATGCAACAGTGTTTCTGTTTAGAACAGGTTGGACTCTTTGTCCAGCCTCTCTAAGAGAAAGGCCATGATTGATAACGTGACCAATAACAGTTGCCCGAATTTCATCTGTAACCTGAGCCCTTCCAACTACACCTCCACCTCGCACACGGACACCTCTTCCTCTGACACCTCTTCCTCGGACACCCCTACCTCTTCCTCTCACTCTCACCTGCCTTAGACCTCCTCCATCCATGCTGGCAAAGAACAACATAGACGTGGCACCTTTTTTTATAAGGCCTGCAGACTGATTGCTAATTGAAGATTTGTGTAAAGGAGTGTCAAACAGGTGCTGCAGTGATTTCATACTGATCTAGGTAGTTTTTAATAGTTAGGAATACATGGTTTCTGTTTGGTTACCATAGCTAAAACAATGGAGTTTGGACTGCTTGAATGACATCCGTGTTAACTGTTTTGCAAAAGGGTGGGGAAAATGTGTCAATCCAATGAGAAAGGGTGAACACATTTGCAAGACATGACTTCTGCTCTGCTGAGATAGTGATGATGAAAACTGAGTGGATCCTAGTTTATTTAACCAGGTCAAAGCAATCAAGAAAAACTGTAAAGCATTTGTTAAAAGTATTGAAAAAATTGTCATAGCGATTGTAAAAAACTGTAATCAATGAAAGTGCAAAAAAGTGGTCACATGACCCTAGGGTGGCCATTTCCATAACAACAAAAAGGAGGACACTTTTCAGAATTTAGTGAGGCAAGAATAATTGCATAAGACTCTGGTGTACTCGCAACTACAATACAATTTTGTCCATCATATCAATGGTCTCATGATACAGTGATTCTGCAATAGCCTACTCTATTCATTGCCAGACAATTTGATCTACGATAAATATTCTTGATGTAGACCTATGTGTAACAGAAGAGGCAAAAAAGTGTTTGTTCACAGTATTTGTATTTATTCAAGACATTGTGATGTCTGTTTCGAAAACTGACCTTACGGCATTATAAGCTATGCTGCTGCATCCCAATAAAGATTCTAGAGCGGGGTTTTATAGGCCGATTCAGCGCAACTCCAAAAAGGAGGCTTGAGGCTGCGCCGGACACCGGACAGGGAGCTTTAAATCCGGACTGTCCGGACAAAATCCAGACGTATGGCCACCCTACATGAACCACAGAGGTCCATTTTATGTCCACATGTGCACAGGTCTCATGGCTTCATATTTTCTCCAATGAAAAGCATTTTTCACTCATTTACGTTCAGTTAATCACCCACAAAAAAATATAAGTAACTGGTAAGTAAAAACGTTTTTTCAAGAATTTTCAGTTTTCAATTTTCGAGTACATAACAAAAAACTGTGTGTTGCCTCAAGGCAACATTGTACCATAATGGAATCGCATAATGCCATACTAGAATATACTAGGATATATTAGACATACTAGGTTGGATAAAAATATAGTATATTTGTAAGGAAAAGAGTTAGAATTCTCTAAATATATTTGCATTTTTGCATGATTTTATAATGCACATATAAGAATAGTAATGCACATACTATAACTGCACATATTATGATCTGCACATTTTCTATAGCACTTTAAAAAAGGTATAAAACACGACTGCCAGTTGATGAGGGTGAGGAGTCATGTGATGAGTAAGATGAGGTCATAGTGAAAATCCAGTCGGGAGAGAGTGACGGTAAGGGTGAGATTGAAGATGAGGATGAAGATGAATATGATAACTTGATATGATAACTTGATGTGATAGCTTGATGTGATAGTTTGGTAATACTTGTGTTCCACGATGGGACAATGTTGCCTGAGAGCAACAGCTGAATTTGAAATGTTACTTTTTATTAAATATGAAATTTGTAAAACATTATAAACTGGATAAATGTGTTTGTTCAGGTGTTTGGTTAAAGAAATGTATGTTTTCAATAAATATATTTATTTTTTCTACATGAAAATGTCAAATGTTTCAATTTGTCCATTGTGGTACAATGTTGCCTTGAGGCAACAAACATTTAAAAAATAAATAAATAAAACAATTCTGAATTTTTTTATTGCTATTGTAATAGTGTCCTATTTTAAGCAGGAAAAACATATTTTTTTCCTCATTGAAATCATATTGTGTACCATAGAGGGTTAAAGACGTTCTTTGCTGCCATCTAATGGTGTAATAATGTAACTGTCACTGAATTCGAAATTACAATCACTGACGGACCCTTTCTCAATAAAAAATATGGCATATTATTTATATAAAATAATATTTATTGAAAAATCATATTTAAATCAACAACAAAAGCCATTATAAAAGACCATAGGAAATAAAACACAAGCAAACAATTCAGTCAAACGTACAAAAGCAGCGCTGTAGTAGGTCATACAGGACTTAAGTTAAATATAGCCTAAAAATAAAGTCACAGAACTTAACCAAAATCGATTTGCTCTGGAACATGTTATAGACTAATAAGACAAAAGATTGCCTGTTTGATATACCCCAAATGAATTATATCTGTTTAACCGCTATCTACATACAGTAAGAGCCGGTGGAAAATTCCTGAAGGACTGGCCGTGATGAAGCCATTCTCTGCGGGTACATGAGTGCTGAACGGCTGCTGGCGGTCTGGAGCTCGCATTTGCAAAAGCGTCTAAACAAATTGTAAAATAGGCGCTATGTTTATATATGAGTCACATATTTGAGGTCCAAATAACTACATGTTCACCTAAAACACTGTTAAAACTAAATTTGTGACACAACAACAGTAGTATTTTCTCGACTGCCATGACAGTCGCCACAAGCGGAGTGATACAAATGGCTCTCAGCCAATCAGATTCGAGAACCAGAAAGAACTGTTGTATAAAAACCAGATAACATTGAACGAATGTTCTAGTAATGTTACTGGGGAATAACATTGCCAGAACATTCTAAGAACGTTCCCTTTAAGCTGGATAGTTGTTGGAGAAAAAACAGGGTTTTAAAGTCGACTGAGTTTCCTGGTGTGGGTGATCACTGTTTAGATCTCTCGCCGCAATTCCTATTTCCACAGTAACAGTTATTTCTCTGATTTGAGTTTCTTGCTTCAGGGTTACTGGTAGCAATTTTATAAACCAACAAGACACTTTCAGCAAGCAGCAAATCAAAAAATATCTTCACTTTTTTTTCTTTGTAAGCATTGGTTTGGTGCTACACAGGTCAATAGTGTGATAATGATAGCAAGGCTCCATGGTCTCGAGGACATATAGAAATTAAACTCTCCTAAAACACTGTTCAAACTCACTTGTTTATTTAATCTGTATACTACTTCACTTCATGCTCCAGAAGGTCCTGTAATTCTAGATGATCCTGAAGACCTTGATTAGCTTTTGCAGGTGTTTGATTACAGTCTAACTCCAGGAGCTGAATTGAAAAACCCTGCTCAACCAAGATTGTCCAGCAGTGTATATGAATCAATAATAGAGTATTGTGTAACACCTTACAATACATTCAATTTATTTAAAGTCCCCCTGTGGTGAAAATAAAATTGTTAATGTTGTTTATATGTCTATGTGGTGTTTTTAATATGCTTTAACTACCTTGTAACCAATCAACGTCAACATGTGGGTGGGCTTTATTTAGCATATCATTACCTATTCTCTGAAGCAGGGGTGTCTCAAGAGAAGCCAGTTACCCTGGTATATTTTTCTGTTAATATGAATATGCGGGTGAATAGCAAACAGGAACATGGTTTGTGTAACATTAGCAACACATTATTAGCTGTTTGATAACGTAGTCAAGCAAAAGGATAATCACATTAATTACTGTTATGTGTCCAACGTTGTCATTGTGCAGCGTTTACCTCAGTATGTTGGCGTCTGTATTTCTGAGCCAATGCGAATGATTGGGGTGGGGCTAATTTGCATATTCATGAATCCGCGTATACTAAATGAGGCAAGGATGTAGTTACATACAAACTATTTTAAGGCACGAAGAACAACATTCACAGGAAAAAACTTTTAAATATGTAATTTCAGTGATCAAAAATGAGTTTTAAGGGATAAAATTATTGATACAGGGGGACTTTAACATTAGTTAAAGCAATAACTAACAATGAGCAATTTGCTCTAGTATTTATTCATCGTAGTTAAAGGGGGGGTGAAATGCTGTTTCATGCATACTGAGCTTTTTACATTGTTAAAGACTTGGATTCCCATCCTAAACATGGACAAAGTTTTTTTTTTTTTTAAAGTTGTACGTTTGATGGAGTATTTCTGTGCCAAAAATACTCCTTCCGGTTTCTCATAATGTTCGGAAAGTCTTTTTCGAGTATGGGTATATGTGACGTCAGATGGGGCGGAATATCCTTGTATGGGCTCTTCTCCCGGAAGGGCGCGCACGCGACTGAGCGAGAGAGCAAACGCTTTAGGGAAGCCGGCTGCACTGCAGTCACAGGACTTCACGAAATCAACAATGTCACCAAAGATGTGTGTTTTTGGTTGTCATGGCAAGACAATCATGTTTTTCCGGAGCAGCAACGGAGTTGTGCAAGTGTTTGTTTGTTCCCTGAATTTCGGCGACGATGGTTTATAAACAAGATACAGTTCAACTCCGGAATTGTAGCTCGCCTAATGCTGAAAGATGGAGCAATCCCAGCGATTAAGGATCACGGCCGCGTGATGGTAGCAGGCGGTGAGTAAAAATGCTTCAAATGTCTTTGTGTTAGCTATCGATTCCATTGTTTTTCTATGTAAACATGCATAGCTCAACGCAATAGCTTCGCACGCTCTTCATTCTTTAGCTCCGCCCGAACGAAACGCCCCCAGCCGCTCTGCTTTTTTCGGAAAGACTCGGTACAGCGTATCTTTCTTTTATAAATATAATAAAACTAAAGACTTCTCGGAGATATGAAAGATGCAATACTACTCTATAGGTACTCAAGATTGACATGAGATTGACTGAAAATGAGTGTTTCACCCCCCCTTTAATATGGAAGCATCTGTGTAGCAATATTCAATTTGCAATGCAATATGAAAAATGGCAATGCATTTCAGTATTTAAATTTACATTTTACATACCATGTGTGCAACATTTGGAGCAAAATGATAATTCAAATTTAATAATATTGACATCACCATTTTCTCCGGGAGCGGCTGTACGGCTGAATCAAATTCTGTTGCATTATTTTCCTGTTTAACACTGTGAAGCTGCTTTGAAACAATCTGCATCCTAAAAAGTGCTATATAAATAAAGTTGAATAATATAACTTACATTTGCTATTTCCTACACTAGTTTTAACATATAATTTAAACATATATTTTAATGCTTTATAAGTGCACCCAGCCCTGTCAATCATCGCATCAAGGCGGAGCCAGCTGTTGGAAACATGGCGGCAGCAGAACTATTAAAGCGATGGGTTTCCTGGCAGATGAAGTGGAGCAAGAACAGATAAATGATTATGCGCATCTATCAGTGACTGTTCTGTTAGACCAGTACGTTATTAGAACCATAGATATTTATGGTTAGAACGGCTTGCAGAGAACGTGCATAAACACACATAAACTCAACAACAATGGGTTACATGAACAAAGCTAGACAGGGAACAATGGAAACCTGAGGGCTATATACACACAGAGACTAATGACTTACCAGGAAAACCAAGACGTAGCTAAGAACCACCATGGTGGAGCACGTAGAGGTGATAACCACCTCCTCAGTAGAGCCTGAGGGCCCCATGGTGGAGTTGGTGGATCAGGATCTCTGTGGCCTTGGCATGGGGCACAATGAGTTTATTTATTTTATTTATTATATTTATTTAATTTAATTTATATAGCACTTTTTACAGTACAGATTGTTTCAAAGCAGCTTTACAGTGATAACAGAAAAATAATGCAGCAAAGTTTTTATCGGCTGTACAGCCGATCTGGAGATAACAGTGATGTCAACGTTCTGCTCAGCTCAATTCCCATACAATGGTGTCAATGCAGACAGATCAGTAAAATTAAGAATAATAAGTGTCGCCAACTAAGCAAGTCAAAAGTCAAAGGCGACAGTGGCAAGGAACCAAAACTCCATCAGGTGACAGAATGGAGAAAAAAACCTAGGGGGAAACCAGGCACAATCAGGGGGCCAGTTCTCCTCTGGCCAACCAGGGACGGCCTCCGTGGCCTTGGTATGTAACACACTGAGTTCAGGGACGGCCTCCGTGGCCTTGGCATGTGACACACTGAGTTCAGGGCTGGCCTCTGTGGTTATAGCAGTCACGCCACCTCGGGAGGAGCTGTAGCCACCATCACAGGCAGCACCGTGGACAGAGGAATAGTTTCCGGGACCACTGGACTTGGACTTGGAATCACTGGTCTTGGAAGCGCTGGCGTGTGGGCCACAGTCAGCTTAGGACCAGCCTCCATGGCAGGGAGTATTAAAAATGTTCCTTGGCCAACTTGGCCAAAATGTTCCTTGGTGTGGCGGTACATGATGTGATGAGTCTCTGCTGTGACTTGTGAACTAAACTTGAACGAACATAAACTCACCAGCAATGTGTTACCCAAACAAAGATAGACAGGGAACATTTGAAACATGAGTACTATATATACAGCGAAGGCTTGTTCGACTTCATGCAGTACTGCATAGACTGATCGGTGGCTGACTTGAAGCAGTGCATGCCAGTTGGAAATTTTGTCTGACTTGAGACAGTGCAGACTCTGCGTGACTGTGACGTATGCCATCAAAGTGTCGCGAGAGTGATTCGAGAGCAGCTGGCTGGTTTATTCTGTGCAGCTTCTCCAGAGCGGCTGCACGAGCGCTGATGATGACACAGTTGTTCCGCAATTGGCTCTGATGACGACATAGCTGTTCTGCGATTGGCTCTGATAACGGCACAGCTGTTCCACGATTTGCTCTGATAATGACACAGCTGTTCCACGATTGGCTCTGATGACAACACAGCTGTTCCACGATTGGTTCTGATGACAACACAGCTGTTCCACGATTGGCTGGATTCACCACATGACAGCGATCACGTGTTTTTGTTTTTATTCAAACACCTTCAGTTCCAGATGCTCACAAATGTTTGTTTTTTTAAACATGTTGTTGCAATGTTACATTGTGCCATGTTTATCAAGATCAAACTGATAAAAAAATCTAGACCCCACTTAATTTATAATATAGGCTTACGTTGAACTTTATTTTTTTACAAGCAGACGCTGTATTAAGCAATGCATACATTTTATTTATTTATTTTCCTTAAAACAGCGCAAGCGCCACTACGGAAAGCAGAAAATGTCCGACTTCACATCTCCGCTTTCAGCTCCTCCCCACCAGCACGCGGCAACTTTCGCTGATAAGTTACATCCAACTGCAGCCGAAGTCTAACACACCTACCCCCGGTTTCACAGACAATGCTAGTCCTAGACTAAAATGCATGTTTGAGCTGTTTTAACTGAAAGAATCTTGCACTGACAATTCTTAAAATATGTCAGTGGCATTGTTTTGTCTCAAGATGCACACCAGTAATGTTTTTTTCTTGAGCATGTTTATAAAAGTTACTTAAATGTCCTAATTGAACTAAGGCCTAATCCTGGCTTAGTCTAAGCCCTGTCTGTGAAACCGGGCCCTAGAGACTAATTAATACCAAGTCAAGTCAAGTTTATTTTCAGGAAAACATGGCCTCTCGGCCCATAGTTCCACTGAATCACAATAGCATCTTCATTTCATGGTGTATATACAGTGCCAATTTCCATGCATACTCCAAATCCCAAGAACGAGATCACTCAAATATTTTTTACGCAGATCCTCATACAAAGAACAAATTATACAAAAAATGTTTCTCATCTTCTATCACAAAATAATTCAAGGTTAACTTACAATAATTACAAATTCTCTCATCCACTGGTGTGTTCTATAGCCAGATTCTGACCAGAGCATCTGAACAGGAACAATGATCATACCAGCTGTCTGTTATATACAGATGTAATGTAGCTCTCTTGATCAGGCAAAACATTATGACCACTGACAGGTGAAATGAATAACACTGATTATCTATTCATTGCGGCACCTGTTAGTGGGTGGGATATATTAGCCAGCAAGTGAACATTTTGCACTCAATGTGTTAGAAGCAGGAAAAATGGTCATATGTAGCAAGCATTAGGATTTGAGCGAGTTTGACAGGGCCAAGTTGTGATGGCTAGACGACTGGGTCAGAGCATCTCCAAAACTGCAGCTCTTGTGGGGTGTTGCAATGGTCAAAAGTGATCCAAAGAAGGAACAGTGGTGAACCGGCGACAGGGTCATGGAATGGCCTTGGCTCATGGATGCATGTGGGGAGCAAAGACTGCGATCAAACAGACGAGCTTCTGTACATCAAATTCCTCAAGAAGTTAATGCTGGTTCTGATAGAAAGGTGTCAGAATATACAATGCATACATTGCGAATGGGGCCGCAGACCAGTCAGGGTGCCCATGCTGACCCCTGGCCACCGCTGAAAGCTCCAACAGTGGGCACGTGAGCATCAGAACTGGACCACGCAGCAATGGAAGAAGGTGGCCTGGTCTGATAAATCAGGTTTTCTTTTACATCATGTGGATGGCTGGGTGCGTGTGTGTCGCTTACCTGGGGAACACATGGCAGCAGGATACACTATGGGAAGATGGCAAGCCGGCGGAGGCAGTGTGATGCTTTGGGCAATGTTTTGTTGGGAAACCCCAAGGTCCTGCCATCCATGTGAATGTAACTTTGACATGTACCACCTACCTAAGCATTGTTGCAGACCATGTACACCCTTTTATGGAATTCCCTGGTGGCTGTGGTCTCTTTCAGCAGGATAATGCGCCCTGCCACAAAGCAAAAACGTGACCATTCACGGAAAGTAGGGACACAAGAAGGTTCTGGGGCATTTTGAGTTATTCACAGATTCTGAAAAAGTAGTCCCCAAGCTTTCCAACAATGTGTAACACATGGAAATCTGATAATATTTGGAGAAGTTGAGGCCATTTGAAAGTAGGCACTCAAAAAACCTTAATAGGGAGAAAAGACCCCTAAACATTTTGCAGTTCTCACCTGTTCTCACCTGCTGGGAGTGACAATAGGGCTCATTTACATCTCATTTAGATAAGCCATACCCCCTGTAAAGCTCCCCCCTGTAAAACTGCATGGTTGCATAACAACGACAGACCCAACGGGACGCATTGTGTAGCATTAGGACTTTTTGAACAGGATTCTGTGATAACCGTGATCATTTTGGTCACTATAATCATGAAATTAAATTTTCATGCCATTTCATCTCTAGTTATGATCAACTATGATAAACTAAAATCAACTATAATTATGTGTTTTTATAGTATAATATGCAAAATACAATTTTCTATAAGAAAAAACTATAGAATTCTATATATTTTTTATATTTATTCTATATTTTTCTATATTTTGTTCTTTTCTCTGACGTTAACATAACACAGGGTAACATAGGCCTACAAAGACTATTTTAGGTCTAAAACAGTTTGGATAGTTGTTAATACAGCGTTCCCAGAGCTTGGTTAACTTCAAGATTCAAAATTCAAGAACCTTTCAAGGACTTTCCAGGTCCAGCTTTTTTTTTTTTGCATTTATTTTTGGCCATATGACAGAGGTCTGATATTCTATTTGTCATATTTCTGTTTAGCATAAAACTGAAGAATATTCGGTTCATCCTATACTGTATTCTAAAATGATCTGATATTAACTTTTGCATGGATTTTATTGAAAAGAGCTTAGGCTCATGTAACCAGTCTATTTTTGCAATATTTCACGGTGTGTCTGTGAAACGCTGATGTACCGTATAGTTTTGTGCGCTCGTGAACATCATGGCAACGTACAACACAAAGTACCTCACGCGGGAAACACTTAACGTAACGCGTAAATGCAAGTAACAAACGTAAATCAAGCATAGTCCACGAAGTGCTGGGGAAATAACACATTATCGGACCGGAGAGAATAATATGGAATTTCTTCCAGAAAACTAAAATAAATTCAAGCACTTTCAAGGACCTGTATGTATGTTTATTTTCAGTCATGTCGTTGTACTCAGCCCTCTCTTTCTGCACAAGGGAAAGATGATCGTGTTGGTTCTTTACTGCTTCAGACTTTCTGTCATCTGGGAGGTTTGCACTTCGTATCAGCTGCTCGTTATTGCTTTGGCACTGCCAGCAGAGATCTGTGCGTGGCCAGCAGAGATCTGTGCGTGGCCAGCCACCAGGGTTGCCAGGTTTTCACAACAAAACCCATACAATTGCTACTCAAAACTAGCCCAAAACAAGCCCATGGTTTTTTGCCATGGTTGCCTACTAAAATTTGCATTCCCGGGGCTAAATATCACATAATTGGGGTCGCTTCAACCCGCGGACATGAAAAACAGCGGACTTGGCAACACTGAGCCACGCTTCCCTTGGAGGGCGGGTGCAATAACAAAAGAAACACGCCTCTGCTGCATGCTAGCAGAATCTCCGAAAAACAAGCCGATTTCAACCTCAAATTGTATGCTTTTAAATATACCAATAATGCTCTCTCAAACACGGAGAGGCTTCTTCTCAACTTGATCTCAACTAACAGATTCTGCAAAAAAGCGAAAATCCCCAATTTTGAAAAAAAACCAGCTTCTTTCTCATTTTGCTCGAAAGTTGTGCTGCTGACTTGTGTCCCTACTTTCAATGACTGGTCACAAATGATTCAGGAATGGTTTGAGGAGCACAACCACGAGTTTGAGGTGTTGACTTGGCCTCCAAATTCCCCAGATCTCAATCCAATCGAGCATCTGTGGGATGTGCTGAACAAACAAGTCCGATCCATGGAGGCCCCACCTCGCAACTTACAGGACTTAAATGATCTGCTGCTAACATCTTGGTGCCAGATACCACAGCACACCTTCAGGGATCTAGTGAAGTCCATACCTCGAGGGGTCAGGGCTGTTTTGGCAGCAAAATGGGGACCAACACAATATAGGAAGGTGGTCATAATGTTATGATGACGACACAGCTGTTCCGCAATTGGCTCTGATAACGACACAGTTGTTCCACGATTGGCTCTGATGACGACACAGCTGTTCCACGATTGGCTCTGATGACGACACCGCTGTTCCACGATTGGCTCTGATAACGGCATAGCTGTTCCGCGTTTGGCTCTGATAACGACACAGCTGTTCCGTGATTGGCTCTGATGACGACACAGCTGTTCCACGATTGGCTCTGATGACGACACAGCTGTTCCACGATTGGCTCTGATAACGACACAGCTGTTCCGCGATTGGCTCTGATGACGACATAGCTGTTCCACGATTGGCTCTGATAACGACACAGTTGTTCCACGATTGGCTCTGATAACGACACAGCTGTTCCACGATTGGCTCTGATAACGACACAGCTGTTTCACAATTGGCTCTGATGACGACACAGCTGTTCCACGATTGGCCAGATTCACCACATGACAGCGATCACAAGTGTTTTGTGTTTATTCAAACACCTTCAGTTCCAGATGCTCACAAATCAATTTTTTTTAAACATGTAGTTGCGATGTTATAATGTCATGTTTATTAAAATAAAACTGATAAAAGGTCATAATGTTATGCCTGATTGGTGTATATTCAACTTCTAATTTTCTAGAACTAATGTGTTATTTTTTATTATATCCCCAACACTTTGAGCCTCCCAGACACAAAAAAAAACTAAACTCTAATACAGGAGACCCATGTTTTTCTACCTACTTCATCTAACTGATACAACATGTTATAACATTTTCTTGGATAACGATAATTAGACATACACACTAATTTTATCCAGTACATAATACATCTTTTCATATAGGTAATAGACCATACAAATCTACCCAGATCTCCCAAGACAGCTACATTGCTCACAGTTGTACTTCAGGAGATTTTTACAAAAAGATAACTGAACATTTCCATATTGTCGGACTTTCCACCATGACAATTTTGGTATTAACCACATTACAATTTTCCTTTAACATTGTTATATATTAATTTAGGAAAAGAATAAACAAAAGTGTACCGTGCAGCCCTGTCGTACACCAGTGCTACAGCCAAAATATTCTGTTAAACCATCAGTTCCTTTCACACATGATTTCTGCTCTTCTTAATGAGAGTGAAATGGAAGCTTTAGCGTAAGTTCTGCCAGGAAGACTTAATTGTCATGTCACTTTAATTTTATCTATCCAATCACATGCTAAATACCTGGGTATAAAAGATCGGTACTTACTCATGTCTGAGTTCGCAGATGCTGACGCTCCCATTCACTTGACGATCCGGGCGTTCCGTAGTGGTCGATCGCTGGTCCTACGATAACTAATAATGTGTTTACAGTGGCGTTCTAAGTCCATGTCAGCCTTTCATCTGTTCAATGGGTTACCGCAGTAACAGACGCGAGTGCTTCACTAACAAGAGCAAGTCTCACGTCAGACTCAGATCAATCGCTTCATGAGGACTATCTGGGCATGTTATCAAAGACACGGCTGTGGTTTCATCACCATTCTGGCGACATCACTACATCAGCATTTATCACAGTGATATGCATATGGTTATGCATTCCGATGCCGATTGGGTGTAGTATATTTTTTTTTTTTCAACTTTGTCGCAAGCATGTCTGTATAGAGCACACACATGCATCGTGTGAGACGCGCACAGGTGTTTGCCGGTCTGCTCGTGCAACGTGATCTCTCGTTGTGACTCGTTTGTGCCCATAGTGCTCGTAAATGATTCGCATGACACCGGTTACCGCTATAGATAGTATTTTGTTATAAAACTGAAACAGAACAGATATGCACAGCATATTTTGACTCTATCATTCTCCCTACGAATGCAAGGAAAATTAACACGGGTTTTAAAGCAACATGCACCCAATTAATCGGGGCTTCATGTTGAACTGAAGTTAAGCTGAAATCGCGATTGGGTTCAGTGTTATCAGATCATTAAAATTGAATTTAAAAACTATGCTGAGCAAATAAGCATATTTAGGTACAGCACCGACATCAGTGCTTTGATCCGGTCTGATTCAATGGCGTTAGATTCATCTTCCAAGTGTTGTGAGTTCGTCACATTAACTGTCACAACAAAGTTTCAAGCTTGAAGTGTTGGCTGTCATCCAGCAGAGTACATATTTTGCTCAAACATACGGGGCACCAAGCGTTGGACCGGCTTCCTTTCGTGATTCGATATGGCTTCCTTCCCTATGAGGAAGATCTGTAGCGTTCTGTGCTCATATAAAGGTGCTGTTTTATGTTCAATCTTCAGGTGCTACATGGAAAGCCTAATGAAATACTCATCCACCTATTCAAAGAAAAAACATCTCAAATTAATTTTCTAGAAATTAAACAAAAGTGTGCTTTGATGAACACAGAAAAACACATTTTGATGGTGAGAACAAGAAAATATATGTAATTCGCTGAATGGAAACATTTCGTTTTTTATACGTATTGTTGAAGGTTAACAATGTTTGCAAGATAAATGAGTTTAAATTATCTCCTTGATACATTCTTTGCATTATGATACTTTTTGATGTTGTGATGGTAATGACGGTTTGCAGTGCCAGTTGGCAAATGGATATAAAATACTCAAATTACATTTAAGCTCAGTCGTGGCCATTTTTATATCTTTACATCAAGCATGTAAACATTGTCTTGACATAATTTTAACAAAATTCAACCAAATTTCATTCATCAAAATGTAAGATGGCAAAATAGCCCCCAATTGAAGAATCACCCTTATATTTCTAGAAACTTAGAATTTGGTGTTATGTCTCCCTTGGTCTTCCGTGCTAGGACGCCATGGCTACATTCATGAATAAAACATATGTGTATCTCGCTTGTACTCTCAGCATCATATGTTGGGTAAGGTTTGCATACAAAACAAGGTTGACTTGATATTCGATAGCAGTACTAATTTAATTCCTTACTCAATCCGACCTGTTAACATAAGATTGCATCTAAATGGCAGCACGGGAATACAATTATTCAAATCTTTTATGAATATAGTGAGCAGAGTGCACTCCTTTATAAACGCATGAAACTGCCAGATGCTTCAGTTCAGATAAACTCAGTGGAAACTGCTGTGGTCAATCTGACTACACCGAATCATGATCTATTGGATGTTCTACTATTCGTTGGTCAAACGTATGCACTGGAAGGCAGAATTAGCGGTTAGAATAAGCTCTGAACCATTCAATCCTGATTGTGTGTTTTGTGTAGCGCCTCCAATTGGGCATTGTATTCGAGTGCCCAACGGACATTACATTTATGCATTTGGCGGACGCTTTTGTCCGGGCACCTTGAGTTGCATTCAGGGTGCACATTTGGCGTTTTCGGGTCTTGCTTTTCCTGGGAATCGGGCCCGCGGCTCGGCGTTGCTGGTGCCATGCTCTACTGTTTGAGCTACAGAAAAGACATGCCTGTGATCAGTTACACTCACACTGAATTCTATCGTGACTAAAACAATATACAGGGGAGTAAATATAGCATTGACTGTTGCACAGTCTGCATATGCGTATTGATTTCTGGCTGCGCCGCAAACAGCGAGTTCTCTCGCAGTAAGTTTCTCTTCACTAAAGCTGGCACACACGGTGCGCTTATAGACATTGTGATTTGTTGCTTTTCAGACTGCGATCCTGATGCCACCCTGGGGGATCTCAGTGCATTTACAGCAGGCTGTATGTTAATCAGACGCACGAAGACGTGTCTGGAGTTTTACATCAACTAATTCACTAAATTATCATGGCGTTGGGGAACATGTCAAACTAATTATTAAAGACATCAGATTTTATTCTAGGAATTTTTAGGATTGCGATATTGTCTCATACTGCCAAACGTGGCTAAAATCACACAGTATTATCCTGGCTTAGGTATCAAATGAAGATTTCGCTTCGATCTCTTCCATAGGTTCGGTAGCGGTGTCGGTTCCTATATAGCTAGTTATGGTTTTATTAGCTAGTAAAGCTTAAACATATAAAACATAATTTTTCCTTTTGCAAGGGCATCGTCCGGTGTTCTCAATCACATGCGCATGTTATGTATTTGTCATGCTGTTCTGGTTTATTTTCTTTTGGGTGTTCTCTCAGCAGGTTGACGGTTAGATGGTGTTCTATCAAGATGTGAGCGGGAGCTACGCCCAGGGGTTTAGAATCCTCCTAACTGCAGATGGAAAGATGTGTGATCTCTAACTCGCCTGTGCATGGGCCATTCTTTCAGATTGGTGTTGCTACGAACATAGCTCAACGCGCAGAGTTGGCATCCTCTACTAAGGTCTCTCCTATCAAGAAGCATTTGAATGCAGGATTCCATGATGGTCAAGATGGTTTCTTCAGCAATGCTTAAACCATCAGGCATGTTCATTAAACTCTCCCATAATTCCAAAGGTAAAACTAGGATTACCTACTTGTCTTAACAAACATCAGGTACGTTCAAAGCTTTTAAGGTTGATCTTCCACTTACACCGATATTCCGATAGAAGCCATGTTTTATAAGCCTTTCGGCTTCATGTGTCCAGGGAAAATCACTTTAGAAACTAATCAGTTTGATTCTACTCTCGGTCTTTCCTGTTCTGATCGTCACTTCTCACCCAATTTCTTTACTCTTTTACTTAAGCATTCTAGAATGACTTTAAAGGTTCTGGTATCACATGAACAATTTCTAAGATGAAGAATAATTACTGTCCCTTCACTTCTAAGGTTAAATATCTTCACGTTCATCCTAAGACTTCTGACCACTCCCCCCTATTTTTATCTAATGGAGCACCTCTCTCTAAGGCCTGGTTCAGACCCACTTTTATACTGACTTAAAAGCTGCAGTTTACCTCCTTCTCTTCATATCAGACTTTCTACAGCTACGACAGCGGAAATTCTAGGCCAGCATTTAAGCTACCGTGAAGATGATGTTCTTCTGCATTCAAGTCTTATATAAGACAGATTCTAAAATCATCCTTGAAGCTCAGCAAGCTCTCCAGTAATGGTTCTGGTAAATCCCTATGCAACTACTGGTGGTGGTGTTCCGGCCAATTCGGCTCGGTACGTTATGATAGCATGGTCTTTCTACTATATCAAAGATGGCGTGTGGCCCTGCGGCCTTGTCTCTGTGGTCTAGCAGACTGTGTGGCCCTGCGGCCTTGTCTCTGGAAAGAAAAAAAAAAAAAAAAAAAAAAAAAAAAAATAGAAATATATATATATAAAAACCTGTTACATTTATGCAGCAACAGATATGAATTGCTCATGTGTAGTACTCCTCTACAAATTATAACTTCAAGTTCTGTTTAATCATGAAGTGGCCTTTAGCCATCAGCAGGCGGCGTTCCATGTTCACGCTTAACATGTTAACTCTTATTCTTCTTCTTTGTAGGAACTCCAGGACACAAGACCGGTGGGTCTATTTTATTTACCTTTTTTCGTGTGGCCCTGCGGCCTTGTCTCTGTGGTCTAGCAGACCGTGTGGCCCTGCGGCCTTGTCTCTGTGGTCTATCAGGCCGTGTGGCCCGGCGGCCTTGTCTCTGTGGCCCTGCGGCCTTGTCTCTGTGGTCTAACAGACCGCGCGGCCCTGCGGCCTTGTTTCTGTGGTCTAGCAGACCGCGCGGCCCTGCGGCCTTGTCCTTGTGGCCCTGCGGCCTTGTCCTTGTGGCCCTGCGGCCTTGTCTCTGTGGTCTACCAGACCGTGTGGCCCGGCGGCCTTGTCTCTGTGGTCTATCAGGCCGTGTGGCCCGGCGGCCTTGTCTCTGTGGTCTAGCAGGCCGTGTGGCCCGGCGGCCTTGTCTCTGTGGCCCGGCGGCCTTGTCTCTGTGGCCCTGCGGCCTTGTCCTTGTGGCCCTGCGGCCTTGTCTCTGTGGTCTAACAGACCGCGCGGCCCTGCGGCCTTGTCTCTGTGGTCTAGCAGACCGCGCGGCCCTGCGGCCTTGTCTCTGTGGTCTACCAGACCGTGTGGCCCGGCGGCCTTGTCTCTGTGGTCTATCAGGCCGTGTGGCCCGGCGGCCTTGTCTCTGTGGTCTATCAGGCCGTGTGGCCCGGCGGCCTTGTCTCTGTGGCCCTGCGGCCTTGTCCTTGTGGCCCGGCGGCCTAGTCTCTGTGGTCTAACAGGCCGTGTGGCCCGGCGGCCTTGTCTCTGTGGTCTAACAGGCCGTGTGGCCCGGCGGCCTTGTCTCTGTGGCCCTGCGGCCTTGTCTCTGTGGCCCTGCGGCCTTGTCTCTGTGGTTCAGCAGTCCGTGCGGCCCTGCGGCCTTGTCTCTGTGGTCCAGCAGACCGTGCGGCCCTGCGGCCTTGTCTCTGTGTCTAGCAGTCCGTGCGGCCTGCGGCCTTGTCTCTGTGGTCTAGCAGTCCGTGCGGCCCTACGGCCTTGTCTCTGTGGTCTAGCAGTCCGTGCGGCCCTGCGGCCTTGTCTCTGTGGTCTAGCAGACCGTGCGGCCCTGCGGCCTTGTCTCTGTGGCCCTGCGGCCTTGTCTCTGTGGTCTAACAGACCGTGTGGCCCGGCGGCCTCGTCTCTGTGGCCCTGCGGCCTCGTCTTTGTGGCCCTGCGGCCTTGTCTCTGTGGCCCTGCGGCCTTGTCTCTGTGGTCTAACAGACCGTGTGGCCCGGCGGCCTCGTCTCTGTGGTCTAATAGGCCGTGTGGCCCTGCGGCCTCGTCTCTGTGGCCCTGCGGCCTCGTCTTTGTGGCCCTGCGGCCTTGTCTTCGTGGCCCTGCGGCCTTGTCTCTGTGGTTATACATGTTTTATATATAAATATATATTATATAAAACAAAAATGGCCAAATGTACATTTATGCAGCAGCAGATATGAATTGCTCACGTGTAGTACTCATCTACAACTATAAATTCAAGTTCTGTTTAATCATGAAGCGGCCTTTAGCCATCAGCAGTTGGCGTTCCATGTTCACGCTTAACATGTTAACTCTTATTCTTCTTCTTTGTAGGAATCCCAGGATACAAGACCGGTGGGTCTATTTTTATTTTTCACCATTTTTGGGGGTAGGATAGGCTCCGTCCAGGTGGAAGTATTCTTCCACTTATTCTTGGGGGTCGGCTGCGCCTCTGCCTTCGTCTTCAGGCAGGATATGCAGAGTCCGGACCCTCAGATTGCGAGCTACGGACGGGGCCTATGCCAATATACTTTATTGCTTGCTGGGTTGTTAATAAATGGATAATTGTCACAGTATTTATTCTCCCGAGTCTTTCTGGCAGAAATGGAAGCTTTAGCGTAAGTTCTGCCAGGAAGACTTAATTGTCATGTCACTTTAATTTTATCTATCCAATCACATGCTAAATACCTGGGTATAAAAGATCGGTACTTACTCATGTCTGAGTTCGCAGATGCTGACGCTCCCATTCACCGCCATCCTCCCCACCACCTCCAAGTCAAATCCTTCCCTACATCCACCCCACCACCACCAGGATGGTCCCTTCCATACCTCACGTGGGGGTCGGCTGCGCCTCTGCCTTCGTCTTCAGGCAGGATATGCAGAGTCCGGACCCTCAGATTGCGAGCTACGGACGGGGCCTATGCCAATATACTTTATTGCTTGCTGGGTTGTTAATAAATGGATAATTGTCACAGTATTTATTCTCCCGAGTCTTTCTGGCAGAAATACAGAAGACTATGATTGATGCTATCAAAAGGCAAAATCAATATATATATAGTTCATCATTCCTTAGAGACTAATGACTGACAAGGAACACCAGTGAACAATCAAGACAATAAACCGATCATTTTTTTTCAAACTTTACAAAAGTAATATGTCACAGGTCGGGGCGGGCCAAACCAGACTGCACCCACCCCTGGAAACCCGGGAACCACCCCGAGGAACGTGTCAAGGACCAGACAGACAAGGGACTAAAATAATACAGTTTATTTATTATTGTTAAAAGGTCGATGAATTGGATAAGTCCTAATTAAAATCTTCTTCTTGCCACCAGGACAGTTCAAGAGTCTACCAACCTCCCGGGACGGGAGGGGAGGGACGTTCGTGGCGGGCCGGAGGCTCGTCGGAGGGGAATCGGGGGGGAATCCCCGCGCCGTCCAGGTAGGTCACAGGGTAAGTATTCCTCTACGGGACTCAAGAGGGGAGGCCGTGGTCAGACGAACCCCATTCAGACTGGAACCAGGTAAGTATGCCGATGCGAGGGCGAAGCGAGTCACTGGGGTTACTCCGGAGGGAGGTACTCAGAGGTGGGGGCAAGCGAGCCACTCTCTTCTTCTTCTGAGCTGGGTAAAGGCTTCCAAATAGGGCGTGTGGGGACCACCAGGCGGGGGGGGGGGCACTTTGAGCGGGGCGCTCACGTCAGCTGAACACTGGGACAGACACAGCACAGTTTCGACGGTTCAACAATATGTGAAGCTTTTCAACTGATATACCTTCTCTCCTTTCAAACGGGGTCAAGACTTCCAATAGGGGCGTGTGGAGACCACCAGGCGGGGAGGACACTTTGGGCAGAACACTCCACTTCAGCTGAGCACTGGAACAGTACAGCAAGGTCTCAACGGTTCAACAGTATGTGAAGCTTTTCAACTGATATACCTTCTCTCCTTTTGAACAGGGTAAAGGCTTCCAATAGGGGCGTGTGGAGACCACCAGGCGGGAAGGACACTTTGGGCGGAACCCTCGACCACCAGGCGGGGAGGACACTTTGGGCGGAGCACTCCACTTCAGCTGAGCACTGGAACAGTACAGCAAGGTCTCAACGGTTCAACAGTGTGTGAAGCTTTGCAACTGATATACCTTCCCTCCTTCGAACAGGATCAAGGCTTCCAATAAGGGCGTGTGGAGACCACCAGGCGGGGAGGACACTTAGAGCGGGGCGCTCACGTCGGCTGAACACTGGGATAGGCACAGCACAGTTTCAACGGTTCAACAGTACACGAAGCTTGCAACGGATATACCTTTTCTTCTTCTGAACAGGATAAAGGCTTCCAATAGGGCGTGTGGAGACCACCAGGCGGGGAGGACACTTAGAGCGGGGCGCTCGCGTCGGCTGAACACTGGGATAGACACAGCACAGTTTCAACGGCTCAACAGTACATGAAGCTTGCAACTGATATACCTTTTCTTCTTCTGAACAGGGTCAAGGCTTCCAATAGGGGCGTGTGGAGACCACCAGGCGGGGAGGGCACTTTGAGCGGGACGCTCACTTCGGCTGAGCACTAGAACAGACACAGCACAATTTCAACAGTACATGATATATGAAGCACTCAGCACTAGCGGGGCCGGGTCTTTTCAAGCCGGAAGTTGGGCAGTTGCTTTATCAAGACCCTTCGTTAGAGACAGCGGGTGGAAGACTGTAGGAGAGGAGTGCACGGCAGACTTCTATTACTTCTCCACACACAAATTTCACTTCACAGCACAAACCGTGTAAATCTTCACTTCAGGCACTGCAATTCCACTCGCACACCGTGCATTCGGGCCAGCACTCACCCACCGGTCTTTTCTCCCACCAGATCGGATCTCGTCCTCGATCAGGGCTTGACTTTGCTCCGGGAAAGCAGAAGAATGATGCAGCGATCACCACATTCGGCAAGGAGAGGACAGAAGTTGGAGACAGATCATTAATTCACTCGGTGTAATAGTTCACTCGTGCCAAACGTTTTCCAAACTCTCCACACCACTTCAGTGTTAGTGCATATAAACAACGGATCAAATACTCATCACTTGCGTCTTTCTCCCTACGGACGATATTCCTCAAGTCTTCGCTGCCAAATACTTCACTCCTTCCTTTCCTCTTCCACAACTCCAATCTTCCCCACTCCACAGCCCAGCCTCAATAAAAAGAGCAACCCGCTGACAAACACAGCATCATACGGGAGGAGATCCACACCAACAGTCTGTTTTCTCTCTGTTTTTAAAGCCTCATCTCAATAGGTGTCCCTCTCACAGCGTTCTCTATAATTGCCCCACACCTGCTGTCACTCAGGCAATCAGCCCCGCTGCCATGGCAACAGATTCACAGGGCATAGACCGGAGGTTCACTGGAAAATCCTGAACAACTGCATTCACCAGGATCTTAGTCCCGTTAGATTTGTTTTGTCACCCCGTGACACACCCCCCTGCCAAACCGTTCTAGTCCCTAGAACTGGATCCGGACACCCAGTCTCCGTACCTGGCTGGGGGTTGCCCCCGGTTCTCCCGTTGGGATCGCCTTGGCGGGGAGTTAGGTTCCTCGGGCCTTGGTGGGGAGTTAGGTTCCTCTGGCCTTGGCCCTATTTCCAGCCTCCGGGGGGCCACAGCCCATCCCACCACGGGAGGCATCCACGCTGGTTCAGTCGGAGGTCTCTCTACAGTTGGTTCGGGGTAATTCGGACAAGGGCGCATCAGGTTTCGGTGGAGCACCCGCTCTGGACCTTCTCTCCCTTCGGGACGGAGGGCATACACCGGTTGATCGAGATGCGGCTGTCGTTGGACCACGTACGGCTGGGGCTCCCACCGATCACTGAGTTTGCCCTTCCCTTGTCGCCGGCTATCTCGCACCAGAACTCATTCACCAGGCAGTAGCGGCGCACTTCTAGCCGTACGGTCATACAACCTTTTGTTCTTGGCTGCGGCTTGCTTAATTCGGTCCGAGACCCGTTCGTAGGCCAGTTGAAGGCGTTGATGGTGTCTGGCCACCCACTCCGTTACACCGCCTCCCTCTTCAGCGGCCGCAGTTCCCAGCAGTAGGTCAACTGGTAGTCTCACATGCCTTCCGAACATCAGGTAGGTCGGTGCATACCCGGTCGTGCTGTGTATGCTGTTGTTATACGCCTGGACCATTGCCGGAAGGTTGTCAGCCCAATGCCCCTGTTGTTCGTTTTCCAAGGTCCCCAAGAGACCGAGCAGCGTCTGGTTAAACCTCTCGCACCCTCCGTTCCCCTGAGGATGATAGGGCGTTGTATGGGTCTTCTTACATCCGTACAGTTGGCACAGCTCATGTACTACCCTGGATTCAAAATTTGGCCCTTGATCTGAATGGAACACTTCGGGACACCCGAAGGGCTGGATGACATGCCTCCACAGGGCATTAGCGGTGGTAATGGCGGTCTGGTCCAGAGTTGGGATGGCCCAGGCATATTTGGTGAACAGGTCAGTGACCACTAGGAGGTTTTGAATGCGATCGACCGGCCGACCCAGCGTCAGATAGTCCATAGCGAGGATATGCATCGGTGCTTTAGCTCGAATTGGGACCAATGGAGCTCGCGTCTCTTTCCTGGCTTTGAACAGGGTGCAGCGCGGGCAGCCCTGTAGGTAAGTCCTCACGGTCCCCTCCATCCCAGGCCAGTAAAAGTGGCGTCGCAAAAGGGCCGTCGTCCTCTCCCGCCCTTGATGACCAAGCTTGGTGTGATAAGCCTCCAGCAGAGCGTGACATCTTCCCTCGGGGACCACCACTTGCCAGACCGGGTCACCCGAGCGTGAGTCCTGGAGGGACCGACAAATCACCCCTTCCTTCAGATGGAGCCTCTCCTTCTGGCCCATTAGGCCCCTCACGATTCGGGTTTGAGCCCGGCGTCCCGCACCCTCCGGCCACTTGTCCTGTTCCAGCCAGACCCGGACCAGTGACAGGTCCTCATCTTCACCCTGCAACATCCTCCAGCGCTGTGGGTCCCATCCCCAACTTGCGGGCGGTTCCTCCAACGGTGGTCCCGGTGCCTCCACAATGCCCACCATCATTCCCTCGTCGCGGTCCACCTCCCGCATGGGTCTCGGACCCTCCGGCCCTCCTTCTGGCCACCTAGATAGTACGTCAGCGTTGGTATGTTCCCTTCCTGGCCGGTATTGAAGCTGGTACTCAAAGTTGGCCAATTGTGCCACCCACCTCTGTTCCACCGCCCCCAACTTGGCGGTTTGTAGGTGTACCAGTGGGTTGTTATCGGTCACTACGGTCACCTTTGCTCCCCATAGGTAGTCCTTGAACTTCTCACTGAGCGCCCACTTCATGGCCAGTAACTCAAGCTTAAAGGAGCTGTAGTTGGCTTCGTTCCTCTCCGCGGGGTGTAGACTCCGGCTCGCATAAGCAATGACTCTTTCTTCCTCCTGCTGTTTCTGCGCTAAGACAGCCCCCAAGCCCAAGTGGCTGGCGTCAGTGTAGAGGATAAAGGGCTGGGTGAAGTCTGCGTATGCCAGGATGGGTGCTTGTAACAGCTCCTGCTTGAGCCTCTGGAAGGCGGTCTCGCATGCCGGATCCCACTGAATCGCTGGGGACCCTCGGCCCTTGGTGTGTCCCGTCCCCCCCAGCATCTGGTTCAGGGGTTTGGCGATCTTAGAGAAATCCTTAATAAATCGCCTGTAGTACCCGACAAAGCCGAGGAAGGATCGAACCTGGCGCACGGTCTTCGGGGCAGTCCACCCCTGTACAGCCGACACCTTCTCTGGGTCCACAGCGATTCCTGCAGCGCTCACGATATGGCCCAGGAACTTCACCTCCTTCCGGAAAAGCTGACATTTATCCGGTTGGAGCTTCAGCCCGTACTTCTCCAGGGAGCGGAACACCTGCTCAAGATGCTGAAGGTGGGTCTCAAAGTCAGGGGAATAGATAATCACGTCATCCAGATACACAAGAGTGGTATCCACTAGCTGGCTCCCCAGGCAGCGCTGCATTAGCCGTTAGAATGTGGCGGGGGCGTTGCAGAGGCCGAACGGCATCCGGTCCCACTCATATAACCCAAAGGCAGTCGTGAAGGCTGTCTTCTCCCGGTCCCGCTCGTCCACCTGTACTTGCCAGTATCCGCTCGCCAGGTCTAGTGTGGAATACCAGGCCGCCCGGGTGAGACTCGTGAGGGAATCCTCGACTCGAGGCAATGGGAAAGCATCCCGCTTCGTCACTTGGTTCAACCTCCGATAATCCACACAGAATCTCCATGCGCCTGTTTTCTTCCTCACCAGAACAATCGGGGCCGCCCAAGGGCTACTGCTCTCGCGGATGATCCCTTTATCCAGCATCCCCCGCAGAAGAGCCCGAACCTCAGAATATAATGTTGGAGGTACCGGCCGGTAGCGTTCCCTACTAGGCGGGGCTTCTCCAGTGGGAATCTGATGCTGAACGATGTTAGTACACCCGTAGTCCTCGTCATGGGTGGAGAACAACTGTGGCCATTTTGATAGGAAAGCCTTGAGCCGTCTTGTTTGATCCTCCTCCAACCCTTCTCCCCGTAGGGACTCACCTCCGAGATGGGCCGGCAGTCCTCCTTCAGCCTCTCTTCTGTGCGTCCCCGTCTGCGCCAACGCAACCTCCACTACGGTCGGGCCTACTTGACTGAACTTGACTCCTCCTGGATCTTGCACTTGCTGGGGCAACACTGAGGTAACTCGGGCTAGACACTGATGACGATGCAGTTGGATCGGGAAAGGGTTCGTGTTCCGGACTCTCACCCGGACTCGGCTGCCTCGGGCGGATGCCAGTCCTCTGGCCACTTCCACCTTAGGACCGTCGTTGTGCGGTTCTACCAACACCCACTCCTCCGGGTGGTAAAGTCTAGGGGGCACCCGGACCCAAACCATCGCCTCGCTTCGAGCCGGGATGGACAACGCATAGCGGCAAGCCACTCTTCCAGTGCTCTCCCGGTCCCCCTGCTGTTCGGCCAGGCAAACTCGGCGACAGTCAGCTCTAATGCGATCCCATTCTCTGCCCTCAGGCGTCGCAGTTGCTCGGGCCGGCCCACTCTGGAACAGCCCCTCCCAGCATTCGGAGATGACATTCATGCCCAACAGGGCGCGATGAGACCCCAAGCAGGCGTCGCGAACCACCACCACCCCCTTCTGGGGTACGACCATGCCATGGATCTCTAGGTCTGTCACTACGTATCCCACGTATGGGATGTCGAGACCGTTGGCCCCTCGCAGAGTCAGCCAGGGGGCTTCGGTCGTCGGCCGGCCCTGGGTACCGAATAGTTCCTGGACTAGGCTCTCCGCGAACAGAGTGACTTGCGACCCCGTGTCCAGCAGACACTGCACCTTCTGGCCATTGACTTGAACCACGATGACCGGACAACGGCCCACCAGGCGTTCCTTCGACAGTTTGGAAGACGAGGGGTCTGAAAAGGGGGTCCCGACCACTTGACCCACAGTGGCCGGAGACTCTAAAAACCCCCCTGCGAAGCGCGTCTGGCGGAGCACTGACGAACGTAATGTCCGGCTTCCCCACAGCCGTTGCAGATAGGACGCCCCTGTTCGTCCCACTGGAATCGGGGACCCGTGGGTCGAGTGAAGTGACGCTCTGGAGGGTGATTCCCGTCGGAGTAGGCTCGCTCCCGCGGTGAGGGTAATGAATGGAGGCGTTCTCGGCGGAGTTCCTCGACGACAGACTTAGACAATTCAGACATTTGCTCACGGATATCCCTCTTTAGTTCCTCCCGGAGGGCATGCTTCCAATCGGAAGTAACAGGGGCCGAAGGCCCACTGACAGCGTTCGCAGCCAGACAGCTGGGGGGATCCATACCTTCGTTGTGGTCACGCTCGAGGGCTAGAGCCTCCTGCCGCAGCTCTTCGAACGTGAGGTCCGGCGTCCGTCTCAGTTGCACCCGCAGACTCTGACGCACGGGGCCCTCCCGTAATCCCAACAGAAACTGATCTCGCAATAGGGTCTCCTCGTCCCCCAGGCCGTGATCCTGTCTTCCCCTTAGCCTGGTAAACTGTTCCCTCAGTTGCAACGCGAATGGCCGAACAGTTTGTCGAGGCCCTTGCCTACAATTAAAGAATTGCGTTCTCAGGACAGCTACCGGGGTGGTGTCTCCGTATTGCCCCGTGAGAAAATCAAAGATGGCTTGGACTGTGATGCGGGTTGCTTCCGGCGCTGCCTGTACTTCTCTTCTTGCTTCTCCCTCCAACGAATTTAGCACAAACTGTACCTTCTGAGGGGCACTTAGCCCTTGGAGCCCTGCCAGGTATTCAACCTGGGTCTTCCATGCTGACAGGCTCAATTCTGACCCTGGACCTCCATACTTCTGGGCCCACGGGGCCCCCATAAAGAAAGGCATAACGGGCTGCCGGGCCACTGGCTCTTCTTCTTCTGCCATCTAGGTCCTTGATCGCTCCACTCGAGGTGGTAACCCTGCCGCACTACGCCAAGTTCTGTCACAGGTCGGGGCGGGCCAAACCAGACTGCACCCACCCCTGGAAACCCGGGAACCACCCCGAGGAACGTGTCAAGGACCAGACAGACAAGGGACTAAAATAATACAGTTTATTTATTATTGTTAAAAGGTCGATGAATTGGATAAGTCCTAATTAAAATCTTCTTCTTGCCACCAGGACAGTTCAAGAGTCTACCAACCTCCCGGGACGGGAGGGGAGGGACGTTCGTGGCGGGCCGGAGGCTCGTCGGAGGGGAATCGGGGGGGAATCCCCGCGCCGTCCAGGTAGGTCACAGGGTAAGTATTCCTCTACGGGACTCAAGAGGGGAGGCCGTGGTCAGACGAACCCCATTCAGACTGGAACCAGGTAAGTATGCCGATGCGAGGGCGAAGCGAGTCACTGGGGTTACTCCGGAGGGAGGTACTCAGAGGTGGGGGCAAGCGAGCCACTCTCTTCTTCTTCTGAGCAGGGTAAAGGCTTCCAAATAGGGCGTGTGGGGACCACCAGGCGGGGGGGGGCACTTTGAGCGGGGCGCTCACGTCAGCTGAACACTGGGACAGACACAGCACAGTTTCGACGGTTCAACAATATGTGAAGCTTTTCAACTGATATACCTTCTCTCCTTTCAAACGGGGTCAAGACTTCCAATAGGGGCGTGTGGAGACCACCAGGCGGGGAGGACACTTTGGGCAGAACGCTCCACTTCAGCTGAGCACTGGAACAGTACAGCAAGGTCTCAACGGTTCAACAATATGTGAAGCTTTTCAACTGATACACCTTCTCTCCTTTTGAACAGGGTAAAGGCTTCCAATAGGGGCGTGTGGAGACCACCAGGCGGGAAGGACACTTTGGGCGGAACCCTCGACCACCAGGCGGGGAGGACACTTTGGGCGGAGCACTCCACTTCAGCTGAGCACTGGAACAGTACAGCAAGGTCTCAACGGTTCAACAGTGTGTGAAGCTTTGCAACTGATATACCTTCCCTCCTTCGAACAGGATCAAGGCTTCCAATAAGGGCGTGTGGAGACCACCAGGCGGGGAGGACACTTAGAGCGGGGCGCTCACGTCGGCTGAACACTGGGATAGGCACAGCACAGTTTCAACGGTTCAACAGTACACGAAGCTTGCAACTGATATACCTTTTCTTCTTCTGAACAGGATAAAGGCTTCCAATAGGGCGTGTGGAGACCACCAGGCGGGGAGGACACTTAGAGCGGGGCGCTCGCGTCGGCTGAACACTGGGATAGACACAGCACAGTTTCAACGGCTCAACAGTACATGAAGCTTGCAACTGATATACCTTTTCTTCTTCTGAACAGGGTCAAGGCTTCCAATAGGGGCGTGTGGAGACCACCAGGCGGGGAGGGCACTTTGAGCGGGACGCTCACTTCGGCTGAGCACTAGAACAGACACAGCACAATTTCAACAGTACATGATATATGAAGCACTCAGCACTAGCGGGGCCGGGTCTTTTCAAGCCGGAAGTTGGGCAGTTGCTTTATCAAGACCCTTCGTTAGAGACAGCGGGTGGAAGACTGTAGGAGAGGAGTGCACGGCAGACTTCTATTACTTCTCCACACACAAATTTCACTTCACAGCACAAACCGTGTAAATCTTCACTTCAGGCACTGCAATTCCACTCGCACACCGTGCATTCGGGCCAGCACTCACCCACCGGTCTTTTCTCCCACCAGATCGGATCTCGTCCTCGATCAGGGCTTGACTTTGCTCCGGGAAAGCAGAAGAATGATGCAGCGATCACCACATTCGGCAAGGAGAGGACAGAAGTTGGAGACAGATCATTAATTCACTCGGTGTAATAGTTCACTCGTGCCAAACGTTTTCCAAACTCTCCACACCACTTCAGTGTTAGTGCATATAAACAACGGATCAAATACTCATCACTTGCGTCTTTCTCCCTACGGACGATATTCCTCAAGTCTTCGCTGCCAAATACTTCACTCCTTCCTTTCCTCTTCCACAACTCCAATCTTCCCCACTCCACAGCCCAGCCTCAATAAAAAGAGCAACCCGCTGACAAACACAGCATCATACGGGAGGAGATCCACACCAACAGTCTGTTTTCTCTCTGTTTTTAAAGCCTCATCTCAATAGGTGTCCCTCTCACAGCGTTCTCTATAATTGCCCCACACCTGCTGTCACTCAGGCAATCAGCCCCGCTGCCATGGCAACAGATTCACAGGGCATAGACCGGAGGTTCACTGGAAAATCCTGAACAACTGCATTCACCAGGATCTTAGTCCCGTTAGATTTGTTTTGTCACCCCGTGACAAATACATTGACACACAATGAATATCTTTACATTATTTGTTTTGTTTTAAATAAGTAAAATAATTACATTTTTAAGATGGGCATTTCAGAGTTTAGGATTGAAAGACGGGGTCTGGGGTGAGGCACAAACAATAAAATCAATTGATTTGTGCATTTGAAAAATATCAAAGCAAATAATGGAAATGGTTAAAAAAGGTTTTAATGTGACTTTCATTTGAGAGAAAAAAGAAATCTCTTAGTTTAAATAAAAATCTCCCCTGGGACACATATAACTGGCCATGGTTGAAGAAACAACCTAATGTTGAAGTTAGTGGTGCAAATAGGTGGAAAAGACAAAAACAAAAACAACAAACTTCTTTGGGGGGCTGAATGTAATGTTACGAAGACCTATGATTATTCTTTTCTTCTGCCCCAGTCTGTCTGTCTATAACTGAAAAAAACATAGTGTGGACTTAGGTCTGATAGAAGCAAACACAAATACTGCAGACGCAGAGTTACTGCATGATGCATGGACACCGATCTCATATACCACACTAATCTCTGGACAAACACAAATAACTGCACGGCCATAAATGGAGCTGTGTGATGGAGACCATCAGGAGGGCTGAGCAAATATCACTGGCGCTCAATCAGACCCTCGGCCCAGCCCATTCACTTCACAGGGAGTGCTCTAGACGTTGTGTGTGTCCTGCGCTCCCTGTGTGCAGGCGGATGGCAGATGAGGACATCATGACAGATGATGAGTTATTCTCATTCAGCCACATGTGCAAGAGCAAATCAATAATTCTACCCGAAAGAATCAGGAGGCGAGTAAAACTTTTGAATAAGATTTATTTACAGTTTGTATACAATGAGTATCGAATAGATTAAATGATAAAGTTCTTTGGCGTAGTCCATTGTCTGAATTGTTCAAAAGTCCATTGTCCGAATCCAGAGGTTAGCGGATGCTTGCAGTTCCTGTCTGAAGATGAAGGAGTCTTCAGAACTACGCTAGAGCTCCCATTGACTGCAGTACTTACTCACTACCATGAGAGCTGATGCACTGATTGCTGATCTTTAATTCTTGGTGTAATAATAGTTAAAATATGACATTTTAGCAAGCGTATATAACTCCATGATGGAAGGAAAAATATAACACTCAATATGGCTGCCTTCTTTTTGCTTGTTACGTCATGTTTTTCTTTAGTGAAAAACATGAACAATGTTACCCCTTTTCCACCAAGGCAGTGCTGGTGCTAGTTTGGAGCCAGAGCCTAGTTTCAAATCGGTTCTTTGTCTTTCCGCACCCAAAGCACCAGCTCCGAACCAAGGTTCTTAAGTAGCACCAAAACATTGCTGGTCTAGAAGTAAGAACCGCTTGCATCAGGGGCTGGGGGCGGGGTTACCATGACCAACAAGACGAACACAAACTTGAGATCCGCCATTTTTGAAATAGCAGCTAATGGAGCTAATAGCTCGTTTGTAATGTCCGTCTATACAAATTACGGCGAGCTGCACAAATGCGATGAATTCGTTGTGTTTTGATCCCCAACCTGTGAGAACCTGACGTCACCCAGGATACCGGATAAAAGGGCGTTTGCTGCGACATGGCGCTCTCTCTCGCCTCGTGTCCCTTTGTCATCAAGGCTGCCACTCTCTTTGCCCATTACGAGCGATTCGCTTCTTTTTTGTTATTAGTTCAACTTATGTTTCTGTGTGGTTTTGTTGATTGTAACTATTTTCATATTTATATTTACTCAGAGGTGGAAAGAGTAACAAAATATTCTACTCAAGTAAAAGTACTATCACTTCAATTAAATTTTACTTAAGTAGAAGTAAAAGTACTTGTCTTAAAATGTACTCAAGTAAAAGTAAAAAGTAGTTTAGAATGAGATTTTCACGATATGAAAACAGCATCACGGTATTAATTATTTAATAAATAAACTGTATTATTAAATTACGGTTATTATTATCACCAGTTAAAATGGCATTAAATTAATTTAAAAAAAAATGTTGGTTGAACAAATGCTTTATTATAACAAACTTGAAACCAATTTTTTTTTTAATTAAAATTTCAATAAAACATGTCTAATGAACTAAATAAATTATTATGAATTAGATTAACAACTTTAAGAATAATAGAGTCCTAAGAAATTTTTCTTTTTATGATTTAATACAAATACATTACCAAAACAGTGGTAATCAAATACTTATCCTTTAATTTTTTGGGCAAAGCGCTGCTGTTTTACTAAATTAAACCATGGATTTAAAAATATATTCTTAAATAATGTTTAAATTATGTAATATTATTATTGCTGTTATTATTATTATTATTTTGACAGGTATTCCATAGGCCTACAATAGTAATATATTTCTGTCACAATTTAATCTAGTTAAACCGTTTATTTTGACGGGTTTTAGTGAGGATCTATTTCAGGGAAGATCTGTTTCAGAGTGTTTGATAATGGCTTTTAATCAAATAAAATGATGAAAATGATCATTAGGGGGTCTCAGATCAGCTCTGGAAATGTTCATACTGTATGTTCATGCCCAAATATGTTTTTTGAGACGTTAAACACCACAAGCATCGCGTAGGCTACTTAAGTATGTAGGCTAGTAGACGAAATGGCGCTGCTCATTCAAACAGAGACAGAACAAACAGATCATATATTCATATAGCAGTGTTTTGAGCTTTAATATTCACAGACCATGTCGCGATTTGATTTATTGTACAGCTCTGCTGTCGATGAATTCATTCATCCATCAGTTTGCGTGTTTTACGTGATTCCCTCTGAATCACAGAAAACATTCGGCCTTAAAGGGTTAGTTCACCCAAAAATGAAAATTCTGTCATTAATTACTCACCCTCACGTCGTTCGAGACCCGTAAGACCTCCGTTCATATTCGGAACACAAATGAAGATATTTTTGTTGAAAGCTGATGGCTGAGAAAGGCTTCAGATAGGCCTCCATTGGCATTCAGTACACTTATACTCCCAAGACGGATAAAAGGCACTCAAAACATTGTTACAAAGTCCATCTCACCACAGTGACTCTACAATAATCTTACGATGCGACGACAATAGTTTTTGTGCGCAAAAAAAATCTAAATAACACCTTTTTCCAACTCGTTACTGCCTTCCGTGTGTGCCTCCACTACGCATGCGCGAGAATATGACGCAGATCCGGCGTTCGGACAGATGACCCAGAAGTGATTTGTTTACAATCAGAGGAAGACGCGCGTATCTCAGCTGTTGGATTCTACATTGATCGTGCTTTAGGTCTCGGCGTAGTGCTCAAAATGGGGTTAGAGTGTGCATTTCATGGAATCCCGAACCCCGGCGCTACGTCATATTCTCGCGCATGCGTCGTGGAGGCACACGCGGAAGGCAATAACAAGCTGGATAAAGGTGTTATTTTGATTTTTTTTTGCGCACAAAAACTATTGTCGTCGCATCGTAAGATTATTGTAGAGTCACTGTGGTGAGATGGACTTTGTAACGACATTTTAAGTGCCTTTTATCGGTCTTGGGAGTATAAGTGTACTGAATGCCAATGGAGGCCTATCTGAAGCCTTTCTCAGCCATCAGCTTTCAACAAAAATATCTTCATTTGTGTTCCGAATATGAACGGAGGTCTTACGGGTCTCGAACGACATAAGGGTGAGTAATTAATGACAGAATTTTCATTTTTGGGTGAACTAACCCTTTAAGTTATAAATGTACCTTTATCTGCACAGAGGGATGGTGTTCCCGAACATGTTCTATGTGTTTCCTCCTTTGCATCAAATTTTTTTTGCTAATTTGATATCCTCCAGGACAACACCCGGCTATTTTTTGTCTTTTTCCATACAGTTTGGCTGTATGCAGTTTTTCCATACTATCCAGGGGTTCACGACGGCGTTTCGCTTTCAGCTGGGTCTGACGTATTTGTCTTGTCCGTGTGTCTCCATCTTTTTGTGATTTTTGCGTGTTCATTCTCCCGCCCTTCAATTCAATGCAGTCGTTTCCGGAACGCGTTTTTCCCCCCTTTGTATTATTTATTTTTTACTCAGTAACAGGTGTGGTTTAAAATGTAGTGAAGTACAATAATTCAAACATAACATACTTAAGTAAAATTACAGATTTTTAAAACTACTTAAAAAAAGTAGAAGTACGCAGAAAAACTACTCAATTACAGTAACGCGAGTAAATGTAATTCGTTACTTTCCACCTCTGTAGTTACTTATTCACTTATTTCTGATTTCAGTAACTGGTAGTGGATTATTTCACTAGTACACTTTTTCTGGTTATTTATTTAGTGTAGCGAGGTAAGAAGATCCACTTGTCTTTGTTTTGTCGGAAGCCAGATAAGAACTGCTGAGAACAGACGTAGACAGGCGTTTTGTTGCTTTCTAAGCTGCCCTACCAATTTACTGTTGTTATTTATTCCTTGTTTGTTGTATTTTCGTTAATAGTTTGTATGTTCTTTTATGTAATTCTAAGTTGAATGTTTTGGTTGTGCAAGTTGTCTTTTCTGTTGCAAAAATAGTAAACAAAGGCGTACATGGCTTCTTGAAATGGTAATCAGCGTTTGTGATTGACTCATGTGTTCAGTGTGAATCAGCTGTTTGATTAGTTTGGTTTAATGAGCCTTAAGGCCTGTACACACCGGTACGAATATCACACGCGCTTATCGCCAGCGTTTTTCGTGACGTTTTTCGGCGCGTCTTGTGTGTTTTCCACACCCAAGCGATTTCCACTGGCGATGCGCCGAGTGAACGTGCACATTCAGTAGATGCGCTCCCGGTACATAAGGTGGTGCTGCGGCACTTTACGCTTCTGACACTCACTTGTCACACAGAAGAAGAAGAGAGACAGTATTTACGTGCTTGCCAAAACCATAGACATATGTCTATGGCCAAAACCATTCACACACACTTTTTACTAACTGGCAAGCAGCATTAGCAGCTCATCTTCTTCTTTGTCTACTTACTACTTCTTCGTCGTATCAATGCGTGCTCAGCAAGACTGTTTTGTGCTTGAGCGCCACCAAGTCGTGTTTTACTGTCACTTCAGCAGCTCTAGGCACGTGAACAAAAGCGCCGATCTCATTGGTCGGCCAGTTTATAATGTGCCGCGTCAAAATAAAAAAAAACGAACCCGAGGCGTTTTTTAAAAATGATGCTTTTACGCCTGCCATTTTGCACGTCGGTGTGGCGGCCTTTGTTTAGTCACAAGGCGTTAAATGCCGGCGATAAACGCGCGCGAAAATCGCCCCGTAGTGAACAGGCCTTTATTAGCTGGTTATGGCCGTAACAGTGGTGTTGCAAAGAGAGAGGGCAGGAGAGAGAGCAAAGAAAGAGAAGAGAGCTGATTACGCCACCCTGGTCACTAAACCAGAAAATATCCTAATAAGGACACACAGGTTCAATTTCCCCTTAGACAGAGACTCTGAGAGGTGGAGTTACAAAAATTCTTTATTAAGCCAGGATAAAAATGTTGGAGTGCATCAATTATATCTTGAACATCACAGAGGCGAAACACTGCTGGCACAGATACACCAAAAGAATGACACAACGAAAGTAATAAGGCCCAATCCCATTTCTACCCCTTAGCCCTTCTCTTTCCCCTTAAAGGGGTAGGGGTGTCTCGATTCTCTTTTGGCTGGAGTGGTAGGGGTAAGGGGAAGGGCCAGATAGCCCTTCAAACAAAGATTTTTCAGGACCACACTTCAAACGAAGCGGTATGAGGAGTTTCTGCTGCTAGAACGTGTGTATGTTGCCACTCGGGATCAATCACTTGCATGTCGCCTGTCTGCCAGTTTCTCCGTAGCTTGCTAAACGCACCATTTGAGTGATTTGAACATTAATAATTATATTAATTATAGTTAAAAAAATATATATCTGGTCATCCTTCAAAACGCAGTCGATATTTACATCACATATCGTCTGTAAACTCTTGCGTTACCAAGGCAATGACTGACTTGACATATAACTAATGAACATTATCGCAGCACCAGTAGATAACGAAAACATATCCGTACCGGCCGGCTCGGATCAGCACGGAATGAAACGGTTAATAAACAAAGAGAACAGTTTGGCCCGATGGAAAAACGGCTTCACTAGTCTTGTATGTTCTGTATCATTCTGTCTCATCTTAGGAAACTGTAGCTCATATGTTTTTGAACTGAAAATGAGCGCCGTTTTATTAAGTCCAAATACAATGCAAAACTCTGTTGGGAGTGAGTAATTTGTTAAACGTGCTCGCTCCTGAATTTCTGTTAGATATAGCCTACGCACTTCATTGCTGTTTATACGGGTTAAATGTCACAGGACACTAATAAAATAAACAGGGTATGATTATGTGTGATGACGTGTAATGGTATAGTAGTGTAGGGGTAGGGGAAGACGAATGGGTATAAAATAGAATTGAGATTGGGCCCAACTCACAGGGCTCGTGGTTACCAGAAGCAGGGTGAGCTAGTGCCACGCGACACTAAATTCGACGATGGTCAAGGAGCACCCACACATACACACACCCACCCACACGCGCACACGCATGCACTCACTCACTTCAACCAAGGGTCGATCACTATAGGTTGTAAACCATGCTCTGTGTCTCATAAGAAACCACCACAAAAAGAGCAACTAGCCCTCCTGCTCCAGACCCACGGCACCTGGAACACAAATTACCAAACAAAATCATTTGGGTACCCACTTTAAAGAAAAAATATATATATACAAAAGACAAAATTAACCAAATGTAACAAACAAAAGGAAAACCACAAACCACTCAAACCTGCAACCATTGGTTTCAGTGATGGTATATGGAGCACTGCCACAGGCCGGGTACAATTCACCACACTATTACCTGTGCAGTGACACGGCAAAGAGGGTTATAGTGGTCAAATAAGTAAAAACACAGAAACATGGAAATGACCAACAAAATAAGAAAACCACTCCAACCTGGGAGTCAGTAATTATTGGAGTAGTGCCACAAACCTCAAATAATCAGAGGACCACTCAGTGACATAACTACCTAGCCTGGTCCTACCAGACTCTCGTACATTTCATTTGTACAGAGAGTCTGGCCACTCTCCATTGACAAGCGTTAACTTCCTTGAAGGCGGGTACTCTGTTGAAGTTTAAAACTATTGAATCTGCCCAGAGCCACTCTAGATATGCCATAACCAATCGTTAACGTTTGGTCGTGACGGATGTCATGCGCCGTTCACCTTTATTTCTCACATGGAAGTCCGTAAAAATAAATGTGCAGCCACCTCAGTGATAAAACCTTGTGCATTCGGATTGTGATTTATTCACGGTTGTGTGATCGGGAACGCGCTGCTCACATGGTCCATAACATGATTGTATACTGTAAATAAAATATCATATGCTTGGTGTGATAAGAATAAATAACAGCCCAATTCTGTTATAATACAGAGAGATGGAGAACAGGTGAATGAGATACAAACAGTTTATTGAGTGTCTAGAGTAGTGATGTTACGTCTGACACCGACGCTCCGAAGCTTGCTTCAAACTCGAACGGTCCTTGCAATGAACCACTGCTTCGGAGCTTGTATCATTACGTCACTAGTCACGTGAAAATGACCTCTGAAGCAAACACACTGGTTCACTCCTGTAGTGAACCACCTGACTGCTTTGACAGCCCAGTGTTGACAGGTTTGAAACCTGGCAGCTGAATTTCTTATAAAAGTGAAGCCAAACCATGGCAACACTGTGGGTTGTAGTAGGCTAGTCGGTGTTTGGATTGGCGTTATTGTTGAGGAGAGTGGATTGAGTTTATTTCAGTGTCACCCTCTGCCACATTTTTATTTTTTATTTTTATTATTATTAATTAGAGAACATATGAACATTGTTACATAAAAACACGGATAAAAGACAGAAACTTCAAAAACCCTCTGCTACATTATACAAGTAGGCCTACAACCAGTTCCACAAGCACATCCTTTTCAACATACAAAAATATCCGTCCCACCAGTTAACAAGTTATACTGAGTTCTGAGTTCTATTTTAATAGAAACCATTAGAATTTCTGGTTTCCAACTTTTAAGCTGGTCTGATCTTCTGTCCTTGTCTAAAGAAATAATTACACACACACACACACATCATGCTTAATGTTTTATTATCAAGGTGAACACATGGAATTCATCAGTATCTGTAAAATTCACCAACATAAATGAGTTTCACAGCACTAACACTGTTTCAGCTTTGATCGCCACTGTAAACACGTAATAAACGGGGCGTTAACATAAGCCTACTTGCATTTTATGGTTGTCAGCTTTGTTGCATTACATTTACTTCACCAGGAGATGGTGCTGCAATTTCTATCTGAATGAAGCTAATTTTCGACACAATTGTATCAGAAAGCAATAATGCTTCGAAATGCTTAATTTGGCCATCACTAGTCTAGAGTGCAGAGTGGGTCAGGTGAGCAGAGTGATGAATGGCAGGAGATTGCAGATAACTGGATGATAATACTCAATGTCTTTCGAAGGAGAAACAGGAGGACGGAACACAGGAGCCAGGGAGACACGGAAACAGGTAAGTAGCACGTGAGAGTCCTTCAGGTAAGTAGCACAGGAGAGTCCTTCAGGTAAGTAGCACAGGAGAGTCCTTCAGGTAAGTAGCACAGGAGAGTCCTTCAGGTAAGTAGCACAGGAGAGTCCTTCAGGTAAGCAAACAGGTTAGCATTGAACAAACGAGACCGGACAGTGATAGTGTGAGAGCGTGGGGCTTAAGTGCAGGCAGTGATGAGGTGATGATGAGCTGCAGGTGTGAGTGATCAGTACCCGGGAGATGCTGTGCGGGGTGCTTGGGAGTGGGTGGAGCCTGGCGTGCTTGGAACAAATTCAAATGTTTACTTGCTTTTCTTCCTTTTATTTTTTGAGCGTGATGAAATATATTGCTCTTGAAAATACTTGCCAGCATTTAAAGAAATACAAGTCTAGAAATGCATTCAAATTACAGCGAAGCGCAACCATGCGGTGCTCTGCAGTGGTCAAAAAGGATATAAACAGTGAATTTTGAAGTTATGTATTCTTGAAAACTCAGAGATGTGGATTCGGACAGCAATTAAATTACCACACGACCTTGATGTTTGTCAAAAGCAGTAGGTAATTCGGGCCGGGGAATTTTACGCGGGTGGTGGGAGACGGACGGCAATAATATCACTAACTGTAAAGCCCCTGTAAATGATGACAATACCGTCCGACCACAAGAGAAATAATTACTCATTCAAACTCCTTCACTACTAATGGAGCGAGCTGGAAAATCAAACTTTTCCCGGGACACAACATCATGGCCACCAACAAAACTCAGCAAAGTTTGTTCTTGCTCCGGCTTTAACTTCTGGATATTCGGCAGCGGTGGCACTGTAATGGGTTGAGGAAACGTAATTTATAAGTTGACCCCCCCCCCCCTTTTTTTCCCTTCCACAAAAGGAGAGTTAAGGTAAAACATCTTAGATGGCGCATTTCGCGCACATGAAAGTCGCGAGAGACTTACTTCCCCTTTTGCAGTCCAATCTTCATTAAACACGCGACATTCGGAGTCCACTTTTCTTTTTTCGGCACACAAATTTTTTTGTCTGAGTTATTACCGACACCATTCTAATTCTAAAGTAGGGTTAGTATGTAGTAGTTAGTACATAACTGTGTGCTATACTGCCGTCTAGTGGCGTTCATCTGTATTGCATCAATTGAGTAATTCTGAACCAAAACCGTTACTCGTGTGTAATATTTTTGCACGGGCCGGATGAAAGTGTTTGGCAGGCTGTCTTATATTGTTCACTTGAAAGAGTGAATGAAATGAGTGAGTTAATTTGGACAGCTGTTGCATGTACATCGGCTGTAGCCTATACTCGTTATTGCGGTGCAATGTGGGATTGAATGAGTGCACTCAATAACATCCACTATGGATGTTGACCACTACAGATGGCTGTCCCCTCAAATGATGCCCTATTTAAGGTTATAGAGATCGCTAAGACATGTGACCAACTGGGCGGCAACGTCATCAGAATGCAAAGAATTATGGGTCCGTTTGGCCCGTTTACATGGCCTGGCATAGCAGGCTAGTGTTCTGGCATGAAAATAATTAAACATGTAATGTTTAAAATGCAGCGGGTTAAAGAAAACATTGTCGGACCATATCGCCTAAAACTAAATACTAATGCAAAGAAGAGATCTGATGAGAAAAAGGGAATCAAATGACTGGATCCTTACGAGCTGAGCGACTGGTCAAGGGACGTCAAACTGTTGCCCAACTTCCAGCACCCATATATATACAACTACATGATGTTAGTGCATACTCACACACGCAAAGTTTTCAGAATTCAAGTCGCTGCAGTCTTTTTTACAGATGGATGGGTCTAGGACCTGGAGATTGTAAAAGTGGGGCAGAAAACTCTCGTCTGTTCAAAGTTATGCTAAGTTTTAAGCACCACACTCCTCGCTCTCTCTCATCTATCTGCATACAGTCAGAATTCAACAAACCTGCGTATGTGTGTGAGTGAGTGAGGCCGGCTACACACTGCAAGCGTGGCGTGTCCGTTTTTATTTCGGCTCCCATGTTAACAGGTTAGAGCGTGCACACTGCCTGCGTGAGACGCGGAAAATGCGTGCATGCTAGAAATAGAACAGACGCCTATCTTTCACGCGACACGCAAGCGTGTTGGAAGCGTTTGACATGAAGTATAGGCCTTCCACTACGTCACCTAGCAGCAGCATCACCGCGTCAGACACGCTTCTAGTGTGCAGACACAGAAAATGCCACGCAGCTGACACACAACAGAAACGCCGCGCTCACAGTGTGTAGCCGGCCTGAAAGAGGGGGGAGCGGGCGCAATCGAACAGTGGACAAATAAAAATATACTCCGTAATTTTGTTCATACAGGACATCATTCAAACTGCAAAGTGTTTACTTATTTGTATATCCCATTCTTAAGCTTTATGCCACTTCTATCGTGAGAACGACTATTGCAGTTTATAACACAGCAGGTAGACGGCATCTTGAACACTGCATTCTTCCCTCCATGCAAAGAAGTCTGGCGACCGGCGCCCGTTTGTGCCGCGGATTCCCAAAATGCTTTGCGTTTACCACTGGGAATACGTCATGATGACGACACATTAGCACAACAACTCATAACACAAATCACATTATCAAGTTTGCGGACGACACAACTCTGGTGGGTCTCATCACCAAGGGAGACGAGACTCACTACAGGAACGAGGTAGACCTTCTGACCACATGGTGCAGAAACAACAACCTCCTGCTGAACGTCAGCAAAACCAAAGAGATCATTGTTGACTTCCGGAGAGGTCACACCGAACACCTGCCACTGTCCATCGACGGTGCCGATGTGGAGAGAGTGAGCAGCACCAAATTCCTGGGGGTGCACATCAGTGAAGACCTCTCCTGGACCACCAACACTGTATCTCTGGTGAAGAAAGCTCAGCAGCGTCTCTACTTCCTGCGCAGACTCAGACGGGCAAGTGCTCCACCACCCATCATGAGCACTTTCTACAGAGGCACCATTGAGAGCATCCTTTCCAGCTGCATCACTGTGTGGGGCGGGAGCTGCACTGAATACAACAGGAAAGCTCTTCAGCGCATAGTTAACACAGCCGGAAAGATCATTGGTGCCATTGGTGCCATCAATGACATTTACTCCACCCGCCTCATCCGCAAAGCGACCACAATTGTGAGCGACACAAGTCATCCAGCTCACAATCTGTTCAGCCTCCTGCCATCTGGGAAGAGGTACAGGAGCCTCCACTCCCGCACCACCAGACTCAGCAACAGCTTCACCCACCAGGCTATTAGGGTGCTGAACTCTCTCCCCTCATCCAACAGGCCGTCAAGAAGATGACCCCCCCCCCCCCCCCCGGAACTGTCTTTTGCACTACCATGACATTTGCACATTTGCACAATTGCACATTTACACAAACTGTCTTTGCACTACATGCCACTTACAGACTTATTTTTATTTTATTCTAATTTAAATGTCTATTTATCTATTAACATTAAACTCTAGTTTTAGTTTCTTTTTATTTGTTTTTTTTTATTTTTTTTACTTTAGTCTATTTTTAACCTATATGTCTTGTCTTCACTGTGGGATGGAGGGAAACGTAATTTCGATTGCTTTGTATGTCTGGAACATGTGAAGAATCGACAATAAAGCTGACTTTGACTTTTTTGACTTTGACTTTAGCAATCTCTATAGGGGGCGATTTCGGATTCAGCCCTTGATTACAGCGGAGAATTCAAACTACACGTGGAACGCGAGAGAGAGCTGTTTCTGCAAGGAGCTGAGATTAAAGTTCTCCACATGGATCATCTTATAGCACATATAGACCGGAGGCGAGCGCGTTTAAGTTTTTTTATGGACATATTTCATATACTCTAGTGCTCTAAACATAAACCGGCAGCGTGTATGCACACATATTTCATCACGTCTTCTTCAAATGAAATGTAACGTAATGCAAAGGACAACTGTGCCTCTGATCACGACCGTGATGACACGATGGGTTATTCTGCTACACAGAAGACGATGATGCAAGTTAATAAATAGACTGACAATTCAAACAAGAACGGGCAAAAATGTAACTGCTTTATTCTTTCTGTGTTTTCTGACGTGTGTCACTTGTTCAGAGACTGTAGTGCTCTTAAATGCATTGCAAATATCCTTCGACCTTTTAAATGTTCTTCCGCGTTTCTCCCTCGTTTTGTCAGTTTGATGTTATATAGGGTTAGATTTTAAAATACGGAAGCCCTGAACCGCAAAATAAAAAATATATATATATATATCTCTAAAAAAAATAAAAATCTAGAATTTCGAGAATAAAGTTGAAATATTTTGAGATTAAAGTCAAAATTACAAACACAGCCTCATTGACGTAACACACACACTACAGCGCTGCAGCCGCTAGTGTATTTGAACAGGGGGCTGAAAACTTTCACATCCATCAGGTAGCCTAAATATCACTAAACAAGAGATAAAATTGAAATATAAAACGTAGTGTTCAGGACAGATTATCTTAACGTTCATGAAACAGATAGGACAGGAGTTTTCAAACTGCGAGCGCCTGCTCAAGAAGAATGATTGGTTTAGGCCAAAGCTGCTGTGATTGTGGATATAATTAAATAAACCCTTTTATCACACTTTTTTTTTTCTTATACATTAATATCTGCTCTGAGAGCAAAATCTAATTAAAAATGCCTGCACTTTTTCGGATTGTGTTCACGTAAAGATTTCTATGGGTCAATGTGGATAAATCTAGAAATAAATTCAGAGAGACCAGCGCGTGACCTGACGGATTTGGATTATTCCTATCCAAAATGAGATGATCATGTGAGCCTTATGTATAGTGTAACTTCGAGGGTTGAAGCCGCAGGGCGCTCTCACACAGAACGCCAAAAACAGTCTCGTAGAAGTCATGATTTATGACGTTCCAGTAGGCAAAACGGAAAAAATAATCCAGCTAAATTCAATAAAAAGCAGAAACCTTTTGACTGATAAAAAATTAGGACAATTAACACATGATGTGATCATATGTTTTATGTGTGTTTTTCCAGCCATCTTGGGGTATTTCCATATTTATATGAAAAATGCAATGTTAATTGCCATATCCTTTATTACAGTATAGAAACCATTATTCTGTGATAATTGTTTTAATTGTATAAAATCCATGATGAAATCTGGATGTCTAAATTTATTATAATTAATCATATAATTTGTATTGCTTTTTATTGAACTTAGCTGGATGATTTTTTCAATTTACTGAAACGTCATATAAATCATATTCATAATCATAAAGCAGATATTAATGTATAAGATAATAGTGATATAAGGGTCCTCTCCTTGAACTGTCACCTTATCGTGATGGAGAGGTTTGAGTACCCGAATGATCCTGGGAGCTATGTTGTCTGGGGCTATATGCCCCTGGTAGAGTCTCCCAAGGCAAACAGGTCCTTGGTGACGGGCCAGACTAAGAACAGTTTACAAACCCTTTATGACTACAATTTCATCAAGGACCGAGATGTCGCCCCGGCATGGCGCAGCCTGGGCCCCACCTTGGAGCCAGGCCCGGGGTTGGGGCTCGTATGCGAGCGCCTGGTGGCCGGGCCTCCCCCCATGGGGCCCGGCCGGGCTCTGCCCGAAGGAGTGACGTGGGGCCGCCCTCCTATGGGCTCACCACCTGCAGGAGGGAGCATAAGGGGCCGGTGCATAGTGGATCGGGTGACAGTCGAAGGCGAGGCCCCTGACGACCCGATCTCTGGACACGGAATCTGGCTTTAGGGGCGTGGAATGTCACCTTGTTGGCGGGGAAGGAGCCGGAGCTTGTGCGGGAGGTCGAGAGGTACCGACTAGAGATAGTCGGGCTCACCTCCACTCAGAGCTTGGGCTCTGGACCAGAGGCTGGACTCTCTACCACTCTGGAGTTGCCCATGATGAGAGGCGGAGAGCTGGAGTGGGTTTGCTTATAGCCCCCCAGCTCAGCCGCCATGTGTTGGAGTTCACCACGGTGAACGAGAGGGTCGCTTTCCTGCGCCTTCGAGTCAGGGATAGGTCTCTCACTGTCGTGTGTGCCTATGGGCCGAACGGCAGTGCGAAGTACCCGGCCATCTTGGAGTCTCTGGGAGGGGTGCAGGAAAGTGCACCGACTGGAGACTCCGTCGTTCTACTGGGGGACTTCAACGACCACGTGGGCAGTGACAGTGACACCTGGAGGGGCGTGATTGGGAGGTACGGCCCCCCTGATCTGAGCCCGAGTGGTGTTCTGTTATTGGATTTCTGTGCTAGTATTTTCTCGTTGAAATAGCTTCAAATTATTAGTTTTTTTTTTTTAATTTAAAGTAAACGTTTTAGTTTATATTTATGGTTGAATCCATTTTTGTACATGGATACAATATAAATTGGCAGCGGGACATTAAACTGAATTTATTAATTTGATTAGTATTTTTATTAGATTAAGCACGATTTGAGCTGACTTCAGCCACAGCCTTAGATGAAATTAACTGAAGATAAAAGAAGACATTAAATCTCTGAAGATCTCAGCAGAGGAGGATTAAACAACTCTACAAACAGTACTACCAGCTTCACACATTACTAACCAGACTGACTTTATTTCTGTCATTTCTGTTTTAATGAAAATAATAGTTTAATTTGAAGTCACGTGATGGAGATGAGTGTTTGCTTTAGTTGTGCTCTTGACCCTTAAATTGTTAACCTTAGTTTTTCTCTGGCTGATTTTACTGTGTGTTTATAAAACAATTTTGTTATGGCAAGAGAAAATGTGTTCAGGTGATATTAGTTATTTGTACTGTAGTGACCAGAATCGCTGATCCCATTCAGAGTCTAATGCTCTGGTTATAGAGGTAATGTGTTATTAATTTTATAGTATTTATAATTATAGTAGTGGTGGGCATAGATACATTTTTTAAATCTAGATTAATCTCACTACTGACTTCGTGATTGGTAGATAGGTAGAGGGTGGCGCTTCAGGCCAAATCACAACATCAACATCAGTTGAGGGCTGCAACTTCACTTTTAAATGACAATATCCTGGCCGGACAACTGTTGTCAGTGATATAAGTATTTGAAATTAACATGATTTCTTAATGTCTAGTGACATATCAGGGCCATTTTATGATTAATTGAAATACATTTCTTACATACAGTTCCTTTAACTAATCAGTAAGTAATGTCGAATTTAGGAGATTAAGTAATTAATAATTACTGAATGAGATTAGCCTCATTAATAACTACTAACTAACTGAAAAATTATAAAGAACATTATTGTGTGTGAGTCAGTCATCTTTTTACTCTGAATAAAGTCATAAAATGCATCACTAATTACTCAAGTGTTACCTAGTCACTCTGCAGGAACTACTAGTGATCTGGACCATTATTTTAAAGTGACAAAAATCTTTTTCACTTTAAAATAATGGTCCAGGTCACTAGTAGTCCTTGAAGAATGACTAGGTCACACTTGAGTAATAATTGTGATGCATTTTATGACCACGTTGAGAGTAAAAAAAGACAATTACTCACATCTTAGACACACTAATGTTGTGATTAGTAATTAATTAGTAATTCTTTATAATTTGTCATAGTTACCTATTAGTTCTTAGTGATGCCAATCCCATTCAGTAATTATTGATTACCCAATAAGGAACTATCTTAGTGCTAAATTCGATATTACTTACTGATAAGTTAAGCTTGTTTCTATATTAGTTAATAGCAGTAGCTGAAGTGTTAATGTAATAGTTAGTCCTGAATTACTTCCTGCATACTTACCTATTAATGATGGACCATTATTCTAAAGTGTTACCCTTTCCCCCTTGCAGCAACATCTCTTCTCTCATGACGCATTTACTGGCATGAGGGCGGGGCAACCTGTCACTCACATGAGATCCATCAATAGCAAACCACAATCATTCAATCAATTTCACATGGACAAAATCAAGTCATGTCTTTTTGGGGTTTTTTGTTTACTTGGATATATGTCACAATAAGGAAGAAAAGGCTATTGCAACTTCTGTCTAATGCTGACTTTAAAAACAAATTAATACTAACATACTCTATAAGTAATAACCAAATGATTGAGATGTCTATTAATAAAGTATACTCTAAATTCTGTATCCATATCAGTGAATTACTCTGAAATAAAATGCTGTTTAATCATACATATGTTCAAATGACAGTGGTGGCCAATAGCACAGGTGCACAATCATATTTCAAATATGAATTACTTTAGGGTTTTTTAAAGAAAAAATATATTAATACCACAGTACATTTTTGTACAAAAAGACAAAATCTGCAAATGTAATTGTGTTCTAAAGACATGACCACTTTTCCTTATACTTTAATATACATAGTATAATTTAGTAATGTGTTTTATACTTAAATGTCCATTTTACTTCACTTGGACAATAAAAGGGTAGCCTACTAAGACAAGGGTACTAAGGTAAACCTCACCTGCTTCCATAAATAATGTAAGAGGTCAATTCAGAATGATGAAAAACACTTTAACCACACACGTTGCAAACATAACACGAAATATTGTGAAAGAACACTTGACTTTCAAGGCCTTCTTGTGTTTCAGACTAATAATGAGGAGATGCAAAATGGCATATTCTGTAAATATTTTCATTTTCACGAGTTCGTGTGCCCATATAATCTTAGCGAAAAGTGGTAAACAGATTTGGCTTGCTGTCTGAAAGAGGGGTTCGGAGAGGATATTCAACTTGAGCTCCGATTACCCTCCTATAACAGGCAAAATTGTACAAAAGGAGAAGAAGGGGAGGAGGAGGGATGCCGAAAGAACTAACAACGGGAAGAGGTAAGATGCTGGTTTTATACCTTGGTATTAATTGGAAGATTAGATGGACGTACTCCTGCCAAAATTACATTTAATAACTTCACTTAAATATAAATATATATATATATATATATATATATATATATATATATATATATATATATATATATATATATATATATATATATATATATATATATATATATATATATATATAATGTAAACACTTTATATCTCACTGATATGACTGTGTTTTACCTGTATTTACTTTTTTAAGTAATTTTAGTCCCTTAGGCAAAGTTTAAACAAAGAGTCACTGTATCAAAGAGTCAGAAGGAGTTGCTTTGTATCAACAACAACGATTGATAGAAACCTTACACATATGTGCATCTTACGGCATCTCTAGCAGTGACGTTTATGATTTATCTTCTCCCTCACCGCAGCGTGCATGAGGTTGTAAAGGACGGGGCACAGCTACATCTAGTGGTGATGAACAGCTGTGGACTAGGACAAGATTAATGATCTGCCTCTTCTACAGAGCCTTAGAGCGCTTTTTCTCTCCTTGATTCATTCCTTATTTATGTCAGGTATTGTTAACTTGACCTCAGACCAAAAAGGTGAAGTAAAATATCTTGGAAAGGTTACAACAGCATTTAAGTTCTGCAGACACCGACAAATCATCCTACTGCTCAGTTTACGAGTAAACAGCACGTGAGGTCACAAACCTTATTTTATCTCAGCCTGATTGCTGAAAGCAAGACCCCCATTTCCTTTGACCTATCTTCCTTTGGCCTGTGTGTGCAGAGGGTCAAATACTCATACGTGTTGACCTACTTAAAACAAAAACTCTTCTAATTCTCAAGGCTTTAGAAACTGTTGGGTTGTGACCCAAAAGTGGGTAGCAGGTCTGTCTGTCCTGAGTAGGGGAAAATTATGGTTAATGCAAATACTAAAGTGCAACTAATCATTTAATCACGACACCTAGTGATGATTAATTTATTCTGTGAACGAAAGTGTCTGATAATAGGGTGGCTATCGAGATAAAGGGAGAGCTTAAATTGAGATGTATACATATATATATATTTATAAGCTTCCCATTGATGTATGGTTTGTTAGGATATGATAATATTTGGCCGAGACACAATTTGAAAATCTGAAATCCGAAGGTGCACTGCGTCTCGTCGCCACACCTATCACGGGCAGAGCGCTCGCTTCATCGCAATAGCCGTTGTGTGTATGCATCAGCGTCCCTTTGTATCTTCTGGGTATGCCGTCATCTACTACGTCATGACGCAGCACCAATCAGATTGGCTTGATTTCATTCCTACATAGCCCGGTCTAGGGTGTAAGATGGCCTTAACTCCGCCAGGGGCAAACTCCAGGCAAGTCGGCGTGACAGCCAACGCCTGGAGATCCCCTACTCTCCTAAGAGAGGTAAAAGCGAGGAGAAAGGCCACCTTAAGGGTCAGATTCTTCGGCTCAGCCGACTCCAGTGGCTCGAAGGGGGCCTCAGCCAACCCTTCAAGTACCACCCCCAGGTCCCAGGTTGGGACTCTGGAGTGAACCGCAGGCCTCATCCTCCGAGCCCCACGGAGGAACTGTACAACCAGGTGGTGCTTCCCCGAAGGTCAATCACCTAGAGGTGCGTGGAAAGCCCCAAGGGCAGCCACGTACACCTTCAGGGTGGACGGGGTAAGACCAGCGGAGAAGCGATCTTCGAGGAACTCCAGCACTGAAGCCACTGGGCAGTTAAATGGGTCCACCTCACGCTCTCTACACCAAGTGGAGAACACATTCCACTTAAGGCTATACAGTCTCCTGGTGGAAGGAGCCCTGGAGCTGAGTAAGGTCTCGACCACCTCTGCTGACAGGCCAGCCTCTAGGTACCGAGCCCCCTCAGGGGCCAGACCCAGAGGCTCCATAACTCCGGCCGGGTGTGAAATATTGTGCCCCCTGCCTGCAGGAGCAGATCCCTCCTCAGAGGGATCTGCCACGGAGGGCCGTCTAGCAGAGCTACGATGTCCGAGAACCATACTCGAGTGGGCCACCGGGGAGCTACTAAGAGAAGGCTGATGCCCTCCCTGCGGACCCGCTCCAGAACTCCCGGGAGCAGAGCGATCGGGGGAAATGCGTACAGACGCAGCCTCGGCCACGTCTCCACCATGGCGTCCAGCCCTGACGGAGCTGGATGCCTGAGAAAAAAACACCATGGACAGTGGGACGTCTCTCGAGACGCGAATAAGTCCACTTCCCCCGGGCCTCAGCCCCTGCCTCGACAGGACGTCTGCTCCCTGGTTTTGGTCCCTGGGGACGTACATCGCTCTGAGAGACGACAGTTTCCCCTGGGACCACAGGAGATTCTGATGCGCCAGTCTGCAAAGAGGCCGCAACCTCAGACCCCCCTGATTATTGAGATAAGCGACAACTGAGGTGTTGTCTGAGCGTATCAGGACATGGTGGCCGCGGAGGTCCGGGAAAAGCTCCTCAGACCTTGTAGACCGCCAGCATTTCCAGGCAGTTGATGTGCCAGGAAGAATGCCGGGTCTCCCACAGACCTCTCGCAAAGCGGCCGTCCATGACCACGTCCCAACCAGTGAGGGAGGCATCAGTTGAAACGGTTTTCCGGCAACATGATGCTCCCAGCACTGGCCCCCGGGACAGGAACCAAGGTCTTTTGCATATGACGAGGGAACGAAGGCATCTGAGCGTTACCCTGATCATACAGAATGGTTTTCCCCTCGAGGAAAACCCCCCTGGTTCCCAGCCACCACTGTAGGGGTCTCGGGCAGCAGGCCAAGAGATATTCTGTTGGACACAGCTGCCCTAAGTCCCAGCAGCCCTAAACTGCTACACAGTGATGCTACGACCTAGCTTCATTTTGGAGACCATCGCCTGTATGGACTCGATACACGCGGGAGACAATCGTGCCCGCAACGTAGAGAATCCCATACAGCTCCCAGGAAAACGGTTCTCTGAGAAGGCGTCAACACGCTACTGCGTGTAGAGTCTCAACCCCAAGCACTGAGAGCAGCCAAGGACGACATCTCAATGCCGAACTGCTGCTACTCGCGAGGAAAAAAGCCAGGCCGTATGGAGGAACCCGATAATGACACGCTTCGCCCCCGAAAGCGAACCTCAGGAATTCCCCGTGCCACAGAAGGAAGGATACATGGAAGTATGCGTCCACTTTAGATCCACCGTGACTGGCCAGTCCTCAGACTGGTCTGAATCACGACAATGAATGCGGCCTGTAACCCCGTTCTACAGTACGCAGGGCCCATGCAGATATATTCGGAGGCATAACCATGCGCCGAGATAATCTGCTAAGGTAGTGTTTCTCAACGGGGGCGGTACCGCCCCCCAGGGGGCGTTCAGAGCACAACGGGGGGCGTTGGAAGCAAGATTCTTGAAAGGGGGGCGTTCAGGTGTTCCTGGGGGGCGTTCACAAGTTTATACCAAAGATCCTATGCAAAGATCCAGGCAAGACAAAATTAAACATGTATGCTAATTACTTGCAAAATAATGCCTACCACATTAAAAAATCTGCCTGTTTAATGCGACATGTAAACTATATCGTTTATTTTGCAATGACTAAAGCGCTCAATCCGGTGGTGGCTAGAATCCAGCGCTGACTGGAATCCGGAATGGGAAGTTGACAAGCCATTAAAAAAGTATTGACTTAAGAACCACAATAAATCATGTTCATATTCACTCCGGTGATTAATTTTAAAATTATTTAAACTAAATATTTGTATAAAGGTAAAACGTTTACATATTTAGGCATTAGCTAATCAATGCAATGCCTAATGCCAAAATGTTTTCTTAAAAGCCCTATTCGCACGGGCTTTATTGCCTGGTGACCTCTAGTAATTTGTAATAATTGCAGAGGTTGTTTGTGATCTTAATCCAGTGCGAATCGGCCATGTCTGTCATTTATAAAATTCCCCCGCGAATGACCTACCATATTTCGCCGAACACACCCTTTGATAATATTAGTCCCATGCTAATCGCCATCTCTGTGATTTGGACGGTCGTATATAACTTTTGCAAGGTTTTTGTTTCCTGTGAGCATTTGTATCCACATTTTGCGAAGAATGAAGGCTGCATTCATAACGCGCACCGTTATAAATCCCTGTGCGGCTGTGCACATTATACTTTCACTTTAGAATTAGAGCCAATTTGGGAGCGAATTGCTTGAAAGGTGTGTTCAATATTATTATTAATGAAAAACATAAAAACAGAACAATACAATGACAAGCTCGCTTAAATGGGCGCATTTACATTTAGCTTTAATCTTCTGCATTCATATTGTCATTTCCTCACTCTTGTGATAAATGAAATCTCCTGCTGCTGGTCTGTGCTCATTTCAGTTTTTAATTGTAACTTCTGTTCTCTAACTGAACTATTTTTATTACTAGGTTATACAAAATCAAAACGACGGTGGAAAAGTGATGTAGCTAACCGGTGTAACACCGACTATCGCAACCAGAGGCGAACCAACATTGATTGGGGGCCCCAGGCAAAATTAATCAATGAGGCCCTATTTAAAAAATTGTTTAATACAGCCTATCTTCATTATCTAATTTTTCAACATACAAAAAGTAGTCAAAACACATAACAAAACCAAAAAAAAATTGTTTAATTTTTATAACAAAAATAAAAAAAAACTAAATAAAAGTGCTTTTTGTTTAATTAACAAAATGTCAATCTTCATCTTCATAAGAGAAGATACAATACAATATCTTCAATAACACAGAACAACCGTCATATTTATAACCAATTGTCACCTTAAAAACGGTGCTTTGTGTGGTGGTGACAGGAACAAGAAATTATCCGACATATAGAAATATGGTTATCATTTTAATCACTTTATTTTATTAGTTTATCAACTAGCCTTTGTTAACTCAAACTAATTTAATGTAGAAGAGCTGAATATACTTATTAGCCTACTAATTAAATATGTTTATTCTTGCTAGAAGCTTTTGTTTTTATTTTACTGATTATGAGCACGAATTAATCATGACAAACCAAATTAGTTTTAATTTGTAGGCTATTAATTAGGCTATAGCCTACCATTGATGAAAGCTGATACCAAGGTATTTAGGCCAATAATTATAATATTTATTTTATTCATGAAAAATCATGATTATATAATTTTTTTATCGAAAGTAGGCCTAAGGTTAATGATTAGAGGCCTGTGAAATCCATTAATAATAAATAATAAAAAAATATATATACATTTCAAATTCCGCTAATTTTTCCCTCTAATTCCGTCTTAATTTTTCTGGATTCCGTTTTTTGGACTCCATTTTAATGGTTAAATATTTTTTTAGTAATAAAAAAAGCATGTCTAATTAATTTAAATAATGAAACCTATCAATTTAACAAAAATGACATCTTTAGGGCCTTATGAAATAGCCTGTTTTCCCCCATCCAATTCCGTTTAATTTTTCAAAGACATGAAATATTAATTTAATTTAAATTTGAATCATATGAAATTAAACAGTTTTTTGTCAATGTACTGCACTGAGCTTTATTGATAAAATTAAAACATGGAAGAGAACGTGATAATTCCTTAAAAATATAAGTTTTGATAATATTTTATTATTAGTATTATTACATTGAGACTTGTCTAAATTTTACTGTACAACAGTAATATATTTCTGTCAAATTAAAACGAACTTTTATTTTGACGGGTGGCCGTTTTCTCAAATGAACGGTAAAAATGTTCAAGAAGTTACTGTCAGAGCGGTTCATGTCAGGCTACAGAGGCTGAAAACACAGCGAGTGCTACAGTGTGTGTGAGAACCCGCGTAATAAAACCTAAGTGCAAACATTACCGCTGTAATGTCCATAGGACTATTATAGCCTGAGAGAGCCGGAAGTTGATTTGTTGCCCCTACCAGTTTAGAATAGCATATTTTAAAATGGGTAAAGAAAAGAAAAAACGGAAAAATATTTTTAAATGGTGGTTTTATTAACCTGTTTTAAACATGTGTATAAACAGTCTAATGCAAATTAGATTTATTTTTAAAATAAGCCTACACATTATTAATTTATTGTTCATTTTATTTAACATTTTTACATAAAACAAGAATTGAACAACAATTTTAAATGTCTACTCATTTGTCCATTTTAACATGGTTTTTTAAAACATTTAAAAAAATGTAATAAAATAGCTGTGAGATTTAGTCACTTATCAGGTCAAAAATCTACAGTCTACAGTGCATAAAAAAAACGGTTAGTCCACTTTTGCTCGGCAAATACACCATAATAAAAAATTGAGCAAAATGGCGCCGTTGAACAAGAAAAAATGCAGACAGTATTCCCTTGAATACCTCAATTACGGTGTCATACCTTCTCCCACCAATGCGCAGCTTCCGATGTGTTTATTGTGTGAACAAGTTTTTTCAAATGAAGCCATGAAACCTTCACGTCTGAAGGAGCACCTTATGAAGATTCACCCAGACAAGGCAGATAAGGACCGTCCGTTCTTCCAGGCCTTAAAGGACAAACACGGTAGAAGAACCATCAGCAGTCTCTTCGCAAAGAATAGCAGTCAAAATGATAGTGGGCTAATAGCGTCTTATAACATCTCCCTGCTGATCGCCAAATGTGGACACCCATTCACAATTGGGGAAAAGTTGGTGCTTCCTGCCATTAAAGAGGTCATTTCTACCGTGATGGAGCGCGATCCCACACAGGTGCTGAAATCCATCCCACTCAGCAATGACACCGTGGCACGCAGGATAAATGAAATGGGCGCAGATACAGAGGAGCAGTTATGTGCCATCCTGCGGGACTCTCCATTCTGCCTTCAGTTAGACGAGACAACCACCGCTGACAACAACGCTCTGCTGATGGCCTATGTCCGTTATAGGGCCTCAAACAGTCACGAGATGGCTGAGGAATTTTTGTTTTCCAAGTATCTGGAAACCGACACCAAGGGCCAGACCATTTTTAACACGCTTTGTGCATATCTACAGGAGAAACCAATTCCAATCTCTAACTCGCATGTGCCACTGATGGTGCCCCGCTATGGTTGGCAGGTACCGTGGGTTCACCGCTCTGCTGAAGGAACAGGTGCCGCATATCCTCACAGTCCACTGTGTTTTGCACCGCCACAACCTTGTGGCCAAATGCACCAATCCAGTTCTCCATGAGTCTCTCAATATTGCAGTCAAAGCAATAAATAAAATAAAAGCCCATGCCCTGAATAACAGACTGTTCCGACAGCTGTGTCATGAAAATGATGAGACTTTTGAGCGGCTTCTTCTCCATACTGATGTCCGCTGGCTCTCAAAGGGAAACTGCCTTGCTTGTTTTTGTGAGCTGTTCGACAGCATCGTCGAGTTCCTGGAGGAGGTTGATGGAGCTCTCGGGGAAAAGGTTTCATCCAGCCGCTGCAACATCATGTACCTCGCAGACTTTTTTGAGAAAATGAACGATGTCACGTTAAAGCTCCAAGGAAACGACATCACGCTGGTCAAATCCAAGGCGGTTATCCACAGTCTCACCTCCAGGCTAGATCTCTACAGGCAGAGTATAGGCAGGAAGCAGTTTGCTCATTTCCCACAGCTGGCCAAGGTGATTTTTTTTTTCAGAAAGATATAACAGGCACACTATTAGCTATAATTAGCCTAATATATTTTATTTCCATGAATACCATATAATTGTAATGAATAGGCTATTATATCGAGTCTGAAAATACAGACCAGAGTCTGCACGGGTCCGATTTTGTAAATTCGCATCCGACCCGTTTTCCAACAACAGCACTAAATAAAATCCGCACCCAACCCGACCCCCTTAAAATAGAACTGACACCCGACCCGCTCCCGCAATAAAATCAGTTTAGCATATTAAGAGACCAAACTCAGGAAACATAACAATACTGTACGATAGAACTGCTTGTGCTTGGTTTGTTACCACAGTTATCTGCGTGCTTAACTCAGCGATGAAGTTCCACATTTGCGGCTCCTCATGATCCATCTCGACGACTGCACGCAGTGCGGCCACAAATAAACTGATATGGATTTGAAATTATTTTATCAACTTGAAATATAGGCAAGGCATATTTTTGTATATGCATACTTTTAAGAACACATCTACAACATGCAAATATTTTTTATATAGGCCTATATTCGTTTGCACGTGACCGGTGTTTAGGCCCGTGTTTCTCCCTTGTCCGACCCGCACCCGTATCCGACACAGTAGGATGTTTTTCACCCCTTTCAGCAATATTCTCGGGTCACCCGTCGGGTATCCGCACCCGTGCATGACTCTGATACAGACAAAGTCTAGTAGGCTAGGCTACGCATTGCCTTATAAATATAAATAGACATTTTAGTTAAATAAGAAGTAAAACAACGAATTCAAAAGTCAAAAAAAAAAAAAATGTCTAAAACTATTCATGGAGATAAAAGAACAATTTAACTGTAAAATAATACTCATTACAGGTGTCCGAGGCTCTTACCGATGACCTCCTCATAGTTTACACTGACCACCTGAGGATGGTTAAGGACGACATGAAGATCCGCTTCAGGGACCTCCTTAACCTTGATGTTCCGAGTTGGGTTGTGCAGCCCTTTCAAGTGGATATGATCGATTGCGAGCCCGTCATTCAGGAGCATCTTGTCGACATCCAGTGCGATGACGAAGCCCAGGCTATTTTTCGCGCCTCTGGCTGGTGCAGCATGTGGCTCAAATATGCCCAGCGGTATCCGGCTCTCTGGCAAAAGATCAAGCTGCTGATTCTTGCTTTTCCAACATTATCTCGTTGAGCAGGGATTCAGCCAGGTCATCCACATACAGTCTAAGTACCGCAATCGCTTGGACTTGCCTGAATCAGGAGCACTACGGCTGAAACTAACGTCTCTGCAACCTGCCGTAAAGAAATTAGCAGAAAAACATCAAGCACAGGGCTCACACTAATTTTCGCATCAATTTAGCTAATTCGAAAGTTCAAATGTGCTAAGAATGCTTCTTGTTTGCTGACTGGCTGTTTGCAGTACAGCTGCTGTTAATTAAATTTTGAATGTCAAATTTGTAACCGTTGCATTTTTTGGCTGCTCCTTGCTGATTGGCTGCTATTTGCTATAAGCCACATAATCAAATTTTGAATGTCAAATTTGTAACCGTTACATTTCATTAACACTGATATACATTGATTTATAATTTGAACCTCCGATTACTTTTTTGCACTCTGGGAAATTAGCCTATAATAATATTCCCACTGTCTATAAGCGGGTTCTAGCCTACTGCTTTACGGATTCCGGGCTTTCTCTGTCCGTGCAATATGCACATAGGTTACTGGAATGAGCTCGGATTTCTAGCGTATTTACTTGAATTTCTTAGGTAATATCTATGGGTTGACCCACTTCAAAGATGGCTAAAATCAGAATTCGAATGGACTGTGAATAAATCGAACTTGACGTGCGATGCCGCGCTGACTGACATTTGCGCATGAATCAGTCATGCACAGAGAAATATTGTTAAAGTTAAGTTAAAAAAATAAGTAAAACATTTTAACAAGCAGAATAATACAGCATCACAATGCAAATTTTTTAGCTATGTCTTTTAACAATTACAGGATTTTGAAAGACAAAAAGATGAACTTTAACATGAACCATAATTGACTTTTACATTATGTCAGCTGTCACTTAACTTTGTGCGAGGCCTTGGTGAGGTGCGAGGCCACTTGACACAGCCCTTGCGACTCTGTGTGGAGGTAGGCCTACTGTGCTACCGACTCGAACCAGTCCGGGGCATTCACCATTGCTTTTTTTGCGCGTGTAAATGTATCTTTACAGAAGCAATGCGCGTGTGGTGCGGTGCGCTAGTTATTCCAGGCACACCTATGCGAGATGAACACTCAACTTTTCAGAATGCCGGAAGTCAAGTGCACAGCAGGTCATGTGACAAAAACAAACCGATGATCAGCTTCAGCCTTTCCGTATAACAAGCTCGGCCGAACAGGTGATCATAGCTGAACACTAGGGCAGATTTTTATTTCTCTTCTCGCAAGCCCTTTTGGAAAGGAGAAAGCAGCGCGGCCGCGCTATCCACGTGTTCCACGCAAACACCCCTAATATAATGCCAATATAATCACTACTTATAGGTGTACCATAGTGATTCAGGATGAGACAAAAATACGGTTTGGAAAATGGATTCATGATGCACTCGCTCATTATATAAATTTTGTACATTTTAAATACAAAAAAGTTACGGATTTAATAATAATATTAATAATAAGAAGGACAATAATATTGTGAATAATATACATATTATTATTATTACAACAGAATAATAATTAGCATACATAGCTCTTTTTTGGTGTGTGTGTGTGTGTGTGTGTGTGTGTGTGTGTGTGTGTGTGTGTGTGTGTGTGTGTGTGTGTGTGTGTGTGTGTGTGTGTGTGTGTGTGTGTGTGTGTGTGTGTGTGTGTGTGTGTGTGCTTGTTTATGTGATTTATGAGGACACAAATTTGTATAATGACATGGGTATTACACTGGTATTACAACATCAAGGTGGTTTATGAGGACATTTCAAATATCCCCGTAAATCAAATTGCTTTAAAAACATATTAAACAATGTTTTATCAAAAATGTAAAAATGCAGAATGTCTCCTGTGAGGGTTAGGGTAGTGTAGGGGGATAGAATATACAGTTTATACAGTATAAAAACCATTACGCCTATGGAGAGTCCTCATAATGCTGTTGCACCAACATGTGTGTGTGTGTGTGTGTGTGTGTGTGTGTGTGTGTGTGTGTGTGTGTGTGTGTGTGTGTGTGTGTGTGTGTGTGTGTGGAGGGGTGGGTGGGGGGCGTTAAGGGACCTGGATAATGGATAGGGGGCGCTGGCCAAAAAAAGATTGAGAACCACTGTGCTAAGGGAACCAGCCTCTCCGACCCGACCCCCTGAAGCGGCTAACCGGCAGGGCGATATCGAGGAAGATTTTCGGTGTGCGTACGCGTTTGCTGGACCGCCGCAGGTCTTGCTAGAGGCGGCTGGTGCAGCGCTCGTTCGCGGGGAAACGATGTGGCCCGAAGCGTACTAGACGGCGGGAGCACAGCATCGATTCCCAAAAAGCTCCAAAGGGGAGGCGACCTCGATCGCTCCTACCCGGGAGAGGGGGCTGGCCAGCAGGGGCCTCATCTAAGGGAGCAGCTCGACAGGGCCGCAACACTAGGGCGGACACTGCGGTAAGCAATTGCCTGAAACTGATGTGTCCCGCAGGCCACAAGGCGGCGAGAACAACATCAACTTCCGGAGGGCTCCATCTTAGATGAATATCCAGACAAGTCAAACACACTTGGGACACAGCCGATTAAGTATCTAACTTATCAAAGTCAGATAACATGACACTCAATTCCTCAGAATTAAATACCACCATAATCACCCAACCCGTGCAACCTGGTCTGAATGATAGGCTGAATAAAAACTACATCTAACTCTGCAAAGTCATATAATATTGTAATTTAATTCCTCGGAATTAAATGAAGCCACTATACGGTGAAACATGGTCTGAATGATAGGCTGAATATCTAACTCCTCAAAGTCAGATCCTATTTTATTTAATTCCTCAGAATTAAATGCAGCCATAATCATCAGACGATATTGTTTCATTGTTTTTATACGGACTCGTAAACCACATGTTGCCTCAGCAACGTGGTTCAAGCCATTATAATACAATTGGCTTTCATCCCTCAAGAAGAAAGCCACAGTATCACACAATACGGTGAAACATGGTCTGAATAACAGGCTGAATATCTAACTCCTCGAAGTCAGATCATATTTCATTTAAATCCTCAGACTTGAACTAAGCAATAATAATCAGACGATACTGTTTTATCGTATTTATACGGACTCATAAACCACACGTTGCCTCAGCAACGTGGCTAAAGCCGTTATAATACAATTGGCTTTCATCCCTCGAGAAGAAAGCCAAACAGGCGCGTGGCTGAAACACCCAAAAGGCGCACGGCAATACGCGTCAAGATATTTCTCAATGAAAACAGCCAGCCCCCTCAGGAGCTGACTGCATGCCTCGCACCCAACAGTATCACATGCCTTCACACCGTGTCACGTTGTATCACTTTAATAGCAGACCCGAACCTACGCGCCACCTCGGCGACGCGAGATTGAATCTTGCCTTATGAAAATGGCGAGCCTCGATACGGAGCCCGTCTAATTCCTCAGAATCAGACAGCTCATGCATCGGGTCCTCCACCCCAGGGGAAGAAGCCGCAGCGCGGGCTTCCACACGGGGAAGGAGAACAATGGAACTGTCAAACAGGGAAGGAGAAGATGCCTCAGCACTCTCAGGTTCCCTTGACAGACCCATCTGCGAGTCCCATGATTGATCAACCGTGCTGCCTCTTTTTTTTTTTTTTTTTCAACAGGCACGGGACCAGCCACGGAGTTCGCAAGCCCTGAGAAATGCTTGTGAACAACGTTGGTAGACAAACAACACCAAATAAGACTGACAAAACACATAGCGCTCAGCTGAAGAGCAAAAGTTGTTGGGTGTATGCATCAGCGTCCCTTTGTATCTTCCGGGTATGCCGTCATCTACTGTGTCATGACGCAGCACCTATCAGATTGGCTTGATTTCATTCATACTTCAGACGCGCAACGCTGTGGGCGTTCCCAGAGTGTTGTCACTTGACGACGCAGTGCGAGTTCCCTCGAAGGGGAACTCATTCGGATTTTTATATCATCAATCAATGACACATTCGGTGACAGTGAGCTGCACACACGCAGGATTGAAATGGTGGCTACAAAGAAATCTCTAGCGCTCATTTTGGTCATAGTTTGTCTTGAAAAACTAAGATAATTTGACGGTCGTCCTAGGAGAAGTCACATTGAAGTTCCAATTTTGCTGGTTTTCCTACTTACAAAGCATGTATAGGTCTGTCATTTTTATCATAGGTACACTTCAACTGTGAGAGACGGAATCTAAAAATCCAGAAAATCACATTGTATGATTTTAAAATAATTAATTTGCATTTTATTGCATGACATAAGGATCTACCTATTGCATGACATAAGTATTTGATCATCCTAGTAAGAATTCTGGCTCTCACAGACCTGTTATTTTTTCTTTAAGAAGCCCTCCTGTTCTCCAGTCATTACCTGTATTACCTGTATTAATTGCACCTGTTTGAACTCGTTACCTGTATAAAAGACACCTGTCCACACACTAAATCAAACAGACTCCAACCTCTCCACAATGGGCAAGACCAGAGAGGACATCAGGGATAAAATTGTTGACCTGCACAAGGTTGGGATGGGCTACAGGACAATAGGCAAGCAGATTGGTGAGAAGGCAACAACTGTTGGCGCAATTATTAGAAAATGGAAGAAGTTCAAGATGACGGTCAATCTCCCTTGGTCTGGGGCACCATGCAAGATATCACCTTGTGGGGCATCAATGATCATAAGGAAGGTGAGGGATCAGCCCAGAACTACATGGCAGGACCTGGTCAATGACCTGAAGAAAGCTGGGACCACAGTCTCAAAGAAAACCATTAGTAACACAAGGTCCCCCTCCTCAAGCCAGCGCATTTCCAGGCCCATCTGAAGTTTGCCAATGACCATCTGGATGATCCAGAGGAGGAATGGGAGAAGGTCATGTGGTCTGATGAGACAAAAATAGAGCTTTCTGGTCTAAACTCCACTCACCATGTTTGGAGGAAGAAGGATGAGTACAACCCCAAGAACACCATCCCAACCGTGAAGCACGGAGGTGGAAACATCATTCTTTGGGGATGCTTTTCTGCAAAGGGGACAGGACGACTGCACCGTATTGAGGGGAGGATGGATGGGGCCATGTATTGCGAGATCTTGGCCAACAACCTCCTTCCTCCTTTATCATGGTTTAAATCATACCTATGCGACCGTTATCAGTTTGTAGTAGTAAATGAAGATATGTCACACCGATCGCAAGTTCAGTATGGAGTACCACAAGGCTCAGTGCTAGGACCGCTACTCTTCACCCTGTACATGCTACCACTGGGAGATATCATTAGGAAGCATGGCGTTAGTTTTCATTGTTATGCTGACGATACTCAGCTCTATATTTCTTCACGCCCTGAAGAAACTTACCAATTCACAAGATTAACGGAATGCATAGCTGATATAAAACATTGGATGACTGGTAATTTCCAGCAACTCAATTCAGAAAAAACAGAATTTTTAAATATTGGACAAAAAAGCTCCACAAGTAGTAGCCTAGAATACTGTCTAACACTTGATGGCTGTTCTGTCAAGTCCTCGTCGTCAGTGAGGAACCTTGGTGTGCTCTTTGATACCAATCTTTCGTTTGAAAGCCACGTTTCTAGCATCTGTAAAACTGCTTTCTACCATCTTAAAAATATATCTAAATTACGGCACATGCTCTCAATGCAAAATGCTGTACAGTTAGTTAATGCGTTCATGACCTCAAGGCTAGATTATTGTAATGCTCTACTGGGTGGTTGCCCTGCTCGCTTAATAAATAAACTCCAGCTGGTCCAAAACGCAGCAGCTCGAGTTCTTACTAGAACCAGGAAGTATGACCATATTAGCCCAGTTCTGTCAACACTGCACTGGCTGCCTATTAAACATCGCATACATTTTAAAATCTTACTTATTACTTACAAAGCACTAAATGGTTTAGCTCCTCAATACTTGAGCGAGCTCTTAAAGAGCACCTATCATGGCATCTAAAATGTTCCAAATATTGTTTTAGAAGTCCCCAACAACAGTTTTGCATGCATGCAATGACAAAAAAGACTTTAGTTTTCTTATAATATGCATTTATTTTTACCTGTTTTGACAGCGATTCTCAAATGATTCCTTTAGTGATTCACTTTTCAAAACCCCGCCTTTATGTGACGCTAATCTGCGGTGATTGGTCCGATGACCCAGGCAGTTGTGATTGGTATAGTCTGTGCAGATATTTTCGGAAACGGAACGCCCATCAAAGTTTTATAGTGACAGTAATTTGTTAATATGTGTCAGGAGTTATGAATATGAAAACCGCGTCTGTACGTTTGATTGTAATATGAGCCTCAGCTGATCTTATTCATAAAATAACTCCTCTATTCTCCTCACGAAGACTCGCGACAAATCATCATTCCTCAGGGCTTTTAGTTCAAAAGTGTGCAGATGAGGAGATATATTGATAGATTCTCATATGTCTGTGTCAAATTTCTAAACAGAGGAATATTTTTTAGTCAATACTTCCTCAAAATGCGCAGATAGCCTAATCATGAGCGATTGAGTCTCTTATGTGTTGTTTTCGATTCATACTGGCTGCCGGAGGGCGCTCTGTGCACATGTAGTCCATGTACAGACAGACGAAGAAGAACCATGTGCCATAATAAAAGTCCATAATAAAAGCTTCCTGAGATCGCGAAACATACATTTGACGATTAATAAACACTCAATCGCGACGATGTATGGTTTGTCTTCAAGCCACTTAGTCTTCAAATGCTCATCCTTGGGCAGATGAAAAAAGTTTGCTTTTGAGTGGCACTTCAGAACACAGGGTCTCGTCGCCATGATGTTTTCTAGTTTTCACTGGCGTCTTGGAGCGCAATAAGTGGGCGTATCGTATTCAAATAACTTGACAAGTTGACGTCATCTAGTCAGAGAAAAAGCTTCGGTCTTCTAACGATTCTTAAAAATGACTCAGAGTCGACTCTTACTTTTGAAAGAAAATAACTATATATACGGTGCACTGTCATATTTCAAACTATGCAGGATGTTTTTGTTCACTTAGATCTATGTTACACACTACATGAAAGGTAAATTTCAAAATTCCATGATAGGTGCTCTTTAACATATTATACTCCATCACGTCTACTGCGGTCTCAAAATTCTGGCCAGTTGATAATACCTAGAATATCCAAATCAACTGCAGGCGGTCGATCCTTTTCCTATTTAGCTCCGAAACTCTGGAACAGTCTTCTTAACATTGTTCGGGAAGCAGACACACTCTGTCAGTTTAAATCTAGACTAAAAACACATCTCTTTACTGTGGCATACACATAAAACACTTTTTCAATGAAATGATTGTTAGGCTGCATTAACTAGGTCAGCCGGAACCGGGAACACTTCCCATAACACCTGATGTACTCGTTACATCATCAGAAGAATGGCATCTACGCTAATGATAGTCTCTCTGTTTTATCCCGAGGTTTACTGCAGTCAGCCGGATCCGGGCCGTATCCAGTTCAGATGGTGGACCTGCGCCCAGAGAAGACCAACACAGGACCCTGAAGTGTCTACAGAGACCGTGATTAGACTCCCCCTGCAACTGCCTCATCGACACGGCATCTCAATAAACCCGTCTCTGGCGTGTTGACTCAGATTGTTCGAATATTACAATTAAATAATACTTAAATCGATATGTCATCCTCAATAAACCCGTCTCCAGCGTGTTGCCTCCGATCATTCGAATATTGCACTTTAATAATTATTTAATCAACATCATCCTCAATAAACCCGTCTCCAGCATGTTGCCCCCGGTCCCTCGAATATTCCGATCTATTATGACCTCTGAGCTGTAAAGCTGCCAGAATAAGAATAATAATAATAATACGATGTTTGTTAATTGGCCAGAGGAGAACTGGCACCCCAACTGAGCCTGGTTTCTCCCAAGGTTTATTTTTCTCCATTAGGTCACCTAATGGGGTTTTGGTTTCCTTGCCACTGTTGCCTCTGGCTTGGCGTGCTCAGTTGGGGACACTCAATTTTTCAACTAAACATTGAAATAAATCTAATGAATAAACTAAATTAACCATTTAAACTAAATTACTGATCGAATTATTGATCTAAAGCCCACACTGTCACTGTATGATAATTGAAATGAACTGATGACATCAGCGTTTTTTCCAGAATGGCTATACAGCTGAATAAAATTATGCTGCATTATTTTCCTGTTTAACACTGTAAAGCTGCTTTGAAACAATCTACATTGTTAAAAGCGCTATATAAATAAAGTTGACTTGACTTGACTTGACTTCCCTCAGTAATGCCTAGTTCAGACTGCACGATTTTCAAACTCGTCGGATCACTGCTCTTTTCACACTGCATGACTATCTGGGCCAGTATTCAGTCACTGCTGTGTTCACACTGCACGATGAATCGGCTACAAGGGGTTTCACACTGCATGACTTTACAATAGGAAGAATCGGCGACAGCTCTGTCCCGAATTACGTTTCACAACAAAACACACGCGAGAAGTGAGAAGGGAACAACGCGAGATCACACGTGCGTCAGACTGGAGTTCTCACGCGAGACTAGAATTGTTATTAAAAATATAGACTGCAGTGCAGAAACTTGCGGTCCAAATTGTCCCTGAACCTCCCGCTGCCCTGTATCTTGCTCTCTCATTGGCTGTGGGTCATCGCCGATGTATTTTTCAGTCAAAACACATTTCACACATGGTCTTTGATCATTCACACTGCGTGATTGTCACTCACGTGCACAAGCACCGATTTGCCTATGATTTGGGGAATTTGTCGCCAATTTCGTAAAACCTGTCGGCGAGTCAAAATCGGGGCTAAAATCGGGCAGTCTGAACTAGGCATTAGAGCATTGAAGATGGGTCGTGGCTGGGTCTCCCAGCATGAAACGACCCGACACACATAGCCAGGGCAACTAAGGAGTGGCTCCGTTAGAAGCATCTCAAGGTCCTTGAGTGGCCTAGCCAGTCTCCAGACCTGAAACCAATAGAAAATCTTTGGAGGGAGCTGAAAGTCCGTATTGCCCAGCAACAGCCCCGAAACCTGAAGGATCTGGAGAAGATCTGTATGGAGGAGTGGGACAAAATCCCTGCAGCAGTGTGTGCAAACCTGGTCAAGAACTACAGGAAATGTATGATCTCTGTAATTGCAAACAAAGGTTTCTGTACCAAATATTAAGTTCTGCTTTTATGATGTATCAAATACTTATGCCATGCAATAAAATGCAAATTAGTTACTTAAAAATCATACAATGTGATTTTCTGGATTTTTTTTTTCTGGAGAGTACCTATGATAAAAATTACAGACTTCTGCATGCTTTTTAAGTGGGCAAACCTGCAAAATCGGCAGTGTATCAAATACTTGATCTCCCCACTGTATGTATTGACCATGTATGGCTATGTGTAACAGAGTTAAAAAGAAAATTAATTCTAAATATATTCATGGTGTTTAATTACATGAAATTAGAGGTTAAAACAAATCAAATGGTGTTTTAGTGCCCCCTAGTGGTTATCGCATTGCAGACATTCAGGATTTTGTCCTTGCGTGCCTACCGTAGTTCAGCAGAAAATGGCTGACACTGCTGTGGGTAAGCGTGTTTCTTCTCTCTTCTGTGTATTGTGTATAAAAATGTGATAAGAGTGTTTCATACGATTTTGTTTCAAATGTGAATGTTTGTAGTGATTATATCAACAAATGTACAATGAGTTGGATGGGTTTATATGTCCGATGGAAACTTTGAGTAATTAACGTTGTGCCTCGTATCTCATACTGAACACACAGTTACCCTTAAAGAGAGAGTTTGTTCATTTTATGTTTTTCTGATTTCAGTGGTTTATGTCTGCAGTGTTTGCAACCAATTTAATACATTTTAATGTATTCCTCAGGTATGTGATTTTTCATGTTTATTTTGTTAACATGGAATTGTTATAAGTTGTATGGAGTTCAGCAGAAAATGGCTGACACTGCTGTGGTGGTTTATGTCTGCAGTGTTTGCAACCAATTTAATACATTTTAATGTATTCCTCAGAACATTGCTGCGGAGAATAAAAGAACAGACAACCAGAGTTTTGTTTGCGTCGTCCATTAAGTTTGTGACGGTTGTGTGGATGTGTAGAGGCCACGTCAGAGACTACAATCGTTACATATGTATTGATAGTCAAGTCAAGTCAAGTCAACTTTATTTATATAGCGCTTTTAACAATGTAGATTGTTTCAAAGCAGCTTTACAGTGTTAAACAGGAAAATAATGCAGCATAATTTTATTCAGCTGTATAGCCATTCTGGAAAAATTTCAAGTATCATACAGTGACAGTGTGGGCTTTAGATCAATAATTTGATCAGTAATTTAGTTTAAATGGTTAATTTAGTTTATTATTTAGATGTATTTCGATGTTTAGTTGAAAAATTTAGTGTCCCCAACTGAGCACGCCAAGCCAGAGGCAACAGTGGCAAGGAAACCAAAACCCCATTAGGTGACCTAATGGAGAAAAATAAACCTTGGGAGAAACCAGGCTCAGTCGGGGTGCCAGTTCTCCTCTGGCCAATTAACAAACAGCGTATTATTATTATTATTCAGGCAGTTTTACAGCTCGGAGGTCATAATAGATCAGAATATTCGAGGGACCGGGGGCAACATGCTGGAGACGGGTTTATTGAGGATGATGTTGATTAAATAATTATTAAAGTGCAATATTCGAATGATCGGAGGCAACACGCAGGAGACGGGTTTATTGAGATGCCGTGTCGATGAGGCAGTTTCAGGGGGAGTCTAATCACGGTCTCCCAGACACTTCGGGGTCCTGTGTTGGTCTTCTCTGGGCGCAGGTCCACCATCTGATCTGGATACGGCCCGGATCCGGCTGACTGCAGTAAACCTCGGGATAAAACAGAGAGACTAACATTAGCGTAGATGCCATTCTTCTGATGATGTAACGAGTACATCAGGTGTTATGGGAAGTGTTCCCGGTTCCGGCTGACCTAGTTAATGCAGCCTAACAATCATTTCATTGAAAAAGTGTTTTAAGTGTATGCCACAGTAAAGAGATGTGTTTTTAGTCTAGATTTAAACTGACAGAGTGTGTCTGCTTCCCGAACAATGTTAGGAAGACTGTTCCAGAGTTTAGGTGCTAAATAGGAAAACGATCGACCGCCTGCAGTTGATTTGGATATTCTCGGTATGATCAACTGGCCAGAATTTTGAGACCGCAGTAGACGTGATGGAGTATAATATGTTAAGAGCTCGCTCAAGTATTGGGGAGCTAAACCATTTAGTGCTTTGTAAGTAATAAGTAAGATTTTAAAATTTATGCGATATTTAATAGGCAGCCAGTGCAGTGTTGACAGAACTGGGCTAATATGGTCATACTTCCTGGTTCTAGTAAGAACTCGAGCTGCTGCGTTTTGGACCAGCTGGAGTTTATTTATTAAGCGAGCAGGGCAACCACCCAGTAGAGCATTACAATAATCTAACCTTGAGGTCATGAACGCATGAACTAACTGTTCAGCATTTTGCATTGAGAGCATGTGCCGTAATTTAGATATATTTTTAAGATGGTAGAAAGCAGTTTTACAGATGCTAGAAACGTGGCTTTCAAACGAAAGATTGGTATCAAAGAGCACACCCAGGTTCCTCACTGACGACGAGGACTTGACAGAACAGCCATCAAGTGTTATAGAGTATTCTAGGTTACTACTTGTGGAGCTTTTTTGTCCAATAATTAAAAATTCAGTTTTTTCTGAATTGAGTTGCAGGAAATTACCAGTCATCCAATGTTTTATATCAGCTATGCATTCCGTTAATCTTGTGAATTGGTAAGTTTCTTTAGGGCGTGAAGAAATATAGAGCTGAGTATCGTCAGCATAACAATGAAAACTAACGCCATGCTTCCTAATGATATCTCCCAGTGGTAGCATGTACAGGGTGAAGAGTAGCGGTCCTAGCACTGAGCCTTGCGGTACTCCATACTGAACTTGCGATCGGTGTGACATATCTTCATTTACTACTACAAACTGATAACGGTCGCATAGGTATGATTTAAACCATGATAATGCAATTCCACTAATACCTACATAATTTTCGAGTCTATTCAAAAGAATGTTGTGGTCGATAGTATCAAATGCAGCGCTAAGATCGAGTAACACTAATAGAGAGATACAGCCACGATCGGATGATAAGAGCAAATCATTTGTAACTCTGACGAGAGCAGTCTCAGTGCTATGATACGGTCTAAATCCTGACTGGAAATCCTCACAGATACCATTTCTTTCTAAAAAGGAACATAATTGTGAAGACACTGCCTTTTCAAGTATTTTTGACAGAAAGGGTAGATTTGAGATTGGTCTATAATTGACTAAATCTGTAGGATCAAGTTGCGGTTTTTTAATAAGTGGTTTAATAATAGCCAACTTAAAAGTTTTCGGTACATATCCTAATGACAAAGATGAATTAATGATATTAAGAAGAGGATCTATGACCTCTGGTAGCATCTCTTTTAATAGCCTAGTTGGTATAGGGTCGAGCATACATGTTGTCGATTTTGATGATTTAACGAGTTTAGCCAATTCTTCTTCTCCTATAGCAGTGAATGAGTGTAATTTTTCCTCAGTGACACTACAATGCTCTGTCTGATGTGATGCTGTATTAGACGGCTGCATGGTTAAAAATTTTTTCCTAATATTATCAATCTTACATGTGAAGAAGTTCATAAAGTCATTACTGCTGTGCTGTTTACAATCATCAGAAGTTGAAGCTTTATTTTTGGTTAATTTAGCCACTGTATCGAATAAATACCTTGGGTTGTGTTTGTTTTCTTCCAAGAGAGTTGAGAAATAAGCAGATCTAGCAGTTTTTACAGCCTTTCTGTATGTGATCATGTGCTCTTTCCACGAATTACGAAATACCTCTAATTTTGTTTTCTTCCAGCTGCGCTCCATTTTTCTGGCTGCTGTTTTAAGGGCCCGGGTGTGCTCGTTGTACCATGGCGTTGGACTATTTTCTTTAATCTTCTTTAAGCGCAGAGGAGCAACTGTGTCTAAAGTACTGCAAAAGAGAGAGTCAATAGTTTCTGTTGCAACATTGAGTTCTTCTATACTATCTGGGATGCTGAGCAGATGATACTGATGAGGGAGATTATTTAAAAAGCAATCTTTAGTAGCGGCAGTGATTGTCCTGCCATTTTTAAAGCGAGGGGGCGGCTTTGCAACCTTAGCTAAATTAAGTATACATGATACTAAGTAATGATCTGAGATGTCATCGCTCTGCTGCAGAATTTCAACGGTATCAACATTTATTCCATGTGACAATATTAGGTCTAAAGTATGATTATGGCGATGAGTGGCTCCTGACACGTGTTGCCTAACTCCAATAGAGTTTAGTGTGTCTTTAAATGCTAATCCCAATACGTCTTTTCCGTTGTCAACATGGATATTAAAATCACCAACAATTAGTACTTTATCTACGGCCAGTACTAACTCTGATAGAAAATCAGCAAATTCTTTGATAAAGTCTGTATTATGCCCTGGTGGCCTGTATACAGTAGCTAACACAAATGTTGAACGGGTTTTATCATGTACACTACATAGCGTTACATAAAGCACCAAAACTTCGAAGGAATTATATTTGAAACTAGACTTCTGAGTAATACTGAAGATATTATTATAAATTACAGCAACCCCTCCCCCTTTACCTTTCAGACGCGGCTCATGTTTATAACAATAATCTTGGGGGGTGGACTCATTTAAGGTAATGTAGTCGTCAGGTTTTAGCCAGGTTTCTGTCAAACAGAGCACATCTAGATTATTATCTGTAATAATATCATTAACAATAAGCGCTTTTGGGGAAAGGGATCTAATATTCAGCAACCCAAGCTTTATCAATTGTTCATCTGTATTATATATTTTGTTTATTTGTTGGACGTCAATTAAATTTTTACTGTTGAATGGTTTTGATGTTTTTTTGTATTTACTAATTCGGGGAACAGACACAGTCTCTATATGATAATATCTAGGTGAAAGAGTCTCTATGTGCTGGGATTTATCTGACTCCGGTAACGTGAGACAGCTAGCAGACGGTCGGTTTAGCCAGTTTGTCTGCTTCCTGACCTGGGCCCTAGTGAGTCAAGGTTTAGCTCTAAGACTATGTGCCAGATTACTAGATAGAAGAGCGGCACCACCCCAAGAGGGATGGATGCCATCCTTCTTCAACAGGTCAGGTCTGCCCCAAAAACTTTTCCAATTGTCTATGAACCCTATGTTATTTTGCAGACACCACTTAGACAACCAGCCATTGAGTGATGATAGTCTGCTAACTATCTCATCACTCCTTTTTGCCGGGAGCGGTCCAGAACAAAAAACAGCCTCAGACATCGTACTAGCGAGTTCACACACCTCTTTAATGTTAATTTTGGTGATCTCCGACTGGCGAAGTCGAACATCATTAGTGCCGACGTGAATAATAATCTTAGAGAATTTACGATTAGCTTTAGCCAGCACTTTTAAATTTGCTTTGATGTCAGGTGCTCTGGCTCCCGGTAAACAAGTGACTATGGTGGCTGGTGTCTCTATCTTCACGTTCCGTGTAATAGAATCGCCAATGACTAGGGCACTTTCAACAGGATACTCAGTGGGTGCTTCACTGAGAGGGGAGAACCTGTTTGATGTTCTAACCGGAACGGAAAAGCGGTTCTTTGGTCTGCGACTATGCTGCCTCACTGTTACCCAGTTTCCCTGCTGCGAGGGCCCTGCAGCCGGAACCGAAGAATGTACAGAGTTCACTAAGCTATTCGCATCCAAATCAGTGTCTAAAGCTGTTACATCCTCACTACTCTCAGATAAAGTATGGATGCGTGTTTCTAATTCTGAAATCTTCTCCGTCAGCCTAACTATCTCCTTACATTTATCACATGTGAAGCCCTTTTCGCCAGCGGAGAAGCCTACACTGAACATGTGGCATGCACTGCAGGTGATAATGACAGGAGAAGACATGACTTACCGTGTTTGTTGATTAATCCAATTTACCACTTACCACAATCGTTTGCTGGACACAATTTACTAATCCAAGTTATGAACTCAGAAAAAGGGAGGCCCGGGTGCAGAGATAACAAGCTAACAGGCTAGCAAAATGCTAACGTGTGATGGTGATTTAGATTAAAAGCTAGCGATGTCAAATTTAACGTGATAGGCAATTTTTAAACAATGTATGGTGATGAGTAAGTTATATTTAGCAGTAGAAGAAAGAGGAAATATCAAAATAAAGATTCAAACGTAAGCAAGGCTCTACAGAGCTACAGACTTGAGCTACAGAGCAACAGACACAGCAGGCAGACAGGAGCAATCGATCAGACAGGAGCAATCGATCCTCATTGATACATATACAATATTTAGAAATGAACTAAAAAATAGCCTTACATTTAATATTCATAAAGTTTTATCCTTTATTGTGTACATGTATTGCACATACATATTTCCATATAAATGTACTTGTATGTAAACATCAAATGGCAACCTTTCCCAGTTTCTCTTGTAGCCAATACGGAAGTGACTTAAACTGCAATTCACTGACTGGCTGCTAGTGTAGCAAATTAGCTCAGAGGGGAAATATTAATAATTATTCATAACTCATTATGATTATTCATTATGATTAATAATGAATATTTGAATCAGTTAAATAGATTACTATCGCAACTATCATACTGAATATAAAAAGTAGGCATCTATTTTTTCCAGCAATAAATGCTAAACTGCTAATATTAATTGTGAACATTGTCTTAAGATGTTGGGAAAAAATTCAGTTATATGTTACTGTTATATGCTGTTATTTACCAAATTTTAATGTATTTCGTAATTTAAAAGGTTTAAGTGTATGTGCAAGTTTTTGGGGTTACCGTTGTGCTAACTACTAACTAACTACTGAATATAAAATTACATACATTATGATATATTAGTAAATATATGTTCACATATTTATATATATATATATGAAAAGCAGCAATTCCTTATGTATTATTCAATATATTGTAAAATATTAAAAAATTATATTTTCCAATATACAGTTAAATCATTTAACATATTGATCATTCAAATATAGGGAAAATAAATAAATAAATATATATTTATATATATTACTCTTATGCTGATAAGATTTGTTCATTGCTGTTGACGAGTTGATCGGATTGATCATTTGATCATTAATGAAACCTCACATATTACAATTAGATTACAAAATAGATTTTTTTCTAATTCCCCACCAATGCACCAAAATATAAAATAACCATGAAAGTGTGCTGGTTGATCATTTAAAAGTACCAAATTTAATTGTCTGACCAGGTCCTCATGCAAAGCTAATTAAGAACCTTTGGTTTATAAGACGTGTCTGAAAACATTCATCAGAAACCCCAGTTGCAGAAAGTGCACTGCATTCTTACAGAGAGGAAATAAGGAGTGCAGTGAGGAGCACCATGACCCTTTTTTAATCTCTTGAGAGACATACTTGAACTGTTTGTGTGCGAGTGTGTGTATAATCCATCCCTGTTGCTCGCAACATCTGTACACCTCATCACATGGTGAAAGTCCTGTGTGACCCTGATATCTCATCTCTCTACCTCTGACCTGCCTCTGATTGGTTGTAACTAGAGCCTGCTTTCCTCTTTGGAGTTTGAGGTTGAGGAAGGCAGACTCGTTTACTGTGGAGGTCCCACACTGTTGCCTACATTTCCAACTGAGATCTCCGTCATGGCCGTAGCCTGGGGATACGGGAAAGAAACACAATAAAGCGCAGAGGAGCTTTTACATACTAGTGATAAGCTTGGCTAACACTAGTTTCTAATTTATTAATATCTCAAGGGATATATGGATCTTTAGAGTGGTTTGCATTAAGAAGCATATAGGTCTAATTGGTACACGAGGGTAGCAGATGTCCACTGTTAGTCACACACATAAAGACTATAAGAGAAATTGTTCATAAAACAGCGCAAAGCTGGATTATCTACTGAAGTTCTGATGAAACTCACACTGGACAAATCCAATTATGTGAAATAGGACCTAAACAAGGGCAATCCCTCATGGTATCCGAATGAAGGGTCTAAATGTTTAGTGTGGTTAGGGGTCAGGATTCAGTCTGTGTGTGTAAATCTAGATTACTCTTGCATGGTCAGACTTTTGTCTTTTGGCTGTTTATTCTGTCTAATTTGTTCCATTCATCTCAGAAAGTCTTCCCAGCTAACAATAATATGTAAGGAATAATTGATGGTGGGCCGTTGAAATATTAGAAAAATAATGCACACATCTGTGCGTCTCTCAACAGTGTTCGGTAGCTGCGTCTACTAATATGGAACTGTAAGAACAGCGCCTTTAGTACCTCGCTAGTGAAAAATGTCATGTATGTGCGTTTCGTACATAATAAAACATAGTTTTGTGGCAAAAACATGGAAATTATTTGTCGTTTTTATCCAATTGTTTACTATATTTCTTTGCTTGGTCAGTGTCATTGTGGGGTTTGGTTCCTTTGCTGTTTTATGCTGTAAAGATATTTGAAATGACTGAAATAATTTGGCAAAGTGATATTGAAATGTAATGTGGCCAAAACCTGCCTGGAACTACTTTTGCCATGCGTTTCCCTGAAAATAATTGCACACCTTAGAATGTTCGATAACCAATCAGATTCAAGCATTCAACAGCTCCGTAGTATAAGAATGTTTCGCTAACGTTCCATTAAAGGGAAAGGTCACCCAAAAATGAAAATTAGCCCATAATTTACTCACCCACAAGTCATCCTAGGTGTATATGACATTCTTCTTTCAGATGAATAAAATCGGAGTTATATTACAAAAGTCCATGTTAATCCAAGCATTAGAATTGGATTTATAGTTGCTCTGTTTTTGAAGTCCATAAAAATTGCATCTGTCCATCAAATAACGTGCTCCACGCGGCACCGGGGTGTCAATAAAGGCCTTTTGAAGCGAATCGACGCGTTTGTGCAAGAAAAATATCCATATTTAAAACTTTATCAAGTAAACTTTCGGCCGACCGCCTTCTGTGGAAAAGTGTTGAATGTTGAAAGTGAAACTCAAGATGTGTACGTGACGTCATGATGAGCCTACCTGGCCACGTTAGTCTTTCGATCGGCAGGGGGACTTTCAACAATTTTTCCAGATATTGAACAGGGAAGGCGGTCGGCCGAAAGTTTACTTTATAAAGTTTTAAATATGGATATTTTTCTTACACAAACGCATCGATTCGCTTCAGAAGGCCTTTATTAACACCCCAGAGCTGCGTTGAGCATGTTATTTGATGGGCAGATGCACTTTTTATGGACTTCAAAAACAGAAAATATAAATCCAATTCTAATTCTTGGATTAGCCTGGACTTTTGTAATATAACTCCGATTTTATTTGTCTGAAAGAAGAATGTCATATACACCTAGGATGACTAGAGGGTGAGTAAATTATGGGCTAATTTTCATTTTTGGGTGAACTATATAAAATTTGTTTTGAATGTTTAAAATGTTTCTTTAAAAAAAATCTTGGTTATACGACCGTTAAGGGAATATTCCATTTTGGAATTTTGCAAACATTATGGGAACGTTACTGTTGAATGTTCTCTGAATGTTCTAAAACAAGTAGTAATATATATATATTTTTAATTAGACAGACTAAAACATTTCAGAAAAAAAGGGCCATGATCAATATAAAAAATAAAGTTTTTAGAACATTATTAAAGACCAGATAACTTTGAATGAATGAGATATAATTAGCAGTGGATGAAGGCCTAGAATTAGGGTTAGCGGTATGTTAAGCTAGTATGGTTAGTGTCAGGGTATTACCTAAGAGGTGTATTGTATTCACACCTCTGTTGTATATATCCAGCACACTAGGGGGACTTAATGAGTACTGTATGGGCAAGTTACGCATTGAAGTGAATAAGTGTGTTCCTGATATAAACTGAATACAGTGTTGTTCTATGAAGCTCTTCAATAAACCTCAAGAGATATGATTAATGCCTCCTTGTAAGTGCATACCAGACATGGTGTCAGAAGTGTAATGACAAGAGATGAGTAAGATATTGAAATTTATTTTTGCCAGAAAGTTTTAACTTTGATCGTCCAACGTAGTGGCGCAGAGGTTCGCCCACAGGACTGCTACAAAACTGAAAAGATTAACACTTTAAATATATGCCATGGGCATCCAAGCAGATAAAATTTTAAAATCGTTCACCTTCCCGGCTGAAACGGTGCTTGGAAATTTCGATGAGTATTTTTTGCAGAAAAAGAGCCCTATCCGAACTCATTGAGAACTGTGAACTCAGTGCAAATCGAAACGAACATACAGACTTCAAGATAAAGGGCTTTCTAGGAAAATGCAGCTAATGACAGCACTTACCCTGGAAACAGCAGTGCAGATGGCACAGCAGGCCGAGTATGTCGCACAGCAGATCAGCCAGCAGGAGGGTCGGTCAACGGGAAAGAGGTAGCCTCCAGGCATTAGGCAAAGGCGGCAGATAGACACCTGGATGAAAGAGAAACACAAAAGTGGCGGTGAAAAAAAGAGTAGAGGCTACAGAGAATGAATGCGGCAGGTGTGGTAAAACAGGACACAAAGACATCAGAAAATGCCCAGCAATGGACACTGAGTGCCGGAAGTGCAAAAGACAGAGGACACTGGGTGAAAATGTGGAAGTCTAAAATTGTGACGACGAAGGAAAGTGAATGATGAGCATTACACAATGTGACATTTGAAAAGCTTTACCCAAGAGCTCGGCTCCTTCATTCAAACATAGCGTACTAGACACACAGGTGGATCACTAAAATGCATCGGACGGTTTACTAAAGAAGCAAGACATAAAGGTAGAAAGTGTAAAGTAGGCGATAAAAATACACCTGAAAGAAGGCGCAAAGCCATATGTGGTAAATAATGTCAGCTGGATTTTGAAACAAAATTGCACACATTTGTGACACAAAGTGCACGTCCTAGAACCCAAGGAGGTTTCACTGACTTCCCTGTTGAAAAAAACAGCATATGCTGGTTAGGTATGTTTTGAAGAATGGCAGCTGGTTTGAGCTGGTTTATGCTGGTCATTAGTTGGTCATGAGCTGGTTTAAGCTGGTCCTGAGCTGGAGCTAGTTTCTTAAGACCAGCACTTGACCAGCTTAAACCAGCTCATGACCAACTAAGGACCAACTTAAACCAGCTGCCATGCTTCAAAACCTTACCAGCATATGCTGTTGGTTTTTTCAACAGGGTTGTCAAGCACAGTTTTGCCTTTATTAACAAGTTTTAAGATTCCTCATAAGCTGAGCCACCAAGCTACATTTACGATAATGCCTATCAGTGATACTCCTCTGTCGTAGGTGATGTTAGATCAGATGCACTGCATGCATGAGCTAACATGTTCATCGCCTTACACTGGAATGCACGCAGCATTGCGCCGGCTTGCCTCTGTGAAGTAATTATTTTCTGCATCCTCTCCAACTTCACTGAGGTGTTTAATATGAGCATCATATCACTTGTGAAATGCAAGTTTGGATGAGTTCACAACACTGCACAAAAAGTGCACCTAATATTCAGATGTTACAATTCATACAATGTGTAATAGGCCTATAGCTGTTTGTGAATGTAAAAGGTCTTCAAAGGCCCTGTCCCAAATGGCAAGCTAAACACTCATGGTCTTCCTACAAGTTTTGTGATGTAACGCCTCTTTGAATTTCGGGAAGAAGTGGGCTACAGAGCTTGCGTCAGCAAAAGTGCACATCGAGGGCGCATATCAACTGCAAAAGGGGCACTCACAAGCTCCCTTCTGACACCTAAAATAACATGGGACACACTACATTCTCATGAACTTAACAGAGAATTGTCAAGTCACCTTTATTTATATAGCTTTTTACAATGTTGATTGTTTCAAAGCAGCTTCACATTGTTAGACAGGAAAATAATGCAACAGAATTTGATTCGGCTGTAAAGCCGCTTTGGAGAAAACAGTGATGTCATCCAGCTCATTTCAATTAACATATAGTGACAATGCAGGCAGATCAGTAATTTATTTTTAAATTTAGTGTCCCCAACTGAGCAAGCCAAGCCAAAGGTGACAGAGGCAAGGAACCAAAACTCCATAAAGTGGCATAATCATTTATACCAGCTGCCATAAGACTGTACAATGAATCTTGTTAATGTGCACTATATTACTATTGATAGTAAGTCTTAACCTATTTAATTATTTATTATTGGTTATTAGTTTGTGTGGAGTGTTTATTGTTTTTACTTGTTCTTACGTCTTGCTCTTGTGTTTATTTCTATCTATCTATCTATCTATCTATCTATCTATCTATCTATCTATCTATCTATCTATCTATCTATCTATCTATCTATCTATCTATCTATCTATCTATCTATCTATCTATCTATCTATCTATAATGGAGAAAAATAAACCTTGGGAGAAACCAGGCTCAGTCGGGGTGCAATTATTAGATGAAATTCGAAAGATCGGAGTCATCACGCCGGAGATGGGTTTATTGAGGATGCTGTGTCAGTGAGGCAATTATTAGATAGGGATATTCGAAAGATCGGAGTCTTCATGCCGGAGACGGTATATTGGGATGTCGTGTCGATAAGGCAATTATTAAATAGGAATATTCGAAAAGATCGGAGTCATCACGTCGGAGATGGATTTATTGAGGATGCCGTGTCGATGAGGCAATTTCAGGGGGAGTCTAATTTACACGGTCTCTGCAGACACTTCAGGGATGCTGTTGTGGCACCTAACGTTAGTTGCTTTTAATTCTTCTGTACCACATTTTGAAGTCAGTCTAACTGCAACCAGTATTTGAAACACGAGCAAAACAAAGTCTTCTTTTTAAATTTTTACTTCCAAAAAAATTTTTTTTATTGTACATAGACATGGTACGCACGGTCAAAAAACTGTGTTGCTTCCAACGTCTCTAACTTCAAACTAAAAAACGAACTATACATCCAATGCTATGACGTAGTGCTATCTGACTGGAAGCTCAAAATACTGAAATGTTATCAGATCTAAACATTACTAAATTATGCATTTTAAACCAATACATTTCTTATGAATTTTCATGAAATGTATATATTTTTGTACTGTTTTTAAACTAAATTATTATTTCAGATGAACTAGTCCTTAAGTGGCTCTTACATTATCCGGCCCCTAATTGGTTAGGCAGGAGGACTAAGCAATTATAAACTTAAACACTGAGAGCCAAACAGTTTTTAAATGTCCATGAACAATCAACTTGTTTCTTCTTTCTTCACTCTTCTAACATCGCCTCTTCCAATAAGCACAGTTTGTTTACAGGCCTTTCCAGAGTGTTGGTCTTGGTCTTTATCTTCACTCTTCGTACTGTTCCATAAGAGTCCGGCAACGTTTCAACTACCTTTCCCATGAGCCAAGAGTTCCGTGGGGAAGAACTGTCCACTAGTAGCACAACATCTCCCGTCATGAAGTTTCTTCTTGACTTTAGCCATTTCTGGCGCTCCTGAAGAAGTGGAAGGTATTCACGTGTCCATCTAGTCCAAAATAAATCCACAAGATACTGAACCTGCTTCCATCTCCTTCTTGAATACATGTCATCTTTGCTGAAAATCCCTGGAGGCATGTTGGGTTGAGATTTCAACAGCAACAAGTGATTGGGTGTTAGAGGTTCTACGTCGTTCACATCATCTGAAAGCGCTGTAAGCGGCCTGCCGTTGATGATGCTTTCGACCTCGCACATTATTGTCAGAAGACAATCATCGTTCACCGCTTGCTCTTTCAAAAGGGAGTTAAGGATTCTTCGCACAGTCCGAATTTGTCTTTCCCAAACCCCGCCTTGGTGCGAAGCGGCTGGGCTGTTGAATATCCACTTTATTCCATTTGGTTGCAAAGCATTTTCAATTTTGTAATTATTCAGTTGTTGAATGGCTTCTCTCAACTCTCTTTCAGCGGCCACAAAATTTGTGCCGTTGTCAGAACGCATGATGGTAACTTGACCTCTCCTGCATATAAAGCGACGGATTGCATTAATGCAGGAGTCTGTGTCGAGGCTATCTGCAACTTCGATGTGCACTGCTCTGAGAGTGAGGCAAATATACATCACGCCGTACCTTTTGACTGTACCCCGGCCCCTCTTGACATCAAACGGCCCGAAGAAATCGACGCCGGTATTTGTGAAAGGAGGCTTATCTGGCAAGAGCCTATCTTCAGGCAGGTTTGCCATCTTTTGCTCACCAATCCTTCCAATGTTCTTGCGGCACACTGTACATTTGCTGATTATCCTTCGAATTGCAGAATTGGCTTGTGGGATCCAATACCTGCATCTCAATTGTGCCAAGACATAACTGCGTCCACAATGTCCTGTTCTTTGGTGTATGTCTCTCAAAATCAGTGTAGCAACTCTGCTGTGCTTTGAAAGAATTGCTGGATGTTTAGCATTTTCTGGCATGGCAGATTTATGGAGTCTTCCACCAACCCTTAACGTGCCATCTTGAAAAATTGGATCCAATTTAAACAGCTGACTGCTGCGACTGAGCTGTTTACCTTTTTCCAGTACTTTGATTTCTTCTCCAAACTGTTGTCTTTGACTGAATTTGATTATTTCCGATTCTGCGGCAACCAGATCATCCAAAGTAAGTGATTTCTTTTCTGTTGCTTTGAATTTTTTCATTTGTTGTTCTAACTTTGATCTTTCCTTTTCAGGGTTCTTTTCAGCTTGCCTGATCGTTATTGATATTTCCTTTCTTTTCTCTTTCAGTTTCCACAGATTTTCCTTCACCTTTAAAATCCAGGCCACTGATCGTTTTAATTTATGCCAGTCCGAGTAATAGTTGATCAGTTTGTCGATTGGTTCTATGTTTTCCTCAGCTTTGATCATGTTGACTGTTGCTCCATTCTTGACTTCCAGATCATTTTCAAGGCTTTCTCTCCTTCGCACAGGCTGTTCCGACCAGTCACATTCATTGTTCAGCAAGAAGTCCGGCCCATTGATCCAGGTTCCTCCTTGCACCAAACTCTTAGCTTTCAGTCCCCTGCTGGCTTGATCTGCAGGATTTTCCGTTGTTCTGATGTACTTCCATTGTGATGGCTTGGTTGCCTCTCGGATCAACGAGATTCTGTTCGCAACAAAGGTTTTGAAACGAGCAGTTTCACTGTCAATATATCTAAGCACCGTAGTGCTGTCTGTCCAGAAAATAGATTGTTGCAGTGGAACTTGAAGCTCTTGATGTAACATCTTGTCTATTTTAACAGCGACGACTGCTGCGGTCAACTCAAGTCTGGGAATGGTGACCAGTTTGAGTGGGGCCACTCTTGACTTCCCCATGAGGAATGCACAACGCTTCTCACCTTGACTATTCTCTAGCAGCAGATAAGACACAGTGCCATATGCGGACTCTGAAGCATCCGAAAAATGATGTAACTGTGCTGCTGCAGTGCATCCAAAATCTGTAGGCTTCAAACACCTGCTCACATGGAAGGTAGAGAGATGAACGACATCTTCGATCCATCTTTTCCAATCTTCAGCATGTTTTCCGCCAATGTTCTCGTCCCATCCATATTGTTCTTTACAAAGATCTTTCAGCAAGAGTTTTGCGGGCAAGATAACCGGAGCCAGAAAGCCAAGGGGGTCGTAGATGGAATTCACGACTGATAAGATGCCTCTTCTGGTCATCGGCTTGTCTTGCAGCTTCATACTGTAGGTGAAACTATCAGTTTCTGTGTCCCACTGTACACCGAGGGTCCTCTCAACTGGCAAAGCATCATGTCTTAAATCTAGGTCTTTCACTTCGCTAGCTCTATGTACTTCAGGGATTGACATTAACACCTTCCTGCTATTGCTCATCCACTTTGTTAAAGCAAAGCCTCCACTGGCACACAGGGTACGAAGATCTTTAGCCAAGGTCACCGCATCTTCTTCTTTAGCTACACTCCTCAAACAGTCATCTACGTAGAAGTTGCGCAGAACTGTCTGGACAGCTTCTGAAGATACATCAGCCTTGTTATCTTCAGCAGTTCTTTTCAGTGCATATGAGGCAACACTTGGTGAAGAAGTGGCTCCAAAGAGGTGCACGGTCATTCGGAATTCCTCCATAGGTTCGTTCAACTTGCCGTTGGGCCACCAAAGAAAACGGAGTAGGTCTGCGTCACGCTCCGGCACCTTGACCTGATAAAACATCGATTCGATGTCCGCCATTATAGCTACTGGCTCCTCACGAAATCTTAAAAGCACACCAACTAACGTGTTGTTCAAGTCGGGTCCTTGGAGCAGTTCTCTATTCAGAGACCTATCCTGAAACGAAGCTGTGCAGTCGAAAACCACCCGCAGCTTTCTTTTCTTCGGGTGATACACCCCATGATGTGGTATGTAAAACAGCCTGTTGTCGTCACGCTTCAGCTGTTTGACTGGAACTTTGACAGCATAACCTTTGTCAATGATGTTCTCCATAAAGTCCTTGTACTCTTCAAAGAAATCAGGATTCTTCTTGAACTTTCTGAGCAAACAGGCTATGCGCTGTTCCGCCACACAACGGTTATTAGGCATTTGGAGCTTCTCATTCCTGAGGGGAAGTCCAATGCTGTAATGCCCGTTCTCAAACATTGTCGTTTTCTGCACAGACTGCAAAAACTGTTTGTCTTCATGCGACGACATCTCTCGATCATCGTAGTTACGCTCTGGAAAATCAGTGTTATACTGTTGGACCAGCAACTTCTCAATTTCCATCACAGAAATTCTGTTAACTGAAAAGGTAGGCGTTTCATTCATTGTGTCATCCAGTTCCTTTCTTACGGGCCCATTCACAACCCAGCCAATAGCAGTCTTCACGGCATAAGGGCCTCCATCCTCTGCATTAATAACGTGCCATGGCTCCATTGCTCTTGAACAGTTAGCTCCAATAAGCAGACCTACATCCGCTTTAATCTCTGGCAACCGTACTTCTTTGAGATAAGGCCACTTCTGGATGTCTGCCTGTTTAGGTATGTTCTCGGTGTGAACAGGTATGTTACTATGAGTGAACACCTTAGATAGCTCAATGAACTTGGTGTCTTCCAGCCCGCACACTTCCAGGTCTGATATGACAAAACTGTTCATGAGCTTCTGTTCTCCAGGTTTGTCTTGACTCATGGTGCTTAGAAGTATTCGTGTCGGTTTCCCTTTAATGTTTAGTTTCCTTTGTAGGTCTTCTGTGCAGAATGTTGCTGTGCTTCCCGGGTCCAGAAAGGCGTATGTTTCTACACACTTGTCACTCCTTTTCGATTTGATCTTCACCGGTACTATAGACAACACACATTCCGCTTCTCCGGCCCCCGTGAGGCTACAGGACTCTCGCAGAATAGAAACTTGAGCACACGATATTTCACTTCCATGATGATCATCTTTCTTTTCAGGTGAGACAGAACCTGTTTCTTTTATTATGTGCAAAATGTCTGGATGCTTTAAAGCGCACTCTTTACACTCAATTCTTCTTTTGCAGAATTTGCTAAGATGACCCGGAACTAAACATCCAAAACACAAGCCCTTCAGTTTTAAGAAATCCACACGCTCTTTGTGTGGTTGATGTTTGATTTTGCTGCATGAGGCAAGAGTGTGAGATTGTTCGCAGTACAAACATGGCTTCTCAAAGGCACTCACAGTTTTACTTGAGTTTGCTGGCTTAACATGGGTTTTTTGAGGCCCTTTGCTTTCGGTGGAAACATTGGTTGCAAAACTGCTTCCACGGACCTCTTTCCTTCCATACTGCTTTTCTTTTTGGTCAGTCTTTCCACTTTGGATTGGACGGCTGTCTGTAATATTACCAAAGAGTGGATCCATCACTATTCTAGCTTGGCGGTCTATGTAGCTCACCAAATCAGAAAACTTTGCTCTCCTGCCTCTTCGCTCTTTCATATCATAAGCTTCAGCGCGCCAACGTTCCTTCAATTTGTACGGGAGCTTAGACACCACTGTCCGTAAGTTGGTTGGATTGTCCATCTCCTCTAAAAATTCAATGTCTTCCATAGTATTGCGACATCCAATTAAAAACATTGCATAGGCGCTCAATGCTTTCCCATCATCCGACTTCACTTGAGGCCATTTAAGCGCTTTGTCCATGTATGCACTGGCAATCCGTAACTCATCCCCATAGTGCTTATGTAGTAGTTGTTTCGCCTCGCAGTAGCCTTTGTTAGGTGTCATATGAGCACAACTGCGAACAAGCTCTTGAGGTTCACCGGCCGTAAACTGTTCCAAGAAGTACAATTTGTCTTGATCATTGCTGGTTTTCTGCTCTATTGCATGCTCAAACGCCCTCATGAAAGATTTGTATTGTAGCGCATCACCTTTGAACACAGGAATGTCCTTTGTTGGTAGATGAGATAGCTGCTGTTGTTTTACAAGTAGCTCAGTGATTACATTCTGTTTTTGCATAACTGCTAGCATGTCTCCACCTCTGTTAGGTTGTGCATTAGACACATAATTGGAGATCGGTTGAGATTGTTGTATTTGGGAGTACCGTGATTGTGGTTGAACATGAGTGTTCGTGTTAGCTTGTTGAGGAGACACAATGCTTGTTCTTTCCTTGATGTGACCACCTTGCGGCTTTTGCTCTGCTGCATAGCTACTAAAACCATCTTCAGATCTTTCATATTCTTTAAGCACCCTTATTTTTGCTTTACTTTCAGCTAACGCAGTTTCCAACTCTAATTCTTCTTTTTCAGCTTTGATTCTAGCTGCTTCAAACTCAAGCTGTTGCATTTTCTTTAGCGCTGTAGCACGTTCGAGCAGGGCTGCATGTTCCGCTTCCTGTCTAACTCTTGTTGATGATATTCGTGACGCAGCTGAGGTGCGACTTACTCGTGATCCATGTGAGCTGGCATGGCTAACATCGCCGCCCCCCACCTGTGAAACGCTGTCATTTGGTTTAACAGTTTCTTGCAGATACTCATCCACATTATTTTCTTCTCGCAGTACCCTTTCCACTGGCATTGTGGGTTCCTGCTCAGCTGCAATCCATGTTTTTGTCGTTTTCATAAATCCTCTAATAGTTGCCATTTTAGGTTCGAACCAGCTCTTTTGATCATGGCTTTTTTCATCTTCAGTCAACAGATTTGCAACTTCGTTGTTGAGACGGTTAAACTCCTCTAATGATGTTGCAAAATCATTTTCCATCACAAATTTCACCGCTTGTAAATTTTGAGCATCACTCATCATTGTCTCTAACTCATTTCTTTTACTTGTCAGAGTTCCTAATGTTCTTCTTCTCTGTGCAATGCACCTCTGCAATCTCTCTTCTAATGCCTTCTCTGTCAGCTTATGTGACCTTCTCTGTTCCATAGTGTCTTTGATACATCTATGTTCATCTTCCTCAGCCATCTTACAAACTGCAGAGTTAATGCTCTAATTGTATGCAAACGTTTCAAGCACTTTCTTCAAAAGTACTTTTCTTAATAAACCGAGTGCAAAACAACTTCTTAAAGATCGCCATAACTCCGCATTGACTGGATCAGAGCTTTCTATCAGCATACGTTTTGCAGGGAGAAATTGATATATTTTCGTTCTCTTCCAAACTCACTCATTATCTTCGTGCGTCCAAAACACGTTTTTCCTTGACAATCCACACAGGTAAGAAGTATTTTTCGTTACCTTATCTTTGAGAATGCCACTTCAGCGCGCAGCGTCACTTCTCACTAGCCGTAAGCTAGCGGGGCATAGAAAAGCTCGATAAGCAGCGGCGAAACTGCGTGCTCGTTTCGGTCCGTCGCGGCTCACTGGTGCGTACAGACCCGGCAGCTCGTCTGAAGTTGGTTATAGTTAAAGTCCGATCCGCTGCTTCCTCAACCAGCAACAATCTAGCCACGTCCTCTTCGTTATCCAGGTAATCCAGCGTAGCTTCGTATTAGCGAGTTTTTTGACTAATGTTGTGGCACCTAACGTTAGTTGCTTTTAATTCTTCTGTACCACATTTTGAAGTCAGTCTAACTGCAACCAGTATTTGAAACACGAGCAAAACAAAGTCTTCTTTTTAAATGTTTACTTCCAAAAAAAAAATTTAAATTGTACATAGACATGGTACGCACGGTCAAAAAACTGTGTTGCTTCCAACGTCTCTAACTTCAAACTAAAAAACGAACTATACATCCAATGCTATGACGTAGTGCTATCTGACTGGAAGCTCAAAATACTGAAATGTTATCAGATCTAAACATTACTAAATTATGCATTTTAAACCAATACATTTCTTATGAATTTTCATGAAATATATATATTTTTGTACTGTTTTTAAACTAAATTATTATTTCAGATGAACTAGTCCTTAAGTGGCTCTTACAGATGCGTTGGTCATGTCTGGGCGCAGGTCCACCATCTGATCTGGATACGGCCTGGACCTGGCTGACTGCAGTAAACCTCTGGATAAACAGAGAGACTAACATTAGCATAGATGCCATTCTTTTTATGATGTAACGAGTACATAAGGTGTTATGGGAAGTGTTCCCGGTTCCGGCTGACCTAGTAAATGCAGCCTAACAATTATTTAACTTATTTGAATAATACAAATTAAAAATGTTTTATGTGTATGAAATAGTAAAGAGATGTGTTTTTAGTCTAGACTTAAACTGATAGAGTGTGTCTGCTTCCCGAAAAATGCTAGGAAGACTGTTCCAGAGTTTAAGTGCTAAATAGGAAAAGGATCGACCGCCTGCAGTTGATTTTGATATTCTAGGTACTATCAACTGGCCAGAATTTTGAGACCGCAATAGACGTGATGGAGTATGTGTTAAGAGCTCGCTCAAGTACTGGGGAGCAAAACCATTTAGTGCTTTGTAAGTAATAAGCAAGATTTTAAAATGTATGTGATGTTGAATAGGGAGACATCAGTAATTTCAGTCTTACTTCCTGCACAAATCTACGTAGATTTGTAACAAAATTGCATAATGTCAGCCTTTGGAGCCTATGCCAGCATATGCGTGTTCATTGGCTGCCTGCGAACAATGTCTACTTTGACCTGACTAATTTAGCAGACTCTTTTATCCACAGCAACATAGCTGAAAGCCTGGAGAAGTTTAGCTTGTGTTGTTGACATGTCGAGAAGTCACTGTTCTCTGATCCTTGATCCACTTCCAAAGAATGAGGACTTGCGCTCAAATTGATACAGTACAACTGTCAGCACACTCTTCGTATCACTGTGCTGAGGAAAATCCAGAGCTGAAATTCAGATATGGTAATGGGCATTTGGCAGTAGACCAATTACAACCGACTGGGCCATTTGACCAATGAGAGCAGAGTAGGCTCTCTGAAAGGAGGGGTTTAGACTAGAGAGACCAAATGGATGCATGTAAACTAGTGGTGTGACAATTAAAATGCGAGATTCAAATATTTCACTCGTCGAGTGAAAAGTTGTCTCGCAATATCGCCATGACGAAGCATGAGGGTGAAATTAGCTTGGAATATGCCACCGCTAAGGTTACATTACATCCTCCACTGTCTTTTTTTTTTTTTAGAAATAAAAAACGTTTAATTCAGTTGGAAAACGGTCACTATTGTAAACGTCTACTCTGCTCTGCACTGTGTGCGACTGCATTCACTGGTCACGTGCAAAAACTGTTATTTATTTTTATGTATAATAAAAAAATAAAAAAATAATTTCTATGTTCAATTTGTGGAAAGAAGTTGAATTAGGAGGTCACACACAGCTTCAGTCAGAAGTCTGGAAGCTCATAATTCATGTACAGTAAGGTTTGAAGAGACTCGTGTGAAATCATACAGGAGAGAAGCCAGTCAGTTGAGTTTGTTTGTTACAGTGCTTGAGTATTGTTGTCTTTCCATGCATTTGATAATTAATTCTCAGAAAGTAGAACTGAAATGACATTCATTACAAGATGATGAGTTAAAACATTACAAAATACACCTGCAGACAATTTTTCCAGTCATGTATTTTGTCATTGAGGATTTCCTAAAAATACTGTGTAAAAATCTAGTCTCGTCTCATTTTCGTGAACTCTATCTCGTGTCTCGTCTCGTGAGCTAAGTGTCTCGTCACACCCCTAATGTAAACCTATTTTATGAGACCTCCAAAACAAAACTAGGAACTTTTAAAATGGCATAATTGGGGCAGTTAAGGGCTCTTTCAGATAATGGATTGTGGAGCTGTGAATGACACAGAGCCTTGTAGCTCCTTTCCATATTTATAGAAACATACATCTCGCATTGCATGCACGTTCTTGCCGAGGGCAAAGTTATGTACAGCTAAGCAGCTGTCTGCATGCGTTTGCATGAGAGACACGCCTTGACATGAGCTATGTTGAGATGTAAAACATCTCTGACTAGTAGAACATTATTTTGTACATATCACACACCCTTCAATGAGGCAGTGTCACAGCTTCTCAGACATACATTTGAATGCTTTGGGTTTCGCTGTAAACCAGCAATGAGGACAGTGGATGTGAGAACTAATGAATATTAAATTTATGCCCTTGCATCTGGGAATAAAACACTTCCATGCATCTGATTAAAATCTGAGGCGTCTTACATCAGCAGTTGCATTTGTGTTTGTTATTCACAGTTTACCACAAAATGGGAAAGAATCACAGTTATCACAGTTAGAAAATTAAACACAAGGGAGTAACATCTAATAGGAGCTGAGGGGAACTGGAGGCAAAATGTGGTGTTGTTGCGATTAAATCCAGATTACACAGGCCTGGTCCCCCATCTGCCACAGTCATAAGCATGAGTGGTGCACGTCTAGCCTAGGGGCCTCCATATGCACACGCTTCCCCTAAGTCATTATTATGAGCCTCACTCTCTAACACTGATTACAGCCTAAACAAACATGTACAAGTACAATGACTGTGTGGTGAGGTGGACGAGCGAGAGACATGGGAGGAGCGAGCGAGATCGGTGTGCGTGATTGGGAATGAGCGTCACCTGCTGCAAGGCACACTGGTCTCGAGTCCTCTCATGAAGGAGCACGGAGGCATATAAGGACGAGCGACACGAGTGAAGGACGAGAGAGGACCAGGCCTGGATATTAAGTTATGTTTTGTTTACGTTTTGTTATGTGTGTGCGCGGCAGTCGTCCGTGAGGGGCTGCTGCCTTTTACTTTCATTTTGTGTTCATTTATTTTATTAAAGTTGTTGAATGTTCGCCGGTTCCCGCCTCCTTCTTCCCACACGAACAAACAACGTTACAGACTGTAATGCTAAATTAAGTCTGCGGCTGCATTAACACTGCAAGACCTAATTTAATATTTTGAGACATACAATTTTTTTAGTTCAACCAAAATTGAAAATTACCCCATGATTTACTCACCCTCAAGCCATCCTATGACTTTCTTCTTTCAAACGAATACAATCGGAGTTATATAAAAAAAAATTCTGACTAGTGAATGGCAGCCCAAAATTTTAAGCCCAAAAAAGTGTATCCATCCATTATAAAAGCGATAAAGGATAAAGGAGAAGTGATAAAGGCCTTCTGAAGTAAATCGATGTGTTTGTGTAAGAAAAATGTCCATATTTAAATTCATTATAAAACCGTCTTCTGTATTTAACTTTTGAAGAAAGTGTGACGCCTCATGCAGATCAAAGCGTTTATGCTACGTCCAATGTTATACGTCGCTTTTTTTTAAAAGTTGAATACGGACGGCAGCCCGCTGGAAGCTAGATATTTTCCTTTATAATGTGTTAAATATGGATATTTTACTTACACAAACCCATCGATTCACTTCAAAAGGCCTTTATTAACCCCCCGGAGCCGTGTGGAGCACTTTTATAATGAATACATACACTTTTTTGGGCTTAAGATTTTGGGCTGCCATTCACTAGTCAGGACATTTTTTATATAACTCTGATTGTATTTGTCTTAAAGAAGAATGTCAAATGGCTAGGATGGCTTGAGGGTGAGTAAATCAATTTTAATTTTAATTTTTTTAATTGGTAATTAATTGGTAATTTTCATTTTTGGGTGAACTATCCCTTTAAGACAAAACTAAATGTACTAACATTAAAACCCCACTGATTAATTGATATACGCTATATCAGTGGGATGTTCAAAATGGATACTAGGTATTGGTGTTTGAAAGTTCCTGAGTCAGGGGAAACAGGATGAGCAACAGCTAGCAAATACCGTGTAGTGACAATCGGAAACACTGGTTCCTGTAAAAGCGATCAGAACTTACATGAGAATGGAAAGCACTCAGCAACAGAGGAGGAGAATATGGCTGGTGCTGGGGGAGCCCAGTGCTCGTTTATATTGCCCGTAAGAAACATGTGTGCTCTGAGGGTTTCACATCAGATGGTTTCCACATCAACTCTCCCCGGACCATCCGGTGAACAGCCATCCTGACAGGCAGATAGAGTAGTGCGGTTTGGAGATATTGAGGATGACCAAGGTGAACTTTGGGTAATTACACACATACTGAATGAGCATCTGGAAAGTGTAGATAACACACGTAGGGGGAAAAAATGTGTTCTGTGTATCTGATTTTTACATTGGGCAACTTCACTCTCAAATGTTTCTAATTTGAATCACATGATGAATGTGGGTTTTTCTATATACAGTCCAAAAAACAAGATCAAATGAAAATGTGGTGGTCAAAATGTCAGTGGTGTTTATTCATGAAAAATCTGCACCAAAATGCACACTTTAAGAAGAACATTCATAGAAGAAAAAAAACGGAAAAGGCATAAACATGTATCTGTATCTGTATGTATGTAACATAATGTATCTGTTATGTTTACGGACATTTCCATTAACCCTAAAACACAACCATGTACGAGTAAAACACCTGTGAAAAATCAAAACGGAAAATTCTTTCATATTAATGAAGAACTTTGTATTTTTACTGTTGTAACTTTGACTTTTCTTGCAAGATTAGTTGCCTGGCTTAAGATTAAAAAGGAAGAAACATTTTAAAGCGCTGCCTTTCGGGTTTTACTGAAATTATTTAATAAATATTTAATAGTCAATATTGGTTTTGTAAATTGCACAACTTTAAAACAAATAATAGTGATAATTGCTTTAGCAAAGATCATTTATGACTAAGCAAAAAATAATGAGTCAATAGCTGCATTTCCACTGTTGGGCCAGTGCGAGACAGCGCTTTCAGCGGGCCGGGCTGGGTTAATAGCCTCAGATCTGTAGCACCGACCCCAAAACCACTCCTCTCTGGAACAATGCCGCACAAACCCATCATTTCACCAACTACTGGAAATTTTATCAGAAAACTAATCAGAAAGAAATCACTGGAAACTTGCAAAATAATAAAAGCGGCCATTTTTTGGCATTTTTGTCGTTTACTAAAAGATTTAAAACCCAAGCATCGATGTTTTAATAAGTGATGCCATTGATCCTAATGAATTAATCAGTGTCATGATTGCACATTAATCCCACAGAAATAAAGTGGTATTTACCGTTATTTCAGAAAAGAAAGAGGTCACACGTACTTATACAGTCGTGTCTGTTTTGCTGTTTATTTGTAGTCACAGGACAGAAGAATGATCATTTCTATAAAAATGCCACAAAAATACGACCTGAGGAGCTTTAGCACTCTCTCTAGTGACAGTCCCAAAACAATTATATTTTCAGTCAGAGAAAAACCAGAGTTGCTTTATTTTATGACATACAGAATGCAGAGCTATATGGATATCAGGCAGTCTGGTAAAGAGAAAAGTGAAATAAACAAACAATTTGGGATAGCTTATATGGTTTGTCTGATCTCTTTAAAATGTCATATTTACCATGTTTACTATAGTAATGGTTAGCGTGCATAGTCTTTTGCATGGCATATAAATGGCATAAATATATGGCCGACAGTGGCCACGTGGCTAATTATAAACTTCATCTAGGGGCCACTAAAAATGCATTTTTGGCATCCCAAAAAAAATATATAAGTATAAAATTACCTGAAATGTGTATCCCTACACTTTAAAAAACTCTCCAGCAATCTGAAGAAGAAATCAATGCAGCATTTAGACATGGGCCAGAAGGCAAATTCCTGCTGCCATGTTCTCTCTACACTGCACAGGTCTTCAACCAGAATCCTATCTGTGATGCGCCTTCATCCGTCTGGACAGATGCCAAAACACAGCGCTGGCCAGCCATTGAAGAATGCCAGGTAGGCCAAAGGAACCAGAGCTTCTGATGGAGGCTTGTCAAATGTTTGATGTTCTCCCACTGTTGGTATTGTCTGTTGACAGCAGATCTCAGAAAGAGTTGATTACACAGATTCCAAAGCCACTGAGATCAATCTTCATGTTGTAATGAAGCATATGCTTGAGCTGGAATCACAGCCTGCCCTTTCAGCAGCTCATTATATAGAAGGAAGACTCATTAATTCCCCAAAACCAACATGAGACCAAACTTGATTTTTAAATTTTTAGAAGAAAATATGAGAAGTGATTTCCCATGCAAAAGTGATTGGCTAATTGCAATACATTTTTATTACTAAAGGCGACATATCATGAACATTTCCGTGTTTAAGGGTGCTTTCACACCTGATCAGAGCCTGATCATGAGCATTTGTTTCAGAACCTGGTGCGTTTAATCTCTTGGGTCTATTCGAGAATGCTGTCCCGATGAAGCCTTGATTTCTGCTCTAACTCCATTATAACATTCGTATCTCGACTATTACAAATAAAGCCACAATAAGCAAATTGTCAATCATCTTGATGGATGATGCAGACAAAACTCTGAACAATAAGAGGACAGTTGTACTCGACAGTTGTACTCGAATTTGATTTGCATGAACACATTTTGGTACGCTTTGACAGGTTGCCTTGTAAAAGCAAACCGAACCAAGAAGAAAATGCAACATTGTAACAAATTAAGTCCCTGTTTCAGAACAAATCAATCTATAGGTTTTGAAAACGCTAAGTGCTATAATCATGTACCTGGTACATCTACCAACCCAAAAAACGTGAAAAAAGACAACCCGGTACTTTGTTTTGGTAAGCCTTTCTCTGCGAGCATGTGAACAAACGAGATGCTCAGATTTCTCTCCCCTTTTGACGTAGGAAGGGGATCTTATTATACTATTACCACCCCTTTTAAAAGGGATATGCACGAAAATAGCCTGTTCTTGACTGTAGTCAGAAATGGGTATTTATAACATGGATTTTCAAATTATCTGTGATATATTTCAAGATAAAACTTTCAAGACACATTCTGGGGACACCTGAGACTGAAATTACATAATTAAAAATGGGCATAATAGGTCCCCTTTAAGAGAAAAAATAATAATGCAAACACTTTTTTCTCCCCTTTAGACACTCTTCTAACTATAAGTAATTGTGCATGTCAACTAACTCTCATTAGAGTAAGACTGTCTTCTTAATATCTGCTGTTTATTGTGATGCTCCTCCAAACAGACATTCTACTGACTAGAAGTAACTTTGCAATTACACGTCAACTTATTCTACCTAACAGTCTACTAATACTCTAATGAGAGTTAGTTAATATGTAGTTGCAAAGTTACTTATAGTTAGTATAGAATGTCTAAGGTGGTCCATCAAAATAAAGTGTAACCTAAATAATTTATTTATTTAAAAAGATTCTTTAAAGAATTGCCTTTATTCTGAACATTCTTACAAAATTTATATCATTAATCTTAGAACTTAATTTTAATTAAGATGTTCATGAATTCAGCCCCTGTTCTTCACAGTATATATGGCTCAGATGCCCTCTTTCATTGAAACTTAGGTTTTGTTACAGAATTGTATTTGCCTGGCAAAAATTTTATGTCTGATATTCTCTTATAAAAGAGTACACCTTTCCTCAAACAAGGCAAAAAAAAGGTATTATGGGTTTGGAATGACACAAGGGTGAGTAAATGACCATTTACATTTTTTAGGTGATTTTTCCCTTTAATATCTTGTATGACTTAATTTTGGACTTTGCACAGGTACATTTACTCAAGCATATTTAAAGACAGGCATGTGATCTGCTAAAGTAAAAAAGGCAGGAAAACCTGGCTGTCTTAATTTCTTTGCTTTCAAACAATAAATAAATTGAGCTTTCATTTTGCTGTAAAACCGCAAGGAAACCTTAAAGCTTCTCTTTGTTGACTGATTTATAAACCATTCTCATTAAAAAAATTTGGCACAAGCAGTGTGTCATTTAGCATGCATGTTATCAGTGTTTTCATCATGATAACCTGCTGCTCAACCCAACATAGAGGCTAATAAAACCAGATATGACCATTCTTTAGAGACATCCAAACCCTTCCAGGAGTCTTTATCATCTTCAAGACACTAGTAACCTCAAGATCATCCTTTTTGAGATGTTCCAGGGTATTTCCCATCCCTCTCGCCTCTTCTCTCTCTCCTATGGAAACAATGATCACTGGTTCTTCTCCTCAACTCCTCTTGCACTACACACAAAGTACTTTTTGAGGCATGGACAATGAAAGCTGGTGCTCAGCAGAGCTCCTCAGGCGGTAATGCAAGGGGTCTTGCCCCTGTGACGCAGGTGGGAGTTATTAAAAGCGTGCAGTTGCCAGATCCTTTCACAGTTTTCATCTGGATGTGATGAAGTGCTGTATGGCAGGGCAACACCTGTTGGCACACCTACTGAGTCCTGGGAAGAAGGCGAGGGTTTTCTTCCCTCAGGAACTTGAGGTCTTGGCATGAAAGACATACCAGTCACTGTTGCGAAAGGTTCTCGGTGTGTTTTTGTTTTCTGGGTTTGATATACTGATGCATGTTTTTATTATAAGGTATTGTTTGATATATTGATGCATGTTTTCATTATAAAGTATTGATACAACACAAAATTAATTATTGTTTCTTTCTTGCTTGGTTAGATCATTAGCAAGCACCTCAATGGACACTTTTCACAGTCATAAATCTAGCAACTTTTTCGTAATTTTCATTAAAAAGAAATAAGGTTACACTTTATGGTTACACTTTATTTTAAGGTGTCTTTGTTACACTGTAATTATACACTTAAGTACTGAGTAATATTAATTAACTACATGTACTTACTATGGGGTTAGGGTTTAGGGTTAGTTGCATATAATTATGCATAATTTATAGTTATTACTACAGTAACTACATGTAACGTGTAACAATGACACTGTAAGTGTTACCCACTTTATCTTAAGGTTTCTTTTTTACACTGTAATTATACATATTAAGTACTGAGTAATAATTAACTACATGTACTCACTATAGGGTTAGGATTAGGGTTTGGATTGGTTTAGGGTTAATTGCGTCATTTTGCATAATTTATCATTTATTACTAGTAACTGCATGTAACATGTGAAAATGACACTGTAAAATAATGTGTTACCAAAAATAAATGGTACATTTTTTAATTGGGGGTGTTTTGAATAATTCCTTATTAAAAAAATGTCACTGGATTTGATTTCTATACTAGTAACTCCCATCTGTCTGCAATTCTTTGCTATCTTCAATAAAACTGATGAATGAGCTATCAAAACCAGCAGATGGAATGCTGTTCTTTTCACACAAAAAAAATATTATATTCAAGTGAACTTGGCTGCCTTTTTGGCCATATTCTCAACTTAAGACCCTCATATACCAAAAGTTAGAGTAGCCTATGTATACATGCATAGGGAGCATGAGTTACGGGACCCAGATCCCAGAGATTTACAGGCAGCTCAGTAATGGTGGGAAGAGTATGTCAGCCCAGCAGCCTCATCAGACCATGGATTATGTTCTTCTGGAAATGCTCAACAGATCACCCCAGCTGCTCAGACTTATCATGCCAAGATTTGTCGTCCTGGCTAGGGTCCATTGGCCAGGAGAGAAGGACCAGCAGCTGGTCTTTGTTATATATATTTCCATTTCCCCAGTTCTTCAAGAGAGGAACCAAACCACCTTGTTGAATCTGGGCTGATACATGTTGTGTGATCGTGAGGCCCCATGATTGACAAACTTTGTTGGCAGTTCTGAACACATTTTTGTGGATTTTTAGGTTTAAAAAAATCTTTGTATTTTAAAAAGTCAAAACATTGGTGTTGTGTAACCTAAAGCTTAGTTATTAATCCAAAATTAAGGAATGCTTCTACCACATGACAGGTGGCCCAGTGGTTCCCAGCCCTAGTCCTGGAGTACTCCTACTGCACATTTTAGATGTCTCACTAATCAAACACACCTGATTGAACTCATCTGCTCATTAGTAAAGACTCCAAAGCCGTTTCTAAATATGCGTTCTTGTCTGTACTTGTGTTCTCATGCACTTGTGCATCGTCATCAGTCACTGCCCAAGTACTGTTCCAATTCAAAGTTCACATCTAGCCAAGTACAGTTCAAATCCCCAGATGTGTCCTTGATCTACCCCTTTTATCGAGGCTGCATCGAGAGGAGACTTGTGTGGACTTCAGACAGACAGGTATCCCAGAATGCATCTCGCACCAATCAACAAGCGTCAGTAGTAGATGAGAAAACCCACGTAATTTAATAATACTACTGTTATTGTGTCACAAAATGTAGTTTTAAGACTTTTTCAGGCGAGAATGTACTTGTTTAAAGCTCAAATCAGTGGTTTATTTATAAAGAGAGCACCTAGTTTTCGGAGTTGTGAGATCCAGTCGATCAGCACTCAGCGCTCGTTAACCCTCGGTCTAGCCCACAGCAGAGCAGCACACAGCAGAGTAATAAATCATTACACAAGCCTAACCTGACAGCGATAGAAAGAACACTTTTTTTTCTTTCATTAAACAACATACAATATAACATGATAATTTAATTATTAATTATTGCAGCCATTGATGCATTTTAGAAAGGGCGGGAAACTGTGAACAGACTGGGTTACCGAGAGATAAGTAACTAAATATAATTAGGAATAAGTAAGGAATCTCACTTTACTATAATGAAAAGAAATATTCGTTTTCATGTATAACTAAAAAAAAATTGCCTCAAACTTGCTGATGCAGATCAATAAATATAAGTCACTGAAAATAAAGTCTTTATTGAAAACAAAGTTAATCTGTTAAAAGGGGTAAAAGACGGAGAGAATGCTTCTGTGTAGCCCACTAAAACACAGAAGGATTCATTCTCAAGTCTTCATGTGTCTTCTGCAAACAAATATTAACAGAGCATTCAAGCAATTTGGTCTCCCCTCAGGACGTTCGTCCATCTTCTTTATCGCACAGAATTGCTCACAACATTGCCATTAATCCTCCTTGCCTTTGTTTGGATAGCTATAAATACCACTTGCTGTTTCCATCAACCCTTTGGAGAACTTTCCCCTTCTACACTTCTACAGGTTGTAAATGAACTTGCCACACACTTGAGAGAAGACAGAATTGATGATGCATCGCTTCTATGGAAATTAATGAGCATGTAGAAGTGTAATGGATGGTCCTCACTGAGAAGGTAGTGAATTATCAGTGCTTATTGCCCACAGCTAAGAATCTGTCTCTTCCAATAACGGTGTCCAGCAATCTCTGGTCTAATTCACTGATTAAACTGTTGATTCTCCACTGCTGGTGATAAGTGAGACCTCAGACTAAAATGAAAGGTGTCTCATGCAAAGAGGTCTTGAAGGTCTTTTCAATACCCTGTTAGTTACTTGGGTTTTCAAATCAGAATCTGATGCAAGTCCTCACGCTTTCATTAGAGTTAATTATATATGCAAATTGACAAAGTAAATAAATAGAAATATTAGAAGCTGCTGAATGCTTTATTGAATCCATTTGGGTAATTTGGCACAGAGATGAAATAATTGGCTGCCGTTATTACAGGAAGTCACAAGCTGTATTATTATTCCAGTTAATAATGACTTAAACAGCCAGTAGATATGAAAATGACTCAAGTAATCTCAAAATAGTCTGTTGTTTTTATTGCAGTAATAAAGGTCGTAGCTCTGAGGAAATCACACATCTGGTCGCAATTTAAAGTTATTAGCAGTGTGTGACTAAATACTATTTATCGAAAAAGAGCCATGAAATAAAATACTTAACTTGCAGCCAAACAAACAGGAAATAATTGCTCTGCCAAGGGTCTCCTTACTTTTGTCCAAAACAGGGCCATTATTTGTATGTTCTCATTTAGCCCTCAACAACCTGGTCTCCTATGTCTCCAGGAACCTTTAACTCTTTCCCTGCCATTGATGGAAATTTCTGTCAGCTAGCTCTGGCTACTCTGCTTTCTGTGTTTTCACTGTGATACAATAGGGGCGCTCCGGATCAAAACAGAAAAAAAAGCAGAAACAAGCGATATCATATGTAAGTGGATACATATGAAAAATAATGTGATCATCCACATTAAACAGCATATAAGAACTGAATCGCGATCGCATGATGTCTGAAAGGTGTGCATGCATTTCAGGTCAGAGTCCGGCAGGGTGAGCACATCCCGCACCACGCTTTATTTTCTAATGCGTGCATGTTTCTGTTGCTTTCTTTGTCATGTGCTGCACGTATATATTTAACTCTTCTGCTTCCAATATTTAGTGAATGGTGGAAGCAGAGCTCTGAACACACTGACTCCTGTTGTCACACATCGATGCAAATTAAGAAATACAGCTCTTATTAGCGTGCTGTCCTCAAAGTACCAGTACTAATAAAATTCCATCTCGTACTGTTTGTAATAGAAGGTATTGCGATATTTTTCTAGTACCGGTATATTGTGCAACACTAATCTAAGTGGCATACTAACTGTATTTTACATTTTATTATTTTGTATGTGCCTAGAAGTTGCAATTTTAAAAATGCATTATTACAAAATGCATTATTTGTTTTTTTTATTCGCTTTGGTACTAGCCTGGTTTTCTAGCCTGGTCCTACCAGACTCTCGTACATTTCATTTGTAATGTACAGAGAGTCTGGCCAATCTCCTTTGACAAGCGTTTACTTCCTTGAGGGTGGGTACTCTGTTGAATTGCCATCATTGCCATGACATTTTGTCCCCATAATGTAGAGTTTACCAGGCCACACACACACACCTTACACTCTCAGAAATAAAGAAACAAAAGCTGTCACTGGGGCAGTACCTTTTCAAAAGGTACACTTTTGTACCTAGATGGTGCCTATTGGTACCTCAAATGTACATATTAGTACCTAAAGTGTACATATTAGTGCCTAAAAGGAACGAAAGTGTACTTTTTGAAAAAGGTACCACCCCAGTGACAGCTTTTGTACCTTTATTTCTGAGAGTGTATAATCTAAGATAAATCACTTATAATGTAAAAATAATTCATTTCATATGGTTATCCATTTCGGAAATTGCAAACAAAATAGAAACTTTGTCTATATAATCAATATCTATAGAAATCTATTGGTGTACCAAATGATTTATTGATTAACCATTAAGATCAGTAGATGAAATAACAGACACATGTATTAAACTGAAAGAGAAGAGATGCAAATCAAAAGTTTGATAGTAAGAGCTTTATGAAAGGCAGTTTCTGTGAATTAAACATTTATAAAGATGAAACACTTATTTTGTGTAGTGAAAAAGATACGTTGTGGTTTTGTGTATTGTACTAACACGATTGAAAATATGCTGAAATTTTTGAAAAAAGTGCACTTTTGATGATTTGTTGTGATATTAGCACTAATAGTTTTGAAAATGTACACCTTGCTTGTGAAAATAGTACCAAAGCGAATAAAAAAACGTCTTGGTTACGTATGTAACCCTCGTACCCTGAAGGAGGGAACGGAGACGTACGTCGGAACTGACCGACGAATTGGGATCCGATTTCAGAGACCAATCTACTACGAGTGTGTTAAAAACGAGCCAATTGAGATTGGCATGCGATTCACGCATTCCACGCACCGCCCTGCAGCGTGGGTATAAATTAGGAAGTGGAATGCTTGATCATTGCTTTTTTCTGCTGAGGAGCAGAACTATTGACTCGGCCCCCTAGCGGAAGCGCAGCACCTGGCGACGGGACGTACGTCTCTGTTCCCTCCTTCAGGGAATGAGGGTTACATACGTAACCGAGACATTCAAGCAGGGAGGTCAGTCACTGCTGTTTCTGCAAGACCCACTCAGTGTGACTACTGGATAACGCTGGGGAGCGTGCCCGTCTCGGGTGATGGTACGCTGCGGAGCCACGACCTTCAGTGGAAGGATTGGTGGCGGAATACACATAAGGACTAACCTGGCAGGGTAGTGCAACATATGGCAGTCTCTGGGGTGGTTCCAGCCTGGTTCCAGGGGGGAAAGAACACGCCCAGAGACGACAGAGTGAGCTCTGTCAAGCGAAAGACACGGGGCTAGCCAAATAGGGTAGCTGGTACCGTGGAAGAATACACATATGGGGTTGCCGTGAGGGAACCGCTACATATGGAACCCAGCCTACACACACGTTTCACAAGCATACGGGTCCAGGCCTGGCGTCAGACGGCCGCAACGTCTGGATTCGAAGGGGTGACGGAGGAGCTCAACAGGGTTAGCCGTTTCCGGGGAACACAACTGGAGACAAAAGACGCACGTATCCAGCCCAGAGGGCGGGAGTGGCGTTGCAAGCCGACACTTAGAACGGGCACTTAGCGCTACTGGCCACTGAGGGCGAGGATGCGGGAAGATACCGGCTCTACACGGAGGCTATAGAATCAGCAGAAGAGATGGTGTCTACCATTGCCTGTGGTAGCCCACCTAGAACCTCCGTGTCTCGTCCAGGGACCAGACATGGAATTTCCAGAGGTCTGGACACGGGTGCCATAGAGTGCCCCATCCCTGAAAAAGAAGGACCCTCCTCAGGGGAATCGGCCAAGGAGAGTTAGTTCTGGGAACCAGGTCCGGTTGGGCCAGTAGGGCGCAACTAACAAGACCTGCTCCACGTCCTCCCTGACCTTGCACAGGGTCTGTGCAAGAAGGCTCACTGTGGGAAACGCATACTTGCGCAGGTCCCGGGGCCAGCTGTGCGCCCGTGCATCCGTGCCGAGCGTGCCCCTGGTCAGGGAATAGTACCACTGGCAATGGGTCGAGTCCGGAGAGGCAAACAGGTCTACCTGTGCGGCTCCGAAGAGGTCCCATATCAGCTGGACCGCCTGGGGATGGAGTCGCCACTCTCCCGGAGGTCTTGGCTAACGTGAGAGCTCGTCGGCTGTCCAGTTGAGCGCACCTGGGATGTGAATGGCACGAAGCGACCTCAGATGCTTCTGACTCCAAAGGAGGAGGTGGCGGGCGAGTTGGAACATGCAACGGTAGCGTAGACCACCCTGACGGTTGATGTACGCAACGGCCGCAGTGCTGTCCGTACGGACCAGTACATGCTTGCCAGGTAGCGGCCCCTTGAGGCGGCGCAGTGCCAAGTGTACTGCTAACAACTCGAGGCAATTGACATGCCAATGCAATTGAGGTCCCGTCCACAGATCTGAAACTACATGCCCGTAGTCCGTGGCCCCCCCAGCCTGTGGAAGAGGCATCCGGGAAGAGAACAGCATGCCTGGACACTTGTTCTAAGGGCATCCCGGCCTGGAGAAACGAAGTGTCGGACCACGGGCTGAAAGTTTGGTGGCAGTAAGGAGTCACAGGGACCCGGTACTGACCGCTCTGCCACACCCACCTCGGGACTCGGCCATGAAGCCAGTGCTGAAGCGGTCTCATATGAAGCAATCCGAGCGGCGTTACCACTGCTGCAGATGTCATATGCCCCAGGAACCTCCGAAATTTTTTTCAGTGGGACCGCTGTCCTGCCTTTGAACGAATTCAAGCAGTTCAACACCGACCGGACCCGCTCTTCCGTGAGGCGCGCAGTCTGGCTGACCGAATCCAGCTCCATACCGAGATAAGAGATCCTCTGTGTGGGACAGAGTTTGCTCTTTTCTCGGTTGACCCGAAGGCCCAACAGGCTGAGGTGACTGAGCACCATGTCCCTGTGTTCGCACAACTGCTCCCGAGACTGGGCGAGTATGAGCCAGTCGTCGAGATAATTGAGGATGCGAATGCCACGTTCTCTGAGCGGAACAATGGCTACCTCTGCGACTTTCATGAAGACGCGAGGCGACAGTGACAGCCCGAAGGGCAGGACTTTGTACTGATATGCCTTCCCCTCGAAAGCAAAGCGTAGGAGCGGTCTGTGTCGAGGAAGGATAGAGACATGAAAGTACGCATCCTTCAGGTCGATCGCTGCGAACCAATCTTGGGGACAGATGCATTCGAAAATGCATTTCTGCGTTAGCATCCGGAACGGGAGCTTGTGCAGGGCCTGATTCAGGATACGCAGGTCCAAGACGCCTCAGCCACCCAGCTACGTAACTCACCACCTTTCTTGGGTACAATGAAGTAGGGGCTGTAGAACCCCGCCTTCATATCGGCTGGAGGAACCGGCTCAACCCCGTCCTTCACCAGTAGGACATCGATCTCTGACCGTAAGACTTGAGCATCGCTGCTTCGCACGGAGGTGAAGAGGATGCCCCTGTACTTGGGAGGCTGGTAGGCGAACTGATTTGCGTAGCCGAGTCTGATGGTACGGATGAGCCAGCGAGACGGCCTGGGGAGCTGTAGCCAAGCCCCCAGAGACCGAACAAGCGGGACCAACGGCACCACAGACGTACCCGGGGTGGGGCAGCAAGGTGGAACAGACAGACCCGACTTTGGAGGCCCGGAGTGTTGTCTGAGTATTCCAGGGTGGGGTAGAGTGTGGGTGAAAAGGCCTGGAGGCGTCCTCGAGCCACACACTGCTGCCCCCTGGCGAGGGGAGGGGAGGAAAGGAGTGGCAAGGCCCGGGGGCGTCGCACACTTCCAACCTGGCCCTCTTGGTGCCCAGAGAGAGAGGAAACTGCTCTGAAAATGTGGGTACCACTGGACTCCGGAGAGCCAGCTGCAGAGTATTGACACCAGTCGGGGCCCCCCGGTCCTCCTCCGGGGGGTGGGGGAGGGGTGCGGACACCCACTCCCTCGGAGCAGCTCCTGTTCTCCCTGGGCTGCCCGTCTCAGGGCCGCTTGCCCTGACGCTTGCTTGTAGACTAGCAAAGCTCCCTTACGTCCGGCACCCTGCTTCCCAGATGGAGGCTGCTGCCTGGGTTTCGCAGGGGCGGAGGCGGACGCAGGGGGGCGCCCTCGGCAACAAGCAGGCAGAGGCGCTGTGAATCAGGATGTTTTTGTTTTTTTTACCGACTCTGTCTGCTTCTGGGCCATCGAGAACTGCTGGGCAAAGTTCTCGACGGCGTCGCCGAAGAGGCCAGCCTGACAGACAGGGGCGTTGAGGAACCGAACTTAGTCGGATTCACGCATAGTTTAGCCCCAGGTTCCTGGACCACTAGTGTGGACATTGCCTGACCCACGCAGCGCAGACAGAGGGTAGTGAGAGAGGGAAAAATGTATACAGATTTTGGCCCTTTTGGTGTTCCATATTTTGACACCAAATAGTTCCATACTGCTAATTTTTCCAATGCCCATCCGGGAAAAAAGGCACGGGGGCAGGCAAGACAATTTACGCGTTCAGCAAGAGCACACACTATTATAGTGGGAAACTCAGCATCATCATTTCCAGCACATAACAGCCCTCTCTCCGATGCAGCAATTTATATCTGTCCTCTGCCAGAGCCCCAAATGAAACACTAGGTCCCCTTGTTTTTTAAAAGGACCAGCAATCCCATCTGTAAGCTACCAGAAGTGAACGTGGCCGTCAAACTCAACGGCACACAGCGCGCGGAACGCTCAAGCCCTATAAAAAAGGTAAGACGAACATGAGAGAACATGAACCATTCACAAACACAGTCTCAGCATTCTTGCATCACTGTAATCCTCAGGTCACCAAGGCTTATTAGCCGAAGTAGCCCTTTTCTGGCTTTTGCAAGAAAAGAAACTAGATCGGGGAATAGACAAAGGGACTCAACCCCGTTTGAGGTTTCATAGTCTCGACCGCGCATCTCTAAAGCGCCCAGTGATGTGCTGGGTTGCTGTGACAACCCCCGCTGTCAGCCGGCGCCCGACGGCACATGGCACGCTGAACGCTCAAGCCCTTACGAGAAAGGTGAGACGAACAACGCGCCGACGTGACCATGCTCTCCTGAGAGAGCATGGATCACCCACGAACGCAATCTCACATGTTTTAGTTTATGGCTAAACTAATATCTCAGTATATGAGTTTTCCTTTGTTCTGGCTCTATGCCTTGTCGTGGCAGTTTTCTGTGGTAAAAATGCCTCGTAGGGCCCAAATGACACTCATCCAAGGCCAAATGCAAGTAAAATAGATTACAGGTTTTTTTTATTCGCTTTGGTACTATTTTCACAAGCAAGGTGTACTTTTTCAAAACTCTTAGTACTAATATCACAACATATCATCAAAAGTGCACTTTTTTCAAACATTTCAGCATATTTTCATTCGTGTTAGTACAATACACAAAACAACAACGTATCCTTTTCACAACTCAAAATAACCGTTTCATCTATATAAATGTATACACAGTAACTGCCTTTCATAAACCTCTAACTATCAAACTTTTGATTTGCATCTCTTTTCGTCAGTTGGATGTTTGATAATAAATGTATTAAACTGAACAAAAAGAGATGCAAATCAAAAGTTTGATAGTTAGAGCTTTTGACCAACAGAAGTTTTGAACAGAACTTCCTTTAAGCGTGACCAATTTGTTTGGGCAACTTCTAATAGTAATTTCCAAATGTAAGACATTTGTTATGATCAAAGCTAACATATCTGACCCATGCAGCCACTTCTCCAAGCACTGTATTAAATCGAGGTATATTGATTCTGGCTCAAAGAGCTTTAAAGAACATGAGGCTCCATATAACTGATTGGTTCTAGAACACAATACAATCCCAGTACCAGCACTAATAACAGAATACGTAAGAGAGCAAGGGCAGAAGGACTCTTGATTTCACACAGTGAACTTGATCCAGCATATTAAAAAGCCTTCAGTACAAATGCAGTCAGTTTCCTCAGGGATCAGTTGAGACATATCTCAGGGGTTTGTTAGGATTTCAGACACGGGATACCATTCTTGTTCAGCACTCATGGGTATCATGCTCAGCCCTGGTTAATGAGCAGAGAAGGCTTGAGGAATCTGAGATCTGTGTTTGGTGGCAGCCAGAGGCTACTTGGCTCAGTCCCTGCTGTCCACGCCGCCTACACCACGAATCACATACTGATCTACGTATCCTCGGTTCGAACGTCTCTTTGTCCCTTATTAGCTACAGAGATCAGTATGTTAATATCTGCTAACCCATACTAATAAACCTGTGTAATGATCAATGATATGAAATTTAATCACAGCCGTGCTTATATACATCCATAATGCAATTCTTACCAGCGATATTGCTTATACAATGGTTCAAGAGACAAGTATGTAAATAAAAGAGGAAAACCCAAGGAATGTTCCTAAGGAACGAACAGGTTTGAAGTAATTGCTATAATATTATAAATAAAGCCAAAATGAAGTTGATTTGGAGTTTGTTTTCGTGAATTCAAAATGGCTTGCCAAAACGAATGCCAAATTGAAAATTGTCTAAAATGTCTTGGTATGCTGAAGCATTAAGAGTTCCTTTCACTGGAACTAAGGGGCCAAGCCCAACCCCTGAAAAACAACCCCACACCATAATACCCCCTCCACCAAACTTTACACTTGGCACAATGCAGTCAGGCAAGTACCGTTCTCATGGCAACAGCCAAACCCAGACTTGTACATCGGATTGCCAGACAGAGAAGCATGATTCGTCACTCAAGAGAACACGTCTCCACTGCTCTAAAGTCCTGTGGTGGTGTGCTTTACACCACTGCATCCCACGCTTTGCATTGCACTTGGTGATGTAAGGCTTGGATGAGCTGCTCGGCCATGGAAACCCATTCCATGAAGCTCTCTACTCACTGTTCTTGAGCTAAACTGAAGGCCACACAAAGTTTGAAGGTCTGTAGCTACTGACTCTGCAGAAAGTTTGCAACTTCTGCGCACTGTGTGCCTCAGCCCACGTTGACCCCGCTCTGTGATTTTTCGTGGCTGAGTTGCTAATGTTCCAAATTGCTTCCACTTTGTTATAATACCACTAACCGTTGACTGTGGAATATTTAGTAGTGAGGAAATTTCACAAATGGACTTATTGCACAGGTGGCAACCTATCACGGTACCACGCTTGAATTCACTGAGCTCCTGAGAGCGACCCATTCTTTCACAAATGTTTGTAGAAGTGTCTGCATGCCTAGGTGCTTAATTTTATACACCTGTGGCTTGAAGGGACTTTTTGTCACAGAGCTAGATTATTGATACTAGTAATTTCTGTAAACAAAGATAAATATGTCACTGAAAAATCAAAACCCACATAGAAAACTTTTTTAAAATATTACAGAAATGCTTAGTTATATCACTACATTTCCATCTGACAAACAGTCCAACCACCAATCACACATTTGTGCTCAAAATAGCCTGTTTTCAGGCGGTTGACTAAGCTAGCTGTGATTGAATTTCCCAGTTCTCTTTGCCTCTATTCTGCCATATAATGAGTTATATAATGAGATATTATGCAAAGCCCCTTCTCCAGCCACCAACAGGGCGCTTCAAGCTGTTCTTAGTTAAAATAAAATATAACACATTTACCATTGCATTGTTTTATGTAACCTCCTTCTAAAATGCTTTTTCATTTCAAAAATACTCCCCTCCTGTTTGTCTGTCTAAGCTTGATAATTAACATTCCTTTGGTGTGTTTAACATTGCCGAAACAACCCTTGTCAATTGCAATATTAAGCAATCTTTTTTCACAATTTGAGGCATAATAACTCAGGGTAAGAGACCAACAGGGTAAGAGACCAACTTGTGCCATGAATACTATTCTTTGTTATTCTATGTATTCTCAGGGAGCTGAGGCCCAATTGTGATTTCAGGCATCTCATTAGGCTACCTATGCGGGAGGTAGACAGTGTGCTCAAATGCTCTGTGTGTCCTCAGGTAAAGGTTTCTCAAGGTTTCCCTCGACTATCTGATTGTTTTGGCTCCATGCTCTGTGTTCAAATGCGACTCTGAGCTGCAGTGTAGAAAGCACCTAAATTAATTTGCCAGCTGTGGCTGAGAGACAAGGCTGGAATGATGAAAAGCATGCATTTCCTCCCGCTGTTGCAGGACGGCAGAGAGAGAGAGAGAGAGAGAGAGAGAGAGCGAGGGATTGTGAAAAGAAAGCAAAATGAAGGATCCATATGCGCCTCACAGGGTGCGAGAAAGGCTTGCAGCCTTATTGATGGACACACGCTGACAGGATGCCAAGATGGAGAAAAGCTGTAATATTTAATGTGACACTGTAAGAATGTATTGTTTGTGTTAATGGGAATTATAAGTATGTATGTCGGTTTCAGAGACAAATATAGAAAATACAGATAGATAGATATAATTTAGTTGAATATTATTGCTTTCGACGGACACACGCCTGCATAAATCATCTCTTACTTATTAACATTGTCTGCCACCATGATGCAGCCGGCCTGAGGCATAAGCGTACCAAGTGGCTGCTTAGGCCCTGTGGCCACCAGGGGGCCCTCTAGAGCACATGAAATGACAGCTTGATTTTCTTTTTTTTTTTGTTGATATATTATGTCAATGGACAATGGTAATTATACAAAAACGCAAGATTAAATAAAATAAAAACAACAAAAATAACACAATATAATGTTAAAAATTATTAGTTCACCTTAAAAGGAAAATGACCCCATGATTTACTCACCCTCGAGTCATCGTGGTATAGGTGTATAGGCTAGGTGTATATGACTTTATTCTTTCTGATGAACACAATCAGAGTAATATTAATAAATATCCTGATGCTTCCATTCTTTATAATGACAGTGACGGGGGCCATTGAGTTTGAAGCTCAAACAAGCACATCCATCCAGTACTCCATTCGGCTCCCGGGGGTTAATAAAGGCCTTCTAAAGCGAATTGATGGGTTTGTGTAAGAAAAATATCCATATTCAAAACTTTATAAAGTAAAACATCAAGTTTCCGTCAGACCGCCTTCTGTATTCAACCTACAGAAAAAGCGTAATGACGTTTTGAACTGCGAGAGGCGTAACACATTCCATGTAAGTTCAACTGTTTGTTAATGCACATTCTTCAAAACAACTTTTATGTTCAACATAAGAAAGAAACTCATTCAGTTTTAAAACAACCTGAGGGTGAGTAAATAATCATTAATCATTTGTTACATTTATATAGCGCTTTTCTAGGCACTCAAAGCGCTTTACATATAGAAGGGGGAATCTCCTCAACCACCACCAATGTGCAGCATCCACCTGGATGATGCGACGGCAGCCATATTGTGCCAGAACGCCCACCACACACTAGCTGATTGGTGGAGAGGAGACAGAGTGATGAAGCCAATCTGTATTTGGGGATGATTAGGAGGCCATGATGGAGAGGGCCAATGGGCAAATTTGGCCAGGATGCCGGGGTTACACCCCTACTCTTTATCGAAGGACATCCTGGGATTTTTAATGACCACAGAGAGTCAGGACCTCAGTTTAACGTAAATTAATTGGGTGAACTATCCCTTTAATGATAATAAATGTATTATTGTATTATATGTATTAATGTATTATCTTGTTACAGGTCCATCTAAACTGTTCATTTTATGTTATTATTTAAGTATCTAATTTAATATTGTCTAATTTGCTCATTTACATTTATTTTTAATAAAAGAAGATACTAGTTATCTTAGTGATGTATCTTAGTGATGTAAGCAACACATCTACAACTAATTGATAATGGACTGTCAATTTTCCTTCTTAAAAACAAAAAATATGTGAACTAGATGCAAGTTTTGGGCACTTGTGATCCATATACCGCACCTGCTGCAGTATTTCAACCACTAAAAACAGTGGGACCTTTTTAAAACGCTTAACGTGAAAAACACTAGGGTGAGTTGCACCGTGCAGTCGGCCTCGGGTCTCACGGAGGAGTGACGGGAGTATAAAGGAGGAGCGACGACAGTGAAGGACGAGAGATTACCAGGCCTGACCTGGCACGCTGCTGGCGCTCATCATCACTAATGACCGCGGCCTCGTCCCGCTCTCACGGTCCCTCAGCCTCGCTGCTCGCCACACTAATGAATGTGTGCAGAGTGGCCCACCCAGCTGCCTCGCAGATCTCTTGCATAGAGGCTCCAGAAAGGAGGGACACTGAGGAGGCTATGCTCCTGGTGGAATGAGCCCTCACGGCTAACGGTGAAGGCAAATTGCGCACCTGATAAGCCGTGGCTATAAGATGGACAATCCACTTACTGATTGTCTGTTTAGAACTAGTCAGCCCCTTCTTGGGTGAACCAAAACACACCAACAACTGGTCTGACTTTCTCCCCTGAGCAAACCTCTCCAGGTAAATCCTCAATGCCCGCACGGGGCAGAGGAGGTGAAGTCTGCTCTCTTCCGCCGTCACATGAGGTGGAGGATGGAAGGCCTGAAGAACCACTGACTGTGCCACATTAGATGGCACCTTGGGCACAAAGCCTGGACTGGGATGCAAGATGGCCTTAACTCCGCCAGGGGCAAACTCCAGGCAGGTTGGCGTGATAGCCAAGGCCTGGAGGTTCCCCACTCTCCTCAGAGAAGTGATGGCAAGGAGAAAGGCCACCTTGAAGGTCAGGATTCTCAACTCAGCCGACTCCAGCGGCTCAGCCAACCCTCCAAGCACCACCGCCAGGTCCCAGGTTGGGACTCTGGAACGAGCCGCAGGCCTCATCCTCCGAGCCCCATGGAGGAATCGTACAACCAGATGGTGCCTTCCCAACGGCCCATCACCTAAAGGTGCGTGGAAAGCCCCAATGGCAGCCACATACACCTTAAGTGTGGACGGGGAAAGACCGGCGGAGTCTTGGAGGAACTCCAGCACTGAAGCCACCGGGTAGTTAACTGGGTTCACCTCCCGCTCTCTACACCAAGTGGAAAATACATTCCACTTAAGGCTGTACAACCTCCTGGTGGAAGGAGCTCTGGAGCTGAACAGGGTCTCTACGACACCCGCCGACAGGCCCTCTCCTAGGTACTGGGACCCCTCAGGTGCCAGACCCAGAGATCCCACACCTCTGGCCGGGGGTAGAATATCGTGCCCCTGGCCTGAGATAGCAGGTCCCTCCTCAGAGTGACCATACTCGAGTGGGCCACCGGGGTGCTACTAAGAGAAGGCTGATGCCCTCCCGGCGGACACGCTCCAGAACTCCCGGGAGCAGAGTGATCGAGGGAAATACAGACGCAGCCTCGGCCACGTCTGCGCCAAGGCATCCAGCCCCAGCGGGGCCAGATGGGCGAGGGAGAATCACAGTGGGCAGTGGGACGTCTCTCGAGACGCGAAGAGATCCACTTCCACCGGGCCAAACCGCTCGCACATGGCCTCCACCACCTCGGGGTGGAGTTGCCATTCCCCGGGCCTCAGCCCCTGCCTCGACAGGATGTCTGTTCCCTGGTTTTGGTCTCCGAGGATGTACATCACCCTGAAGGATGACAACCTCCCCTGGGACCACAGGAGAACCTGATGCGCCAGTCTCCAAAGAGGGCGCGACCTCGCGACTTGTTGTCGGATCGTATCAGGACATGGTGGAGGTCCGGGAGAAAGCTCCTCAGAGCCTTGTAGACTGCCAGCATTTCCAGGCAGTTGATGTGCCAGGAAGAATGCCGGGTCTCCCACAGACCTCTGGAAAAGCGGCCTTCCATGACCGCGCCCTAACCAGTGAGGGAGGCGTCTGTTGAAACGGTCTTCCAGCAACAGGACGCTCCCAGGACTGGCCCCTGGGACAGGAACCAAGGCTTCTTCCATATGACGAGGGAACGAAGGGAACGAAGGCATCTGCGCATTACCCTGATCATACGGAAAGGATTTCCCCTGGGGGAAAACCCCTTGGTTCTCAGCCACCACTGGAGGGGTCTCATGTGAAGCAGGCCGAACGGTATCACGTTGGACGCTGCTGCCATGAGACCCAGCAGTCTCTGGAACTGCTTCACAGTGAGCCCGTATGGACTCGACGCACGCGGGGGACAACTGTGCCCGCATCAACGTTGAATCCCACACAACCCCCAGGAACATGGTCCTCTGGGAGGGCGTCAACATGCTCTTCTTCGTGTTGAGTCTCAGCCCCAAGCACCCTACCATATCACGCAACTGGGCCAGGATGAGCCAGTCATCGATATAATTGAGTATAAGGATGCTCTGGAGTCTCAACGGAGCCAGTGCTGCATCCATACAATTCGCGAAGGGAAGAACCCGATATTGGTACGCTTCACCCCCGAAAGCGAACCTCAGGAACTTCCTGTGAGATGGAAGGCTGGAGATATGGAAGTATGCGTCCTTCAGATCTATCGTGACGAACCAGTCCTCGAACTGGATCTGACTCACGATGGCTGGAATTGTAAGCATCCTGAACCTGTATCTCCTCAGAGACCGGTTCAGGTACCTGAGATCTATTATTGGACGCAACCCACCATCCTTCTTGGGAACTATGAAGTACCGGCTGTAGAACCCGGTCTCCCTGTCTGGCGGAGGAATCCGTTCTATAGCCTCCTTGACCAGCAGGGAGCGTACTTCCTGTTCCATCACCCGCACCTGCTCCGGGCTGATGACAGTCCGGACCACCCCATTGAATTTTGGGGGAGGGAAACCGAACCGAACAGCCTGTAACCCCGTTCCACAGTACGCAGGGCCCATGCAGATATACCCGGAAGGCATGACCATGCGCCGAGATAATCTACTAAGGGAACTAGCCTCTCAAGGCCAGTCTCGGGTGTTAACCGAGCCTCCTCCCTGACCCCCTGAAGCGGCTGACCGGCAGGGCGAAGTTGGGGAAGAAATCCGGCCCGAAGCGTTTTAGACGGCGGGAACGCAGCATCGATTCCCCAAGAGAGCCCCAGGGCAGAAGCGACCTTGATCGTTCCACCCTGTGGGGGACAGCTCTCAGCGCCCCTGCTGCAGCTAGGACTGCTTGGGAGCCTTCTTGGCCTGAATGACGTCCCTCAGGTCGCCCTTAGGCTGAGAAGGCTTCCTGCGAGAGCGCCGTCTCCTTTGCCAGGCTCCCTCAGGAGGGGCGCGGGAGGCGACACTCTGCTTCTGCAATGTGTTTCTCCCTCTCCCTGATCCCCGACAGGGTAAGTAAGAGATGTCTCTCGACGCATACCAGACCAGCCATGGAGCGGGCCGTCTCCTTGGTAATGCGGAGAGACAAGTCGGTCCCTTCCGGAGCTCGGTGACATCATCCGGGGAGGGTCCCTCGCCCTCATCCAGCTCTTTGAGGAGGTCGGCCTGGTATGCCTGCAGGACCGCCATGGTGTGCAGGCAACTAGCAGCGCGACCTGCCGCACTAAAAGCCCTACTCGTTGTGCAAATCGGGGAAAAAGGAAGGCCCCGCCGTGGAGGCTGAACCCGACGCCTGAAAAAGCGTTCATCCAGCTTAGATGGCGGCTGGATGTCCACTATTTCCTGTGGCCAATCTAAATTGAGCTTGGCCACGGCGTGGGTTAATACCTCCACAAGCTCCTCAATAGCGGGCGTGTGGAGTGGCGAAGGCCCCACATCATCCGCCTCGATTCCCAAAGCGTGAGAACCGGATCCTCCACCCCGCGGGAAGAAGCCGCAGCGCGGGCTTCCGCGCAGGGCTGGAGGATATCAGAATCGTCAGAGGTGGATGAGGAAGATTCCTCAGCAGTCCCGAATCCCCTCGACAGATCCCTTTGTGAGCCTCGCGATCTACGGCGCCGCGCTGCCTCAACAGACACAGGCCCAGAACCGCGGGGCTCATGAGGCTGGCCAGTCTCCTCAAAGACGGCCAGCCGCGAGCGCAGCACTCTCAGCGGTAGCACTTCACAATCACCGCAGGCCGCTCCCTCAAGAGCGACCCGGACGTGCTGCACACCGAGACACTGCACACAGAGTTGGTGTGTGTCCGTGCCCGTAATGTAGCGCGGACACAGAGGCACACACAACCTGAAATGCTCGCTCGCCATATTTTTATATTGCTTGTGACAACAACACCAAACTTTACTTTTCAGACTGACAACACAGAGCGCTAACGCTGAAGAGCAAAAAGCTATCTCTGTTGTGTTCAGACGTCTCTTTGTATCTTTCGGGTATGCCGTCACATACTACGTCATGATGCAACACCATTCAGGATTGGGCTGATTTCATTCATTCTTCAGACACTTTACGCTAGGGGCGTTCCCCAAAGTGTCATCACGATGACGCAGTTCAAGTTCCCTCGAAGGGGAACGAAAATCTGTTTTTGAACTTAGAAACTGTATTCCTTTAATTGACAAGCATTTTACCCAAGGTTACCAAATTAGCACAATTATTGTATATTGTGCCTATTTGATAGTGAACTTTCGTGATACTCTTTCCCATTAATTTATTCTAGACTAGTTGATTTGATTAATATTTTGCAAACAATAGTTGTGTCACTGGCAATTAGTCTCTCATGCATTAATAGAAAATAAGCTCTCGTGGCCTTTCAAAAGTTCATGGAACAACAGCTGGAGACAGAACAGAAGAGGGAATGATAAACAGAATGTGAATGTTTGAAAAGGAGCGTGAGTGGGACACACTGAAGTGAGCATGTGTGTGCATATGCACACAGTCATTAATGTGTTGATAAGTGAGAAAACAGAGCAATGAGTAAGAGAAGAGGGGAGTTAGAAGAGAGAAAATTGCAGGCACAAGGAGAAAGAGAAATATCATGAAAGAACAACTTCAGCTGCAGATCAGGAAGCGCAGGTAATGGAGGAAGAGAGGGGATGGATGAAAGCCAAGTCTCCCAGCATTCCCTCCCCCTGTACAGGCCAGTTCAGAGGAGGAGTGTAGGTGGGAGTTAAGCACTTCTCCAGATGTAGTTGACTGCTGCTCCTGGAGTCTGACTTTCTCCCTCCATCACTCAGAGCTCACAACAGTTCCTGCTCAGTCAAGTACAGGGATAAACAAAATTACGGAACTTTTACAAGTCATCTGCAAACAATTGCACACTTCATCTTCACCTGTAACGTTTTCTCAGCAGGAATCTTGAGGTAAGACACGCTATTTGTTCCAAGGGACTCAAGTTGAGATCTGTCTCAGCATCTAATTATAGCATGCCATTTTTTTCCTTCAGAACTTTAGTGGTCATAAATATTTCAGTGCATATTGAAAAGTTCACTGTAGTTCCCCTTGGACATCAGGGGGAATTTTGTGGTTTCATTAGAATCTGAGTTTTATACTATTCAAATAAATTCACATAATTTTTGACTTATGACCTTGCATATTAAGCAGAACTGAAGCCTGAGCAAAAGTTAACTTCAAAAGAAGCGTTGAGGTTTGATGATCTTTTAAATATCTTTGATATGATTATGTATGAATTTAGTTAATATTTTAAAAGTGAAGTGAATCTCTGTCTTGAGATCCAGGGCAATCAGCCAGTTTTCCACAGTAATTCAAGCCACCAAGGAACATTTTGATTTCATTTCAACATAAATCATGCCAAATGTCAAAATAGAACTAATTTGTATAAAAGTTTAATATTACTAGAGACCCTATCATTTGCAAGATATAGTAAACTTATGGTTATGCTTTATTGCCTTTCTACAGGAAAGAGAAATATTATTGTAAAACATGAGTGTAGAGGTGGAGTGCAAGTAGAGTGTGGAACAGCAGTAAGGCCAATAATAATGCATTCAAATACCAAACCAGAAAAAACTGCTTGTGAATTATTGGGTTTATTTACAGGCCCATGTAAATAATAATTCAGTCAGGAAAGTAGCCTAGTTATCCTACCAGCCGCTGGCAGCAGCATGAACGAGACAGGAATGCAGCAAGAATATAATTGTCCAAAATGGTCTGAGTCATCATGGGTCATCATCGGGCTTCTGTCAGATGAATTAATCATGCCTGACATTTCACCTTTTCGGCCGCTTTGCACTAAACAGCTGATTTGAGCAACCCAAGCTGGCAGAAAAGTAATAAAAATGCAAAACAGGCATTTCTGTGTCTCAAATCTAAACATTCTTGTATTTAGGAAGTTCAGCACTTGTCTTCTTCCTCTTAAATGTAGTTTGTGTAATTTAGCTGTGGATGAGTTGCCAGACTGAGGTAGGAAACAAATGCAATGATCTTCCTGAGACAAACATACCAATATATATGTTGTATGTACAACACACTTAAAGGTAGGGTAGATAGGATTTGGTTAAAACACGTTTGTCCAAATTTGTTTAAACTTTCTTTATATGTCAATACATAATTAAAATGTAAGTACTCTGAAAAAGAGAGTATAAAAATCGAGTGACTCTAGACTTTTTAATCTGCAATAAACACCACTCATTATTTTAGTTCGGGCCGAAACAAGTGATTGGCTTGGGCGACTGTCACTCTCTCTCGCTACCATGGCTACCACCGCTTTTGCTACAGGATCTGCCCACATGCGTGCACCCCAGTGTTGCCAAGTCGAGCTACTTCAGACACTGTTGCCGCGGGCTGTTTTTAATGTCCACGGGTTGAAGCGACCCCAATTATGTGATATTTTGCCCAGGGATTTACGAATTTTAGCAGGGAGCCCTACCAAAAAGGCACATATTTTACCCCCCAAACGCGGGGGTGATTTACCGGAGAAACACAATTGGGCTAGTTTTGGGCTAGTTTTGAGTAGCAATTGGGCGGATTTTGTTGTGAAAACCTGGCAACCCTGGTGCACCCGTTTGATTTGAGGAGTTCACGAGGCTGTATTTCTGCTGGACAGGTAATCTTTCATTTTGATTATAAATTTTTTGGGTTTATGTTTTCATGAAGCATGTATCACTAGCACACGTAGCTGCCTAATATAGCTAACATAACATTACTTAGCATAAAGTTACAATGTTATACACTAAGCGAGCCATTAGTAGAGATGATAAATAGTCAATATGCTTAGCTCAAGTTGATCGCTGTCGTGTTGAATTTCGCGAAATGTAACTTTAGATAACAAAATGCATGTGTAAAAGCTAGTACACTGCATCCAGGAACTTTTTTAGAACTAAGTCAGCTTTAGCTACTACCCTCTGTCTAAACTCTTTTACCATGTTCACCGGGAACTTTACCTGCACGTTTATTTCCGCGGTTTGTTTTTATATTCTCTACCTATGTTTACTGATGCTTTTATCTTGTATCTGTGTGTGTCGTAGACGTGTTGTGTGTGTATTTTAAACGTTACCAGTATCGGTATTCTAGCTTGATAGTGAGTACTAAAAGACATCTTATTTGTTTAAATTCATAATGATAAAGTTCGATTTTTTATTGCATGTGATTCTGACATGATGTCACTACATGCACTCCGCTCCTTCTTCTCCGCTCGTCTCAGGTAAATAATGCGCCTTTCAGCTGACGGTCGGCGTGGCGCGTTCATGTGTTTTGGGGGCGTGGCTTTGGAAAGAGCCCAGAAGGGATAAGGTGGAGTGAATGGAAATAATGAGCTGTCTTTGAAATAATGAGCTGTAGATGACCAAGATGGCGGCGCGAGTAGATCGCGAGGCTCAGCGTCTCTCCAGATTCTGCAATTTTGCGGTATTTTTCCTGTTCTTCTCGGGTCTGTTCGCACAGAACAGTTGTGCCTTTACATCGTACACCCGCGCTGAGCTTTTGGATATTGGTTTGCGAATTTCCGACAGTTTTATGGACAATCTACAACTCCTTCCTGAGATCGCTAAGACACCGGTGACTCTGCACTCTACCCGGCCGGGCGGAAGTGCACGCAGACGGCGGCGAGATCGTAAACAAAGGCGAGGGAGACGTGGAGGAACGCGTGCTAAGCTAACGCTTACTCCTCATCGGCTCTCTTTACCCAGCATTTTCCTTGCCAATGTACGGTCGCTAGTGAACAAAATGGAGGAGATTCGACTCAGCATCACACACAGTAAGAAACTTTTGAACTGTAACGTCCTAATATTCACGGAAACCTGGTTAAACAGCGGAATACCGGACACCGCTATCGAGCTAGCGGGACGCCACACACTCCGGGCGGATAGAACATTAGATGGCTCTGGGAAGAGCAGAGGGGGTGGATTGTGCATTTATATTAACAAAGCTTGGTGCACAAACTCTGCTATTGTTGGGAGTCATTGTTCAGCTAACCTGGAGTTTCTCATGGTTAAATGTAGACCGTTTTATCTACCGCGGGAGTTCACCTCCACTATTATCACAGCAGCTTATATTCCACCCGATGCTGATGCCAAGCTTGCTATGAAAGAACTTCACGCAGCCATCAGTAAACAACAGACTGATCACCCGGAAGCTGCGTTTATTGTTGCAGGTGACTTTAATCACTCAAACTTAAAGTCAGTGCTACCCAAGTTTCACCAGCATGTTTCCTGCCACACCAGAGGAAACAAAACCTTAGACCATGTCTACACAAACATGGCCGGAGCTTACGTTGCGACACCCCTCCCCCACCTGGGACAGTCAGACCACCTCTCTTTGTTTCTCAGACCCAAATATTCACCCCTCATCAACCGCGTGAAGCCATCAATGAAAACCATCAAGGTGTGGCCTGCGGGGGCAGACTCCACACTCCAGGAAAGGTTTCTAAACACAGACTGGAGTATGTTTGCTTCTCAAGCCACCAGTGGCGCTCACACGGACATTGACTCCTACACCTCCTCAGTATTGGATCATATCAATACCACCATCGACAGTGTTACAACCCAGAAACAGATCACCACATACCCAAATCAGAAGCCTTGGATGAACAGGGAAGTACGACTCCTGCTGAAGTCACGCAATACTGCCTTCAGATCAGGAGATGCACAAGCCTACAGCGCATCCAGGGCAAACCTGAAGAGGGGCATCAAAAAGGCCAAGCACTGCTACAAGCTTAAGATTGAGGGTCACTTTTCCAACTCTGACCCTCGACGCATGTGGCAGGGCATCCAGGCCATCAGTGACTACAAACCCCCCCACTCCACCCCCGCAGCCACTGATGTCAACTTCCTGAATGAGCTAAATTACTTTTATGCTCGTTTTGAAAGAGACAACAGAGAAACTGCCACCAAGCTCAAACCCTCAGCTGACCACCCACCAATCACACTCTCCACCACAGATGTCTGCAAGGCACTGAGCCGGATCAGCGCGCACAAGGCTGCTGGACCAGACAACATCCCTGGACGTGTGCTCAGGGCATGTGCGGAGCAGCTCGCTGGGGTTTTTACAGACATTTTCAACCTGTCTCTCGCCCAAGCAGCTGTACCATCATGCTTTAAACGCACTTCCATTGTGCCAGTGCCGAAACACTCCAGCCCGAGGTGCCCTAATGACTACCGCCCTGTAGCACTCACACCCATCATTATGAAGTGCTTTGAGCGGCTGGTCCTGGAACACCTAAAAGACTCTATACCATCCACATTGGACTCACACCAGTTTGCCTACCGCAGCAATAGGAGCACAGAGGATGCCGTTTCCATGGCACTGCACTCTGTGCTCACCCATCTGGACAGTAAAAACACTTATGCACGCATGCTGTTTGTTGACTTCAGCTCAGCATTCAACACTGTCATCCCATCCAAGTTAATTGCCAAACTTGGAGACCTGGGCATCAACACTTCAATGTGTAACTGGATTTTGGACTTCCTAACTGACAGACCCCAGAATGTTCGATCAGGATCCACCTGCTCCACATCCATCACACTCAACACTGGTGTACCACAGGGCTGTGTGCTAAGTCCGTTTCTCTACTCCCTCTTCACCTCCGACTGCAAGCCTGTGTATGGATCTAATTCCATCGTCAAGTTTGCGGACGACACTACGGTGATTGGTCTCATCACCAACAACGATGAGACTGCCTACAGGGAAGAGATCCAGCACCTGGCCACATGGTGCGCTGATAATAACCTGCTCCTCAACACCACCAAAACGAAGGAGCTCATCGTGGACTTCAGGAAGGAGTCAAGAGGCACACACGACACCATCCACATCAATGGAATGGCTGTTGAGCGTGTCTCCAGTTTCAAGTTCCTGGGGATCCACATCTCGGCGGACATGTCGTGGACGACCAACACCTCCAGCCTGGTCAAGAAGGCTCACCAGCGCCTCTTCTTCCTGAGGACACTGAGGAAGAATCAGCTCTCCTCGGCCATCCTGGTGAACTTCTACCGCTGCGCAATAGAAAGCATCCTGACCAACTGTGTGGCAGTGTGGTATGGGAGCTGCTCTGTTGCGGAGCGCAAGGCACTGCAGCGGGTGGTGAAAACTGCCCAGCGCATCACAGGGACTCCACTGCCTGCCATCGAACACATCCAGAGGAAACGCTGCCTGCATCGAGCTCGCAGCATCCTCAAGGACTCCTCTCACCCAGCCCACAGACTGTTTTCTCTCCTGCCCTCCGGCAGGCGTTTCAGGATCCTCCGGACCAGGACCAGCAGACTAAAGAACAGTTTTTTCCCCAGAGCTGTCTCTTTATTGAACTCAAACCCCCGTTGATCCACTTCCCTCATAAACTGATAACTCTCCTACCTCACATCTGCCTTCACTTTGTTATTTGCACTACTGACTGTTTATTACAGTAACAACTGTTTACTTATGCATTCTGCACCACCATACCGTAACTGGATAATGCTCATCTGCACTGCCGACTGTATTTACAGTAACAATGTTTACATTTGCATTTTGCACCGTACTTCTAACTGGAATATGCAACCACTTTCCACTGCACTTTTACACTTTCTTTCGGATAGCTCTGTCCATAATTTATTGTACTAACTTAATCCACTGCTATATTCCTCATATTAGCCTAACATATTACTGTATACCTCTAACTGTAAAATTCTGTTCAAGTAATAACCGTCTGTATATTTATTCATAGTACATAGTCACCTGTAAATTCTGTTTATAGTAATAGCCATCTGTATATTTATTCATAGTACATATTCACCTGTAAATTCTGTTTATAGTAATAGCCATCTGTATATTTATTCACTGTATATATTCATCTGTAAATTCAGTTCTACTTATAGTAATAACCATCTCTCTACTTATACATATTTATATATATTCAGAACATTTTTATGTCCTGCACTTACGCAACCATTGTATATATCCTGCACTTGCTGCTATTGCACTTCTGGTTAGACCTAAACTGCATTTCGTTGCCTTGTACTTGTACTTGTGTAATGACAATAAAGTTGAATCTAATCTAATCTAATCTAAAACAGTCGTGAGAGGTCTACAGACACTCAATTTTCATACTTTCTTTTTCAGAGTACTTACATTTTAATTATATATTGATATATAAAGAAAGTTTAAACAAATTTGGAAAAAAAAGTTTTTTAACCAAATCCTACCTACCCTACCTTTAATATTCCTAAATATGTGTAAATTAATTATAATTTGTGAAATTTGGTCACATTTCACAGTGTCTACAGATTATTCATTTTAAAGGGATAGTTCATAAATTCTGTCATTAAAGGATTAGTTCAGCCTGACAAGCCAGACCCACATCAAGTTGGGTCTGGGAACACACCATTGGCAGGGCTAAAACCGAGGAGCGGGATAAACAATTGTCTTTCAAATTCCCTCTGCATGCAATAGGATAGCACTGCAACCAACCAGAGCGCTATCAGTGGTGAGACAACAGTCACAATTGGGTTGTGGCTGAGTCCCATGCATTTTCCCACCAGCGGAGCTAGTTGATAGATTAAACTTTTGCAGTATCCGGTCGGCAAAACTCTGAAAACATCTTCATTTTTTGAATATATTGCACTCTGGGAATTAAAAGGACAGTTCTTAAGGTAGCCAGTTATGTGCTGTTTTTAAGTCAAATAACATTTAAATGTCCCTCCAAAACTCTTACACAGAAGACACCTGTTGAAGTGCTCCAGAAATTGCTCTATTAACCTCATTTCTAAACATCATTTCTCAAGGGGGATTTTTTGCAGCATCTTTGGAAAGTAAATTAGATAGTTTTAATCACAAATCAACTTTGTCTAACATAGTTTTACTGTAGTTTGAGAAAATATAAATGTTTCCATATGGCAACGCTGTACCACGGAAAAATAGGTAGTGTTTGTTGTAGTATACACCGATCAGGCATAACATTATGTCCTATGTTGTGTTGGTCCCGCTTTTGCTGCCAAAACAGTCCTGACCCGTTGAGGCATGGACTTCACTAGACCCCTGAAGGTGTGCTGTAGTATCTGGCACCAAGATGTTAGCAGCAGATCCTTTAAGTCCTGTAAAGTTATGAGGTGGTGCCTCCATGGATCAGATTTTTTTGTTCATCACATCCCACAGATGCTCGATTGGATTGAGATCTGGGGAATTTGGAGGCCAACTCAACATCTCAAACTTGTTGTTGTGCTCCTCAAACCATTCCTGAACCGTTTTTGCTTTGTGGCAGGGCGCATTATCCTGCTAAAAGAGGCCACAGCCACCAGGGAATACCGTTTCCATGAGGTTGTACATGGTCTGCAACAATGCTTAGGTAGGTGATACAGTATGTGTCAAAGTAACATCCACATGGATGGGCCAGCCTTCGCTCCCCACGTGCAATCAATGAGCCTTGGCCGCCCATGACCCTGTCGCTGGTTCACCACTGTTCCTTCCTGGGACCACTTTTGATAGATACTGACCACTGCAGACAGGGAACACCCCTCAAGAGCTGCAGTTTTGGAGATGCTCTGACCCAGTCGTCTAGCCATCACAATTTGACCCTTGTCAAACTCGCTCAAATCCTTACACTTGCCAATTTTTCCTGCTTCTAACACATCAACTTTGAGGACAAAATGTTCACTTGCTTCCTAATATATCCCACCCACTAACAGGTGCCGTGATGAAGACATAATCAGTGTTATTCACTTCAATGTTATGCCTGATTGGTGTAGATTGTCTATTACACTCTTGTCCTTTTCTCTGATGAACTGAAATGAATGGGAGTATGTCCATATCACAGATGAAGAATCTGTCTCTGCAAATCATTTCAACCATCGAATCCATGCAACAGGAAATAAACATACTATTTTACCCACTGATTTTTTCTCTGGTGCTGGAATGTCAATTGTTTTTTTTAACTAACACTACTTAATTTGGGGTTAATATGCATTGTTTTAACGTGCGTTACAGAGATAACTAACAAGTATAATATTACCTAAATTGTATTAGTAATGCATTGTATTACTGTGTTACAGCAAAAAGTAATATATTGCTGTAATATAATTACTTTTGTAATGCTTTACTCCCAACACTGTTCCTATATCAGATAATGGCATGAGAGGGACATGGCTCCAGTGGGTGTACCTACTCTCCTGATGTTGGCAGCTCTGTATCTGCTGCTCGTCTTGCCATCATGCTGCCTGAATGCGTGCCCAAGGTCCTGTAGTTGCCCCAGCCCTAAGGAAGTGCACTGTACCTTCCGTCACCTCCCCTCTGCCCCAGGAAACCTACCCCAGGACACAGAGAGACTCAACTTAGGGTAAGCTACTGTGTTGTTGGCTTTTGCTTTTAGGTAAAGAACCACAGGCAGACTGAACATATTCTTGTTTAAAGGGGTACTTCAGCGCTGGAAAGATGCATGTGTATTTAAATTTGGTTAATTTATGTAGTAGAAATGTGAAATCATTTTTGAAGTTGGTGCCTTCTAGACTGAGAAAAGCCAGAAAATGTATTTTTAGCTCATATGGATGAAAGACAAAAACTCCCAGAATGCACTTGCTTTGCTGCCCTACGAGGCCACTCCCAAGCCACGGCTACCAGTTGTCACTTGCCCACCGCGGCACCACCCCATCATCGTTTTCATTTTTATAGTAACAAAATAATTTAGTTCAGTTAGAGAACAGACACTACAATTAAAAACTGAACATGTCTGCTCAATACAGCCCGAGCCGAACAAGTCTCGTAGCACAAACGCAGCAGGAGTCAGATTTCATTCATCAGAGAGTGAGGAGCTGACAGACCAGATGATCGCGGAAGATTTGGTTTCAAAGCTAAATGTGCCTGTTTAAGTGAATTTGTCATTGTACCATTTTGTTGTTGTGTTTTCATGAACCAACAATTCATGCAACCCGCCCCGATCATTCGAATATACTACCAGGTTTCAACTGATACAAAGCTTTAATGCTAAATCGCTGAAGTAACCCTTTAGTCAAGTCAAGTCAAGTCAACTTTATTTATATAGTGCTTTTAACAATGTAGATTGTTTCAAAGCAGCTTTACAGTGTTAAACAGGAAAATAATGCAGCATAATTTTATTCAGCTGTATAGCCATTCTGGAGAAAATGCTGATGTCATCAGTTCATTTCAATTATCATACAGTGACAGAGTGGGATTTAGATCAATAATTAGATCAGTAATTTAGTTTATATGGTTAATTTAGTTTATTAATTAGATTTATTTCGATGTTTAGTTGAAAAATTTAGTGTCCCCAACTGAGCACGCCAAGTCAGAGGCAACAGTGGCAAGGAAACCAAAACCCCATTAGGTGACCTAATGGAGAAAAATAAACCTTGGGAGAAACCAGGCTCAGTCGGGGTGCCAGTTCTCCTCTGGCCAATTAATAAACAGCATATTATTATTATTATTATTATTCTGGCAGCTTTACAGGTCAGAGGTCATAATAGATCGGAATATTCGAGGGACCGGAGGCAACATGCTGGAGACAGGTTTATTGAGGATGATGTTGATTAAATAATTATTTAATTGTAATATTCGAACAATCGGAGTCAACACGCCGGAGACGGGTTTATTGAGATGCCGTGTCGATGAGGCAGTTGGAGGGGGAGTCTAATCACGGTCTCTGCAGACACTTCGGGGTCCTGTGTTGGTCTTCTCTGAACAGGTCCACCATCTGAACTGGATACGGCCCGGATCCAGCTGACTGCAGTAAACCTCGGGATAAAACAGAGAGACTATCATTAATGTAGATGCCATTCTTCTGATGATGTAACGAGTACATCGGGTGTTATGGGAAGTGTTCCCGGTTCCAGCTGATCTAGTTAATGCAGCCTAACAATCATTTCATTAAAAAAGTGTTTTATGTGTATGCCATATTAAAGAGATGTGTTTTTAGTCTAGATTTAAACTGACAGAGTGTGTCTGCTTCCCGAACAATGTTAGGAAGACTGTTCCAGAGTTTCGGAGCTAAATAGGAAAGGATCGACCGCCTGCAGTTGATTTGGATATTCTCGGTATTATCAACTGGCCAGAATTTTGAGACTGCAGTAGACGTGTTGGAGTATAATATGTTAAGAGCTCGCTCAAGTATTAGGGAGCTAAACCATTTAGTGCTTTGTAAGTAATAAGCAAGATTTTAAAATGTATGCGATGTTTAATAGGCAGCCAGTGCAGTGTTGACAGAACTGGGCTAATATGGTCATACTTCCTGGTTCTAGTAAGAACTTTTGGACCAGCTGGAGTTTATTTATTAAGCGAGCAGGGCAACCACCCAGTAGAGCATTACAATAATCTAGCCTTGAGGTCATGAACGCATGAACTAACTGTTAAGCATTTTGCATTGAGAGCATGTGCCGTAATTTAGATATATTTTTAAGATGGTAGAATGCAGTTTTACAGATGCTAGAAACGTGGCTTTCAAACGAACGATTGGTATCAAAGTGCACACCCAGGTTCCTCACTGACGACGAGGACTTGACAGAGCAGCCATCAAGTGTTAGAGAGTATTCTAGGTTACTACTTGTGGATCTTTTTTGTCCAATAATTAAAAATTCATTTTTTTCTGAATTGAGTTGCAGGAAATTACCGGTCATCCAATGTTTTATATCAGCTATGCATTCCGTTAATCTTGTGAATTGGTAAGTTTCTTCAGGGCGTGAAGAAATATAGAGCTGAGTATCGTCAGCATAACAATGAAAACTAAGGCCATGCTTCCTAATGATATCTCCCAGTGATAGCATGTACAGGGTGAAGAGTAGTGGTCCTAGCACTGAGCCTTGTGGTCCTCCATACTGAACTTGCGATCGGTGTGACATTTCTTCATTTACTGCTACAAACTGATAACGGTCGCATAAGTATGATTTAAACCATGATAAAGCAATTCCACTAATACCTACATAATTTCCGAGTCTATTCAAAAGAATGTTGTGGTCGATAGTATCAAATGCAGCGCTAAGATCGAGTAACACTAATAGAGAGATACAGCCACGATCGGATGATAAGAGTAAGTCATTTGTAACTCTGATGAGAGCAGTCTCAGTGCTATGATACGGTCTAAATCCTGACTGGAAATCCTCACAGATACCATTTCTTTCTAAAAAGGAACATAATTGTGAAAACACTGCCTTTTCAAGTATTTTTGACAGAAAGGGTAGATTTGAGATTGGTCTATAATTGACTAATTCTGTAGGATCAAGTTGCGGTTTTTTAATAAGTGGTTTAATAATAGCCAACTTAAGTTTTCGGTACATATCCTAATGACAAAGATGAATTAATGATATTAAGAAGAGGATCTATGACCTCAGGTAGCATCTCTTTTAATAGCCTAGTCGGTACAGGGTCAAGCATACATGTTGTTGATTGTCTAGTTTTGTTTTCTTCCAGCTGTGCTCCATTTTTCTTTAAATACAAATATGCATATAAAGAAGCCCTAAAGGTCCTCATCTCTGTTTGAAACCTGCAATTGAATTATCCTTGAATTATCCATGAATTATCCTTCTTACATGGGTTGTGCAAGTAAGTATGTCTGCCACTTTTGTTATGACCAACTGGGGAAAAAAGCAAAGCAAAGTTGATTGAATCTAATTATTGCTTAGCTCATATCACATCAGACCGTGCAAATGATTATTATTGTTATACTTTGTTCTCAAATTGTTAATGTTAACAGCATTAGCATTGCGTGACTACGCTTACTTAGTGTGTATTAGCGGTAGCTGTAGATTTCACTTTCTGTACAGTCTAACCTTTTGCTTTTGACTACGGGTGAATCTCCAGTTGTCACTGATGATTGTCGTTTGGGCCTTTCTAGATTCCAATCCGCCATCAAAATTATAAATTGTAATATTCCAGCTGCTGTGAGAAAATGCTATAAATGATCCGACACCTGCATCATCCTCACATGCGATACTACTACTAGCCGGACTCCTTCTTTATGTTTACAGACGTGATGTAATGACACAAAGACGAATGCCGACATGCTCCAGTGGAAATCCACCAGTACCACTCAAATTATAACACATTATTACAAGTTTACCGTTGTAAATCGGGCTAAGGTAAAGAGAGAGTTTTGAACACTGGCTGGTTATGTACTTACTCAAATTGATTTTGGATTATTTTTAACAAAAAAAAGTCGTAACTATCCCTTCAGTGTGCTAAACTACACCTGTTGTTACTATGATAGGACACCTGTTTGAACTAAATGAGAACTGACTTCATACATGCCTTAAAATGATCAAAACACCAGTTGGTTAAAAGTAATTTTATTCTGTTATTTCTCATTTGGCTTTCTTTCTTTTTTTTCAATGTGAATGGATGTTTACCCTGTAGAAGTATGATATTAAAAATTGGTGTTGATTATTCTGTATCTTACTAAATTAAGGGGTAACCAATGTGATATGTCTTAAGCTAACATTTTTTCCTCTTTGTTTACTACAAAGCTATAACAGCATTGGCTCGATTGGGTCTTCAGATTTTGTGAACCTGCGGCAATTGGAAATGCTTATGCTCCATGGAAATGAAATCTCCTCTGTGTCTTCCGGATCCTTTTACCACCTCCGTTCCCTCCAGGTATATATTCATATATGGTTATATGATATGTACAATAAACACAGTATATTCATCTACTGTACTGTAGTGTCTGTGGTGTTCCATAAAACTATATAAATAGTTATGAGACATGCCTTTAAAATAGCATTTGGGTAATTGTTGTTCTTCTTCGGCACAGATACTCAAGTTGAGCTACAACAAACTCAAAAGAGTTGACCCTAGTTTGTTTGAGGGCTTGACAAGCCTTGTACGGCTTCATTTAGACCACAACCACATTGACTTCATTGAGCCCTTTTCATTCAATGGACTCACATCATTAAAGCTATTGCAACTGGAGGGGAACAAACTGCAGGACCTCCACTCTCACACATTTATTACTGTCTCAGTTCTGGGCACATTTTGGAGCTCAGGACTGCGGCACCTGCACCTGGCAGACAACCAACTAGAATACCTGCTGCCTGCAGCTCTGCAGCACTTACACAGGCTGGAAGTCCTATCCCTGCATGGAAACCCCTGGGCCTGTGACTGCCACTTACAGTGGCTCTTGGAGTGGGACAAAAATCATGAGGGTGAAACTACTTTGATTGTATTTTCCAACCTTTGCACTACTCACTCAAAATGTGATTTAATAGAAGTCAAAAAACAAAACAAATATTTTGAACTTCTCAGATAGTGGGCCCTATTATACACCCTGTGCAATGCAATACCAGGCACAACGCAAGTGTTTTTTGATAGTTTCAGCCCAACACAGTTGTCATTTTCACGTCCAGCGCCACGTTGTTTAAATAGCAGAAGCACTCACACACATCTGTTTGCCCATGGGTGTGCTGGTCTGAAAACAAGGTGTGATCAGGCGCATTGTTGGCACATTGCGATTTTGAGGAACTGAAAACGACTGCGCCATTGATCAACAAAAACCTGATCTAAAGTCAATAGCACAGTTTTTTGTGTTATTTAAAAGCAGTGTTGCCAGACGTACGATAATAACCGTATTTGTACAATAATTTTGACCTCTGTACGATGTACGAACAATAATGAAAAAAAAAAACAATGTATGATCATTTCAGAATTGTGTGACACTTCAAATGTTGTTGTAATCATAGGACATCTATACTCATTGATCTAGTTGTGGATCCTATGTCAACAGTCATGATTGTGAGGAGAAGATGAACATGATGTTAAGCATCCATCTCATTTCACGTTAAGTCTTCTCGGCCAATCATCGGGGGGAATCACTCGTTTTCGTCGTTAAACTAGCAAAAGTGGATTCGGACATGCCCTAAGTGCACCTGCTCCACACACTTCAGACCAGATCATTAAAATAGGGCCCTTTTTGTTCATACAGTACTTATTCGTAAAAATCACATTTATCATTATTGGCTTAAATGCATTGTATTGTAACATTATATTTAAGGTCGAATGAGTACATCTCTACTGACTGCAAATAAATTAAAGGCAAACAAAGGAAGGTTTTTTTTTTTTTACTGAAACATTATCTATCCCTCTCTCTTCCTAGGAGTTATTAAGTGCAAAAAGGACCGTGACTCTGGAGATGCTGGCAACTGTGCTGCATGTGCCTCACCACAGCCTTTGAACAACAGCCAGATCTTGCAGCTTTCAACCAATCAGCTCACCTGTGATCAACCCTCCCTTCAGTCCCCACTAAAAATTGGAGAGAGTAGCGTGTGGGAAGATCAAGAGCCAGATTCCCCCTACATCAAGGACTTGGAGAGTCTTCTTGGCCACCTGACCTTCATTCTCTCTGATAGCCATGGGAATCGGGCACACGTGGCTTGTAATGTAACACGTCCTGTTGAAGACACCTCTATGGTGTGGGAGCCAGTGAGGAGAACAGATGAGATTTCTGTAAATGTGACTCTACGTACACTGCTGGAGTGTGAGATCGATAGAGATGCTCTTCAGAACCTTTGGAGGTTAATTGCTTACTACTACGAGAGCCCCGCTATTTTGGAACGAGGAACCAGGCTTGGAAATTCTTCCAAGGCGACTTTTCAATACTCTCAAGCCACAAATGAGGAATCACCATATTTTACAGAGCTCAAAGGACACTTAATGGCTGAACCAGCCTGGCTTTTACAACCAAGGGTCACCCTCCAGCTGAACAGGCGCAAAACCACAACTAAAAAACTGGTGCTGAACTTCTCTACTTTTATATCAAAGAACATCATTGGAAGAGGGGATGAGTTGGATGTGGTCTCCTCCTGGGCTATGATCCAAAGAGGAGCCCCAGGAAGAATTCAGTCAGTACTAGAACACTCTGAAGTCAGTCTGGATTGTAGCGTGCTCAGCACAGGGCATCAGCCTGTGGAGTGGATGCTTCCAGACCTAACAACAGTGGATCAAACCGATTCCCTTAAATTAAGGTTGGAGAATTACAGGCTAGTAATCAAAAACGCAAGTATAGCAGACTCTGGACTTTATCATTGCTTTGTGAGGTCTGACACTAATATAGACATTGTCTCCTATAGACTCGCAGTCAGGATGCGTCTCTTAAGTCCAAGTGATTTAAATGGAAAGAAGATATCTGTGGAGAATGGGGACACTCTTAGTCTTCCCTGTTTAGTAACATCTCCTCATCCAATTGAGACAAGATGGTACCTACCAAACAATCAAATTCTCAAAGCATCAGGCATGAAAGGAAGGGTGTATGTGTCACAGAACAACACTTTGATAATCAAAAAACTGACTTATGAGGATGCAGGAGAATATAGCTGTTTAGCAGCTAACCTCTATGGGGCTGATATGTTGTCTCATCTAATTGTTGTCACTGGAGAAAAGAAAGAAGCACAAAAAGTTGATACTAAATCTAAGGGCGAATTTCCGCTTTTTGAGAGTGAGGACAGCGAAGGGTCAGGATACGAAGAAATCCAACGACCAACTGCTAAACTAACACCTCAGAGGGTCAGTGGAAAACACAGAGATGGCATTATCCGGCAAAATGCAAAACAAAATAAAAAAAAGGGGAATGTGAGAAAACCGAATAACTCTGTCAAAGAGCTTGACCCCAGCCGCTGGGAGCAGATTCTTGCAAAAGCTAATGGTAAACTATCAACTGTACCACCAGTTACAAAGCAACTAGAAATTACAAAAACTTCAAAAACAGTGACTTCAGAGTCTTTAATGACTACAACCACCACCCCTTCGTCAGCTGACACAATTCAAACTACTCAAACAGATGTTACAGCAAGCAGTGCCAGCACAAGTTCAAGCATACACAATTTCAATGGGAAACAGCTGAAACCGCCACCCCACACTGAGGCCGGAAAACAAGATAATACACAGGGAGAAAAATCAAATCACAAGACAAGTGATTCTAACATTTCAGATTTGACTTTAGTAAACATAGACTCAACAACGTTACCAGAGACACAGCTGGTAAAACAGGTAGACAGACACACAATAGAAGAGAAAATAAGGGTTAACAATAATCCCATCTGGAGCCAAAGACAAAGACTCCCAAATAGGCACCGTAGGCCTCCATCACGTAGACCACGTCCAAAGAAACCAAATTTCACCCTGGCTCCCACTACAGCAGTACCATTCACTCAATCTCCAGTCAAGACGGAGACCACTAACTCTTATTCTCCAGCCCAAAACAAAACATTGACTTTGGAAGTTTCTCCTACTCATAACCCAGTAATCGAAAGCTTAGCCATGACAGTCACAGAAGATCCTCATAAAGTGCCTTTAACAACATTCAAAAAAAAGGAGAAGCTTAATGAATTTAAAGGCAAACCACAACACCTTCAGCTCCTAAGTACAACACCTCTGCAAGAAACTGAAGTAGCTCCTGCTACACTTGCCCCAAAACAGATTAACAGGTATGGGCATGAAAACAGAGAAATAATTTTTAGAACAAATAGCCACCCATATGACGATAAGACAAGGCAGATTTCACCAACAGCCATCCCTAATCTTCAAACCAGCAACATAAATCTTCCAGAGACAAAAATAACACATACGACTGAGAAACCAAGCAAGAGTGTTTACAAATGGGGAATGCATCCTGAAGGTGTACCTATTCACCCCTGGCTAATCCAAAAGAATACACCAAAAAAAATAATCTCAATTACACCACATCCCTACACACAATCTCCCTTCTGGGCCAAGAACTATGGCATTCCCTTCAGGCCCACAGTTCATAGCTCAAGGCACCACCACTCCCAAGACAAAACTTGGTATTTCCTACAAACAGGAGGCAGGGGTGCAGAGGTCACCAACTGGCCTGAAATCACTGCTCAAACAGCAAAGCCCACAGCGTACATATCTGGGTCAGTTTCCTTTCTGAGGACCATGGCTCCACATGTCAGCTTGTCTCGTGTACGCGATCACTTACTTTTCAATAGGCTCAGAAACAGATATAGACAATCACAGATTGATGCATATCGACAAGCCCAGCTGGGAAAGATTGTCACTTCTAAGCCAAGGACATATCATCCCACCCCCCAGCCTCACCAAGCTCCAATTATCCCAAGCATCTACAAGCCTGTGACTCCCCCATCCTTACTAGCATATACAAACAAACCAGCCTCCACAGCAAGCGTACCATATGGTAGTCGCTGGCACTACAGTAATTTTGGAGCTAAGAAACTGAGCACTGCCATTCCCTTTCCGAACCTGATGGGCAGTGGCATCAAACCCAGGATCACAGCAACTGAATCTGTTACTGTATCTGCTCTTGCGGAGGCAGATGTGCTTTTGTCCTGTAAATCATTTGGGGACCCCAAACCTGTTGTTTCATGGACCAAAGTTTCAACAGGTTAGGCGATTTTTCATTATAAAACTTTTGTGGTTGCATTTATCTGAATGGAAGATGAGAACCCCTTTCAGAGTACTTAACTTTGACAGTTATCAAATGCTTAATCATGCCAGTATGCTTGCCCAAGATAAGACCAAAACTGATCATATACCCCTTTTCCACCAAGGCAGTGCTAGAGCTAGTTTGGAGCCAGAGCCTAGTTTCAAATCGGTTCTTTGTGTTTCCACACCCAAAGCCCCAGCTCTGAGCCAGGAAAAGTGGTTCTTAAGTAGCACCAAAACATTGCTGGGCTAGAACAGGGCTAGAAGTAAGAACCGATTATGTCAGGCGCTGGGGGCGGGGTCAACAAGACGAACACAAACTTGAGATCTGCCATTTTTGAAATAGCAGCTAATGGAGCTAACAGCTGCTGCTCGTTTGTAATCTCCGTCTATAACGTTACAAATTAAGGCGAACTGCATGAATGCGTTGGATTCGCTGTGTTTTCGTTGTGTTTTGATGCCGATGTAGGATCGTAAAGCCATGTGAATCAATAGTAACGCAATGTTTGCATTGTTGATGGAAGGCTTGTTCGCAGCAGTGCTGAGCAGAGACTGATCGCCGTATGATAACGAGTCCAGCGAGAGCATTACTCCTTATACCCACTAAGTTTCATAAATAAAAGGGTTTTTTTACCTTTAATATTTAATTTAGGGCTGTCAACGTTTACGCAGTAACGCATGCGATTAATTTAAAGTCCTTAACGCGTAAAAATTATTTAACGTAATTAACGCAGATAAATTACAGAAGTACGTGAAGCTGAAAGAAAAAAAAGAAAAATATAAAAGGGAATATCAACACAAAACAGCAATGTTATCCGTGGACAGGCCGTGAAACGTGTCCAGACTAGCAGTCAATACTCCCAGTGTTTTGGGGAACACCTGAAACACAAACAGAATATTAACATTTAATGCTACATTGAGCCTATTTAGACATAACGGTGATGAAAGGATGCGTGCATATGTTACAGGTCTGCAAAGAAACAGGCGTCTTTCCAGTGCAACACATTTAATAGAAGAATGTTTCTTTTCTGAAAAGAAGAATGAAAGATACAGTGTCAATTATAAATGGAGCGTCTCAGTTTTCATATTTCTCTAGTCATTTCTGCACAAACTCTCATTTCTTTAAACATGTCTTATACTCAGTGTCTCAATAAACATTCACTTGCTCAATAAACACAAAAGTAACAAAATGTAACTTAGTTTGTACTCTTTAACAATTATTTTGCCTATTAAACTTTCAGTTAAAGCATACATTACATTATTTGAATCAGTTCTGATAATTATCATGTTCTCACATGACGCATTTGTCACTCTTATTGTCTGATACACAAGAATAGTAACTAATTTGTGCTTCCGTTAACTCCATTACGGTCTTCTGACGCAATTCACACAAAATGGCGGACAATAGTGAGCTCCATGTGCTTCACTTAACTCATATTACTCGTCACTGATTCGTGTAACCATTATACGTGCAACAAATTAACTCTCTTTACAACATATTCTCCTCTCAATTCACAGTATAAACAGTAAACAGTATAGCGATCTCCATTCTCTGCGTGAACTCTCACGACAGTCATTCTCCATTACACTTGCGTTACATTCACGGGTAGTCAAAACACTCTTTTAATACTCAAGAACTACTCAAAACATCAAAACGTCACTGAAAAGTGTTCATGAACCCTTTAACTTGTAATATAGGAGGATTTATCTTACCTGAAAAGAAGAATGAAAGATACAGTGTCAATTATAAATGGAGCGTCTCAGTTTTCATATTTCTCTAGTCATTTCTGCACGAACTCTAACGTTACATACGTTCGAACAGATCTTGGCGAGAGCTCCCCCTAGCGGTCTGGCTCTATTATGACGCTGTATACACAAATGAATGCCTTATTACTGCTCAGCTCTTATCAAAATCATGGAACACAAACACTCTGGATAGATTACTAAATGTATCAGTTTTAGAACGTTAAAATGGGGGTCTACTGTTTTCATGTCTAATTTGCAGAGGTGTCAAGTAACGGAGTACAAATACTTCGTTACCTTACTTAAGTAGACATTTTGAGTATCTATACTTTACTGGAGTAATTATTTTTCAGCCTACTTTTTACTTCTACTCCTTACATTTTCAAGCAATTATCTGTACTTTCTACTCCTTACATTTTAAAAATAGCCTCGTTACTCCTATTCCATTTCTGCATGTTTTCATTCCAGCTTGTCATTAAAAACAACTATCCAGATAAATCGCGCCATCCGGACAGAGTGAATTTGATTGTGGTTGGATAAGAAGGATAAACACAAACCATTCCGACACCCTATTGGGTTGTACGCGATCAATCACGCCTGCACCTGCACAAATCACACACCATGCTGCCAGATAGGGCGGGTTCTCGCCGAGGAGCACGCACTTTCAGCCAATCAGCGATCAGCAGGCAGACGAGCTCCTCATTCATGACTTTAGCCAGGTTTTTAGCGCGATAACTTTAGCTGTATATTCCAGTGATCGCTATGCCAGTGGCATAAATATACAGTAAGTTGTATCTACAGTAAAGAGTGGGAGAGTGACTCAACTCTCAAACGTGAATAACACCTGTGACTCGAAGACTCTTTATAAATATAACCGTGACTCTTGTCCATCGTCATATACACACTTAGGACATCTGACTGCAACTGGCAACCCCGACAGATGCTGAAAGATGTTAAAATCAACGATTAATCCGTTTTGACTGTGCTAAGTGCATGTGCCTTGTACTTCACGAAAGACATACTGTAGTTTTGTCAAAGCAAAGTGTAACACAAAGGTAAGCGCATTGTTGTTATTTTTTTGTTGACGGATTATTGTACAGTATCAATGAATTATGCATTTTGGCAGTGGTGTGTGCATTAACGTGTGAAATGCCTGTTTATTACATTGCTTTTTCCAATCTCTATATTGGGCACTTTTTGCACGTAAATTGGCTTTTTATTGTTGACATTGAAAATTATGTGTTTTTCTGAGGTAGCCTATAGCCGCTTTGACAGTTTCTACCTGGACATATAGTCATATTTGATCCGTTTTACTCCGTTTTTTTTTTTATCATCAATGTTATGTTTTAAGGAGATAAAATGGTAACTTACTTCAACATTGATTGGTATGGCAATAAAATAATATTATTTTGGCAGTTAAAGTTTTGGGCTTTTTTCTTGGAGTGACTAGTTGCCTATAAGTATTGTAAAGGTGCAAAAAGTAAAACATTTTATCAATAACCAGGCATGTTATCAATAACCATTTTTAAAAAATATAAATGTACATTTGGTGAGGTTTTTGGGCTGGAAATCGTCTACCAAATCTGACCACACTAATCACACATTCAAAAAATGGTTATTGATAAAATGCCTCTGATTTTTGACTTTTTGCACCTTTACAATATTTATAGGCAACTAGTCATCAAATCTTCCACTCCATGAAACACGATAGACTGTCATAGTAGGGGAAAATACTATGGCAGTCAATGGTTGCATATAATCTGCTTGGTTACAAACATTCTTCAATCTGAACAAAGAAACTCATACAGGTTTGGAACAACTTGAGGGTGAGTAAAAGATGACAGAATTTTCATTTTTGGGTGAATTATCCCTTTAATAGCATTTTTTCCCCTTACATTTCTTTTACTTTTATACTTTAAGTAGTTTTGAAACCAGTACTTTTACACTTTTACTTGAGTAATAAGCTTGAGTTGATACTTCAACTTCTACAGAAGTATTTTTAAACCCCAGTATCTATACTTCTACTTGAGTAATGAATGTGAATACTTTTGACACCTCTGCTAATTTGACAATACATTTACATAGTGCCACACATTATCAGGGGCATACACACAACAACGGCAGCCACAACAGCAGTGCGAGACCCGCGAGGGAAACCGACCAGCCCATTCAAACCATGCAAGGAAGGGCAGTCAAGCAGTCAGAGCTTACTATTGTGGAGAAAACATGCAACCAGCGGCATTGAATTACTAAATTTGAAACAAGTAATCAAACCCCACCCCACCCCCCCCCCGCCCCGACCCCCACCCCCACCCCCCCAAATAAAATCGAGCGCCCTTTATATCACCATAGTGACAGCTGATTGGTTTACGACCCCAAATCATATTATTAGGTGTAATGTGTAATGAGAAATCGTATTTCTTTGAGACGAACACAATCAGAATTATATAAAAAAATGTGCCATAAAAGTGCATCTATATTAGGGGTGTTACGATTCGTTTTAACAACGATTCGATTCGTATCACGATTTGAGGTTGTCGATACGATTCAAGGACGATATTGGTTAATTTAGAACGATACGATCCGAAACGATTCAGTGACTTGAAATAGGGATGGGCATTTTTGTCAATTTCTCATTGCGATCATCGTTAGGTCTCAAAAACGAGTACTCGAGTACTCGGGGGCGGGGCGTGTGCAGGGGGTGGGGCATGTCGATCATTGAGATAATGAAAACTGTTATGAAAATGGTTGTTGACAAATACAAACGTGACATGAAAACGGGTATATGAAAACATGAACATATAAAACAAAAAATAACTGCTAGAATATGATGCATAAATGTCTTTGAAAAAGAAACATCTTTATAAAATGACCGCCTCAAATAACCAAGTCAGTAATATCGAGCATCGCATTTGAGCTGAAACTGAGAAATAACACCACCCTGCAGAGCTTGCTAGCTGGTTAATAAACTCAACCAAACGCACCCTATATCAATATTAATATGAAGATTATTATGAACCTATTACGACATAAATCAACACAAAAGGACGTGAATGCGCACGTGAACTTCAGCGTGCTAGATTTTACAGGCTATGGTTTGAAACAGAACATTTTGAATGCGCTCTTCCCTTAACAACGCTGATACACGGACAACGAAAGCACACAGAAACAACATTTTATTAAAATCCTGTTCTCATTATAATGCTTTGACAGATTGACTCTGCACATCATGCACTTAATTTTATTATTCATGATCGAAGCGTTTACAGACATCACTGAGCGTTTTCGAACTCATAACGAAAAACAACTTTAAATAAACTAGGTCTACTGTTAAAAAATACGAGAACAGTATAGCACTGCTGCATTACTAATATCAATGATTGTGAGAAAGAAAAGCCTATCTAAAAAGAATATGACCGTCTCTAAACCATCACGTCGAGCATGAAATATGCGTTTGAGCTGAAACTGAATAGAATGAACAGCCGGTATAACGGCAGCGCTTTGCTAGCGTATTAAGCTCAACCAAACGCTTCTTATATTAGATTAATCAGATATAGACAACATAAAAGTAATCTTACAACGTGCATCTGCAGAAAAGGACGCGAATGCGCACATGAACTTCACGCGCTAGTCTGAGTGTTCTCGCTAGTTTCTCTGTTGATCAGCTGATACACGGGGAACTAAGCACAGATCATTTACAGCATCATCATGTTCTCATTATAATGCTATGATTGGTGCTGCACATCTTGCACTAACCATTCAATGATCACAGTGATTCCAGACATCACTACAGTGCACGCCTCAGTTTCACTTTATTTCGCCGCGGTCTGGAGGCGGGCTGTATAACGTTAACCAATCAGACCTCCGGTACCGCGCAAAACGACGCAATAACCAATAAAAAAAAGAGACAAATATATTTTTTTCAGGGCGATCATCGTTCTCATGATCGATGATCGCTGTCACGTTCGAGTACTCGATTACTCGACCACTGTTGCCCATCCCTAACTTGAAATCGATTCAGTAACTTTTTAGCCAAAAATTGTGTGACTGAAATAAATATCTGGATACTGGTCAGTGCAGGTGAAGTTTCCTAGATTCCTTTTGTTTCTTGTAAGGGAATCAGGTATAAATTAATTATGGATATAAACAAACAAGTAAACAACAATTAATGGCAAATGCATTCAAATTTTATTTGAATAAAGTGCAACCAACAGTTTAGGTTGAATTAACAGGAAGTTAACATTTTCTGCTCTCATTTTCAATATTCAATACATTTTAATACATAAAAGCACAAAAGTGCAACCAACATTTCAACAGTAGGTTAACCTGCTACTTCTGCTTTTGTTTTCCAACATAAAAATATTACAATATTAATATCAAAAATAAAGTGCAACTAACTTCTCTTCAGGTTTAATTAATAAGGTTTACCAGCTACTTTTGCTGTTGTGTTTCAACATTAAAATAATATAAATACAATATAAATATCAAAAATAAAGTGCAACCAACATTTCTTCAGGTTGAATAAACTGGCTGAACCTGCTACTACTCTTAGTTTAATAAACAAACAATATTTAACAAAAGATAAAATGTAACCAACTACTCTTCAATGACTCTACAGATTTACAGATTTTTTTCCCCAAAAATATCAACTGATCAACATGATCTGACCGCAGAACACTTCTCTGTGCGTTCACTATGTCGCCAGCAGTACTAAAAACCCGCTCTGCTGGCATACTGGTGCAAGGAATGCACAGGTAACATTTAGCAAGGGATGAAAGTACAGGTAGCTCTTTCTCCTGGTGGCTTGATAATTTCTCGCTCGTTGGCTTCTCCTCTGCCATCCGCCATGCTATGTTTTGTTTTCTTAGCGCTGCTGCTGGTGCGTGGCGATGATGTCACAGATAGGCAGACTGAATCGAGTAACGTTTAACGCCTTTATAATTAAAAGTGCTAAGAAAAAACATCCATATAAAGTCTGACGTGCTTAAATCCAATGCGTTATTTCCTATTATCGATACAATCGATTGATTACCTTTTAAAACGATGTTAGATCGATATATGTCGTCCGGAAGGCCAACTGCCGAGCACAGATCGATGTAGTTAGATCATAGGAATATAAATCGATACATCGATGTAGTAGATGAATCGTTACACCCCTAATCTATATCCATCATAACTGCTCCACATGGCTCCAGGGGGCTAATAAAGGCCCTCTGAAGCGAAGCGATGCATTTGTGTAAGAAAAATATCCGTATTTAAAACTTTATAAAGTAGAATTTCTAACTTCCGGTGGACCGGCTTCTGTTTTCAATTTACGGTAAAAGTGTAACGCCTCTCCTAGCTCAAAATGCTTACGGAACGTCTGACAGCCTTTATTAACACCCTGGAGTCATGTGGACAGTGATGGGAATAACGGCGTTATAGATAAACGGCGTTACTAACGGAATTATTTTTTTCAATAACGAGTAATCAAACGAATTACTGTTTCTCCCGTTACAACACCGTTAGCGTTACTGAGAATAAAATGTGCCGTTACTATAATTGAGCTCACTGTAGTGGTTTTCATCCGAACAGGCACTCTATCAGTCGGACCTGCAATGTTTTTTTTTCTCTGGTTGGTTGGTGTGTGTGTGCGGGCGTGCGTGCGTGCATGCCATGCGTGTTGGGGGGTGGTACACATTTACACTATAGTAGGTCTACTGATAATATTTACAATAATGTATTGAATTTGATAGGTGTCTCTCACATTGTCCCACAGCAACATTACAATAGTGTACATTAATGTACAATGTTTTATAATAATAATTTATTCTATTTAGTGTCCAATTCATTCATTTAAAATATTGAATTTTGGGGGCGTCCAAGTTATTTTACATTTTTGAACATTTGGAAGAAGAAAAAAAGTAACACAGTAGATCCCTTTCGAGAGTACTTTCGTATTGCGTTTAGCTAAACTCTAGGGAATTTCATTTCCTCGAGATTTTGAAGCAAATTTTTATCCTAAAAATACCATGTAAAATGCAGTGCAGCTGCACAGCTCTCAGCAGGAAGCAGCTGTGTGCTGATTGGCTGTGCCGCTGCAACTGCAGGAACCTATGGCGAGGAGGATGACAGTCTTTCGCTTGCTGCATCTGAAAGCAGGTGGTCGGACACAGTCTCGGAGCACGCTACTTCGACGCGGACCTCAGTTGACGCTGAGCTTATGCGCCTGCTTACTAAGGCCGTGGACGACCTCGGTATTGACTGGTCTCAACCCCTGGAGCCCACGAGAAGCAGGCTGGACGAGTGGTTTTTTGAGAACCGCCACCACTCGACCACTCAAAAACCCGCTCCCTTCTTCCCAGAAGTCCACAATGAATTATCCAAGTCGTGGAAGGTGCCATTTTCATCTCGCGCCAAATCCACTTTTTCTCCCGCACTCTCGGTGGTCGATGTCGCTCAGGAAAAGGGATAACACGCTCTTCCTCCCCTTGAGTAAGCCGTCGCTGCACACCTTTGCCCGCCCTCCGCCAGGGGATGGCAGTCAAAGGCTGTACACCCATCTAAAGCCTGCCGCACTACTTCCAGCCTCACCGGTTGAGCATACGCCTCCGCCGGCCAGGCGGCTTCAGCGCTACACTCTATGGCGGTGCTTCAGGTCTTCCAGGCCAAACTCCTCCGTTCCCTGGACGGGTCTGTCCCTGATACCGAGGCCCTGAAGGACCTGCGCGGCACCACTTCCAAGGCCAACGCTCAGGCGATCGGCAGATGCATGGCCAGCTTGACGGTGTTGGAGCGCCATTTGTGGCTCAACCTAACTGAGATGAAACTCGAACAAGACCGCTTTCCTGGACGCGCCCATGTCGCCTTCAGGATTATTCGGTCCCTCTGTGGTTGGGTTCACAGAATGCTTCACCGAGGCGCAAATTCCTTCCAGCTCCTCCGCTAGCCATCACGCTAAGGCTGGACCAGCCCAGCCCACCAAAGCGGCGCCACCAGCTCACCAGCCTCGCACGGCTTCTAAGCCCGGACAGCGTTCCCGCTCTACGAGCCGCAGCAGACTGCCGGAGCGTCGAGGTCCCCGACCCAGCAATGTGTCGAAACCTGAGCCGCCGAAGCCATCCTAGCCAGAGGCACAAAGAGAAGGTGGATAATACCCGCTTTTGCCGGTTTACCACCTCGCTCTCTTCCAAAACGTTCCCCAGCGCCCTTCAACCAGGTGGCTGGGCACATTACATACACAGCCAACGAGCCCGCAAAAAAACGCACTTGCCTGTACTCAAACGCCATTTTCACGGCTACCCATATGAATCACAAAAGGGATTTTTTCTCTGTAGGCAGTGTGCCAGCATTAAAGCATGTACCCCTACACTCAATCAATCCCCCATGTTCCCCAGCCCCCTGGACTCAGGTGGCTGGAAACACTGTCCTCACTGTCAACTAGCCCGTACTCATTCGTGCTCGCCTGTACTCAAGCACCAATATTCTATGTACCCCGGCCCCCTGCACTCAGGCGGCGGGAAACATTTCTCTCCCAGTCAGAGAGCCCGTGAACAAACGCGCTCTGATAAGCGCCACTTTAACACAACATTATCGGGCCACCGAGTCCCTGTTACTCAGCGACTTGCCCCACAAATTAATTCAGCCCCTGGCTTCGAAGGCCGAGGCCTGGCAGGCCATTCCCGGCATTTCAAATGGGTGTTGAACATAATAGAACAAGGTTACTCGCTACAGTTTGCTCGCAGACCACCGCGCGACAACGGTGAGAAGCGACAAGTCATGTGCTTCGAACCGAAATATCAAAACTGTTAATGAAAGGGGCAGTGGAAGCCGTACACCCCTCACAGAGCGAGTCAGGCTTTTACAGTCGTTACTTCCTTGTACCAAAAAAGGACGGTGGTCTCAGGCCCATTCTAGATCTCAGACATCTGAACAAGGCCCTTATGAAGCGCCCGTTCAAGATGTTAAAAATGAAACAAATCCTTGCGCACATTCGCCCGGGATATTGGTTTTTCACTGTAGATTTAGAGGATGCCTATTTCCACATACAAATAGCCCCTCATCACAGGCCATTCTTGAGATTAGCCTTCGAGGGGAAAGTTTACCAATACAGGGTGCTACCCTTTGGTCTATCTCTGGCTCCCCGCACGTTTACGAAGTGCATGGAAGTGGCGCTAACCCCGGTGAGGCTTTCGGGGAATGAGAATTCTCAACTATCTCAACGACTGGCTCATAATAGCTCAGTCAGAGATACAGTTATTGAATCACAGATCTTGGCTTCTCAACCATTTGAAATGCTTGGGCCTCAGAATCAATGTGGCAAAGAGCTCATTGTCTCCCACACAGAACGTTTCGTCTCTGGGAACAGTGTTAGACTCACTTCAGAGTAACGCGCGACTAACGTCACAGCGCGCGCTCTCTGTTCGGAAACCGAGCGGTTTCCCTCAGGTCCGGTATCACTAAAAGCTTTCCTTCCGTACATAAAGCACCACCATGTGCTGATTCGAACGGACAGCAGGTCAGTGGTAGCCGATATAAATCGCCAGGGCGGTCTAAGATCTATTGGTCTACACACAATGGCGGAAAGAGTCCTAATATGAGCAGAGCACAACCTGAGCTCACTGAGAGCGACTCGTGTGCCAGGCATTCTGAATTTGGGTCCGGACATGCTGTCCAGGGGCAAAGTGTCCCTAGCAGAGTGGTCTCTTCACACACAAATGATTCAGACAATTTGGGACATGTTTGGAGAGGCAAAAGTGGATCTTTTTGCCTCACAAGACAATGCTCAATGCCTAATATATTTCTCCAAGCACAAGGACGCGTTGGCCCACGAATGGCCCAACCTTCCTCTTTATGCTTTTCCCCCAATCTCAATGTTACCTCAGTTCATAGAAAGGATCAGGGAGAGCAAATGCGCTGTGCTTTTAATAGCCCCTCTCTGGAGAAATCAACCATGGTTCTCACTGATAAGTCGGATGTCAGATACAGCCCCGTGGCCAATTCCACTGAGGAGAGACCTCCTCATGCAGGCGAAACGGCAGATCTGGCATCCCCATCACATGATCTATGGGCGCACCCATCAACGGGTACATGAGAACCTCTCTGAAAGTGTATTAAACACTATTTCTGAAGCTAGAGCCCCCGCGACCAGGCGGCTCTATTCAGGCAAATGGTCAGTCTTTTCGGACTGGTGTAAAGCACGAAGCCTGACCCCACATAATTGTGAAGTGTCAGAAGTGCTCACTTTTTTACAAGAGCTACTGGACACGGGTCGTTCCCCCTCCACGCTCAAAGTTTATGTGGCTGCTATAGCAGCGTACCACATTCAAGTGAATGGACTGTCACTAGGGAAGAACGATCTTATCGTGCGCTTCCTCAAAGGGGCTAGAAGGCTTCGTCCCCCTTCAGTCCCTATATGGGACCTGTGCAGCTGCACTGCGTTTTACATGGTATTTTTAGGATAAAAATTTGCTTCAAAATCTCGAGGAAAGGAAATTCCCCTAGCATTTAGCTAAGCGCAATACTCGTTCCCTCTTCTCAGGGAACCGAGGTTACTTAAGTAACCGAAGAGTTACTTTCCCTGGTAATTAGTTACTTTTATAATGATGTAACTCAGTTACTAACTCAGTTACTATTTGTAAGAAGTAACTAGTAACTATAACTAATTACTTTTTTAAAGTAACGTGCCCACCACTGCATGTGGAGCAGTTATGATGGATATAGATGCACTTTTATGGACTTCACTGCCATTATAAAGCTTGAAGAGCCAGGACTTTTTTTATATAACTCTGATTGTGTTCATCTGAAAGAAGAATGTCATATACACCCGATGACTTGAGGGTGAGTAAATCATGGGCTGATTTAAATTTTTTAGATGAACTAACCCTTTAACCCATCCTTAAACCTACACCACATCTGTCCCTAACCTTACCCGTATCCCATCTCAATAGCAGCACCAGTGTTTTGCAATACAATATGAACGCAATAAGTACACTGTACTTGTTTTTTGATGTAAGTACATAGTAGTTAAGACCACCTTATATAAAGTGGGACCCATAATTCAGATCAAAACATACAGTTTAGGACATGCAGTATGATTATCTGAGAAAGTGTCAAGCTGAATTGTCGGACATATTTTGATTAGTTTGTTGATGTTTATTCTTGATTTGTTTTTTCCAACTTCTTTACAGGTGCAACGATTCAGACCAACACAAAACTTGGACAAAGATTTGAGGTCCTTTCAAATGGTACTTTTGTGATTAAGAACGTCCAGCTGCAAGACAGAGGACAGTACATCTGCAATGCTCAAAACAAATTTGGCTCAGACCGCATGGTAGTTACCCTTGTTGTTCAGACTCAGCCTCCAAAAATCACGAGTTCAAGGGCCAGAGATGTCTCAGTGTTTTTAGGTAACCCAGTCAGCTTGGACTGTATTGCGTTGGGCAAACCAGAAGCTCAGATTTCATGGATTCTTCCAGATAGGACGTTTGTGCGAGACATTGGTACCCTTGACCGAAGATTATCTCTTTTTCCAAACGGAACACTGAGTATTCATTCAGCAAACTTTTCCAATAAAGGTGATTATAAGTGTATCGCCAGCAATGCAGCTGGAGCTGATACACTCACATACCACATTCGTGTTGCAGCGCTACCGCCAATAATTGTTGAGATGTCATATGAGACTATGTTTATGAATGTTGGAAGAAACGTATATGTGGATTGCACTGCTAAAGGAGAGCCATTCCCTCTTATTAAGTGGGTTCTTCCTGATGGCTCACAAATGAAGCCCACACAGTTTATTGGAAGCCGGACATTTATTTTCCCAAATGGAACACTTTATATAAAAAATGTCACTCCCAATGATTCAGGGAGTTATGAGTGCTCAGCAACCAACCTAGTGGGTTTTGCTAAAAGAACGGTGCAGATGGATGTTAGGCAAGAGGCTCCAGGCCCCTGGAAAGGCCTATACCAGCAACACAGTGTCACGGCAACTTTTGGATCCACAGTTTTCCTGCATTGCCCAGAGTCCATAGGTTCCCACAAAGGTACAGTCTGGAGACTGCCATCTAAAACCATACTGGAACATCAGTACAGGTAGCATGTTTTATGCAATTGAATAAAAGTTAAACGTATAAATGTTCTATCTAGCTGGATTTGAACATAAAAAAGAATTAAGAGTTAACATGCAAAAAAAAAGCTCTTTTTATTTAGTATTTTTGTCTTGTTTCCAGTCTAAATACCTAAAAAAAAATCTTAAATCAAGATGCTTTTACTAGATAAGTGAAATGACTTAAGAAATTTTTTCTTGTTTTCTGGGGGGTTTGCTTAAAACAAGTTAAATTGTCAATGGGGTAAGAAAAATAATATTGTTAGTGTTTGGGACAGAAACATGATTTCAAACAGAAACAAGATTATTTTTCTTACCCCGTTGGCAGATAATTAGCTTGTTTTACTTCATTTATATTTTTTTCCCCCCCAGAAAAAAAGAAAAAATATCTTACGTCATTTCACTTATCTGGTAAATGCATCTTGAGTTAAGAATTTTTAGGTATTTAGACTGGAAACAAGAAAAAAATACTAATAAGAAGAGCATTTTTGCAGTGTATCTGCTTAATAATGTAGGACGTTTTTTCCCCTTCATACTGTAACAACCCAGTGGGATTATTTAAGTCAAGCCATTACAGCTGTATTGTCATTTCTCCTTTATTAGTTAAGTTATATTTTTCTCTTTTGAGCAAATATTGGTCCTCGCTGTTCACACTGACATACGCTCTCAAACTCACAGCAGGCCAACTTCATCACTTGTGGAATTCAAACAATGTCTGGTGTAGATTAAACAAGCCGTCTGTCTCAGCCCAAACAACCCCTGCTGATCCAGACAATACTGTAACTGAGTGGGACATCAGGGGCAAATTATCTACTTCAAATGCTCAGTCAGCTATACAACAGGCTACTTAAAGCAGTTAGATAACTAATGTTTAACATTAATCAGTCATTATTATACCAAGAACTAAAATTTATCTAAATTAAATTGTTAAAAAAATCAAATTTTCTGAAATTTTGGGTCATACAACTTCAGCTACAAAGATTTAATGAAGAACCAATCCACCTTTTTTCCTGACGAGTCTTTTGCGTTTTGAATTATTGGCGGCACTTTCGGTTTGAGGAACTTCTAAAAAACACTGAAACAAATAATTTCAAATAATAAGGTTGTGCTACAAATAATCCTTATCAGTCAGTTTGACTGAATGATCTGTCAATTTCCCTTCATGTATTATTTTCAGACGTCAGGAGAATAACGTAAGTCTTGGTATTTTAATGTGATATCATATCACAAGAATATCTATGGCAAGAGCTGTGTGTGTGTCTGTTTGTGTGTGTGTGTGTGTGTGTGTGTGTGTGTGTGTGTGTGTGTGTGTGTGTGTGTGTGTGTGAGAGAGAGAGAGAGAGAGAGAGAGAGAGAGAGAGAGAGAGAGAGAGAGAGATTCAGTTAAACAACTAGTTTGTCTATATTAAAGGTCCCATGGCATGGCATTTTTCTATTATTTTATAATGTTTCCTGAGGTGTACTTATATTGTTAGTATGACTTTTACATCATAAAATGTCATAATTTAGAAATAAAAGGCATTTTTTCTATACTGCTGTTTGCCCTGTGGCTGAATGCCCTGCTTCAAGAGGCGTGTCTGCTGTGAGACTTCAGTAAAAACGCCCACTGTTGTGATTGGCTGACATCTTTGCATTTTAAATGAGCGGAGGGGGTGTGGTTTAACGAGGTCTACGAGGCACGAGCAGGCACAAGCTGCTGCCAGAGAGACAGACGGACCTGAGTTCACTTCACATCAGTTCTCAGCATGTCTGAACTGTTGCAGTTACAGCATTTACTTCAGGTTATTAGTCTATTTCTAGTCGGAGGGACTGTCACTCATGTCAGAAAGTTAGTAACTTTAGTAAATTATGGATCAGCGCTGACTGGAGACGCGAACCCTTTAGAACGATTCAGTCCGATTTGGTGAACTGGTTCGGTTCACTAAAAAGAACCGATTCAAAAGAATGATTCGTTCGCGAACCGGACATCACGGAGACGGAGCGATTGCTAACAAAGTTATTTATAGTAACTACTGAGTTGTGAGAGCGCTGTCTGTCAGCGCGAGTTTATTGTGTTTGTATCTGAGAGTTCTGAATAAACACGAGTCCCAGTCACACCGAGTCCGTCTTCATCATTATTACCAACTTTGTAACACATGCAAAGTACCATTACAGCTGTCGAGATGAACGAGTTAAAAGTAAGTGTTGATAATAGCATTATTTTTAAAATAAAATAAAAGCGTCAGTGACGCGCGTTGAGTACACAGCGCAAACAAAGACACAACAGCAGTAATCGAATGTAATCCAGTTTATTGTGGGGCTAGGCTGGCTAGCCCGGATATGCTCACGCTTACCCCCTGTCTGCTTAATCTCACGCCGCGTTTGGTGCCTCCGCTGTGGGCCAGATGCAGTACTGGGGGTCGGTGATGTTGAAGGCCGAGTCAGTGCAGCCCGAGCTTCGGCGTGTGTGAAGTTTATCTCTAAAGATCTGACTCTGCCGATGTTGAGCAGAAACTCATGACTGTATGCACATTTTGGAACCGATAGACGCGACGAGGACGTACAAAAACACTGACTCACAAGATAGAAATCACCGTTCTGTCTGGAGAGAGAGAGCTGCGTGTGCAGGAATAATAAATAATTAGCTACACATCAGAAATCACTGATCACAGATCAGAAGGAACTGAAAAAAGACTCCTGTTTTCATTTGTACATCCAAACACTGAGAAACTGCCAGCGTTCACTCGTTCACAAGTAATGATCTCTCCAGCGTTTGCATGGGCGTGCCAGATTCTCTGGGTGGAGGAAAGGGAGGTAACCGTTCCTGCTTGGACGTCAAACCAGGAGACTTCAGGATTGGCTCGTCTGGCCTGTCATTTTCTCAAAGGCAGAGAAAGACAGCCAGAACTCGGGTTTACACCGATCAACATTTCTATCCACTTGGGGACAATATTCAGGCTAGGGGAACACATATTAATGTTGAAAAACCTCATAAAATGATAATTTAATGCCATGGGACCTTTAAAAGACAACCTAAAAACTTTCAAACAAAGCCTTGTGAAGTCAACATTCAAAGTTTGTCTTGCCAGGAAAAACAAAGATTAAAGTAGTCCTCAGATGAAATGTTCTTTACAACAGCATTTCAGAGAAATTATGTTGTGGAGAAAGCTGCTGATAATGAACCCCATAAGTATACGGCAGTTAATACTGAATGTTAACGTGATTAAAATAAATTAACAGCTAGCTGTTGTTTATTAATTTACATTAACTATAATAATATTATTAACTGCAATCTCAAATTGATTAGATTAATTATGTTCAAACAACACACAAATTACTACGGTTTCGGAAAACTGATGCACACCACAATTCATAGTACTAGGTGGTTATGCAGTGAGTTACGTCATTATACGGGAAACGCACCCCTGAATGGATGTGGACTGCCCAGTCAGCTCTGTCAATCATGACCAAAAATGTACCTGTATCACAGTTTTTTGGGAGTTTTTTAGCTTTTTTGCAAAATCTCACCGGACACATGTATGACAAAATCTGACAAATAACAATTGTAAAGGACAGGGAAAAGAAATTGCACAGTGTGCAGCCAGCTTAGGAAGAATTATATGAGCTATTTTATTATATAAGTTAATTACTATGTAAGAATTCAGCTATCATAAAAAGATGTAAACAATTTCTCTCTTTTTTTTCTCAGTCCACAACGGCACATCACTGCTTTCCCCAATGGCACTCTGAGAATTCTGAGACTGACTGAGAAAGATGGAGGCAATTATCTGTGCATGTATCAAAGACCAAATGGTGAGGACATGGAGCTGTTCCAAATAGAGGTTCTCATGAGGCCACCAAGGATAGAGAACACTGGGGCACAATATAAAAGAGTTGCTAATGGAGACAACTTCCTGGTGGACTGTGTTGCTTCTGGCCTTCCAGACCCAGAGGTTTCATGGAGCCTCCCAGATGGCACAATGATCAACAATGCCCTGCAGTCGGATGACAGTGGAACCCGTAACCGGCGCTATATCATCTTTGGGAATGGAACACTTTTGTTGCAACAAATGGGGAAAAGGGATGAAGGCAATTATACATGCTACGCTAAGAACACCCTGGGGGAGGATGCAATGAAAGTAAGTGTCCAAGTGGTGCCAAACTCACCTCAAATATCTTCTAAAGAGCAGGTATCCTTGTGGGCACCTTTCGGGCAATCAGTCCAAATGAAGTGTGATGCTACAGGCGTTCTACCACCTACGATCATCTGGATCTCGCCGAGGAATGAGATAATTACCTCATCTTCGGTCAAATACCAAATCCTAAACGATGGGACTCTGATCATAAAAAAGCTGACTTTGGCTGACCAGGGAAAGTATGCCTGTGTGGCACGGAACCCCGCCGGAGATAACATCAGGAATGTGAAGCTTCTAGTTGAGGTTAAAGGGCCGCAAATCAATGGACAGAGTGGGCGAACAGAGAACAAAGTTTTAGCAGTGTATTACCAGACACTGTTGCTGGACTGCAAAGCAGAGGGTATGCCCGAGCCACAGATCACTTGGACCACACCTTATAGCATGTCTCTACCCACCCCATATTTGGGAGGCAGGTTCCAAGTCCACAAGAATGGCACTCTTGAATTGAGGGGCATTCGAAAGACTGACGAAGGTCGGTTTCTGTGCATAGCCAAGAATTTCTTAGGGGAAGCAAGTCTAGCAGTTAACCTGGAAGTTGCATCACTTGCTGAGAAGCCAAGCTTTCCAGTGCCTAACATAGAGGTCCTTCCTCTCAAACCAGATGGTGATGACATATCTTTGGAGTGCCGTGCTACAGGAAAACCAAAGCCAGAGTTTCTCTGGATTCTACCAAATGGAACAGCACTGAATCCAGGCATGAAACTTCAGCGGTTCACTCACTACCTGGGAAATGGGACTTTACGCATTATGCAGCCAGGTGTCATTGACAAAGGTGTATATCGATGCTTGGCCAAAAATGTTGCAGGACAAGCAGAAAAGCGTTATGCTTTAGAACCTGGACAGAAGCCTCAAATTAGAAGTACTGCTGCTACAATAAAGATTTCATTTGGGCAGACACTAAATATGCCATGCAATGTGGATGGTTGGCCTCAGGTAACAATTACATGGACTCTTCCAAATGGCCTGATCTTGGAAAAGCCTCAAGTTATTGGAAGAGTAACATATTTATCTAACGGCACACTTCAGGTAAAAGAAACTTCCAAATTTGATAGAGGAACATATACCTGCAAAGCCACAAACACATTTGGATCATCAACATTGTCATATCCGGTGAGTATTATGGTGTTTCCACCTCAAATCACTCATGCTCCACCTTCAATGACCAGAGTTAACAGGGGGTCTCCTGTGATTCTGAACTGCATAGCTGCTGGCATACCCAAACCAGACATTTCTTGGACTCTGCCTGGACGCACCACACTTGTACCCAATAGTCGCTTCACAGCACAGGGTGGAATTCACATGACAGAGGAGGGAAATTTAGTCATACAGGACCCAGGCCTCATGAACTCAGGGATTTACAAATGTAATGCTAGAAATGCCTTGGGAACGGACTTCAAAGCAACATACCTTCAAGTGAGCTGAGCAATAGACCAGCATAATCCATTAGATAAATTAGCTTTGCAATTAAGAAAAGTTAATGCATTAACAATGCATGGGATTTTTTTCCTGAAAACAAAACAAAATATGTGTGTGTGTGTGTGTGTGTGTGTGTGTGTGTGTGTGTGTGTGTGTGTGTGTGTGTGTGTGTGTGTGTGTGTGTGTGTGTGTGTGTGTGTGTGTGTGTGTTTTGTGAAATATCAGGACACAAATGTGTATAATGACATGGGTATGACATAGGTATTACAAAAAGAGGGTGAAATATGAGGACGTTCCCCATGTCCTCACTTTTCAAAATGCTTATAAATCATACAGAATGAGGTTTTTTTTCACAGAAAGTAAACTGCACAGTTTCCTGTGATGGGTAGGTTTAGGGGCAGGGGCAGTGTAAGGGGATAGAACATTTATTTTGTACAGGTTTGTACGGTATAAAAACCATTACGCCTATGGAATGTCCTCACATTTCACAAAAACAAACGTGTGTGTGTGTGTGTGTGTGTGTGTGTGTGTGTTTATGTATTGTACTTAAAAAGTGCACCAAAGCACTTAAAATACCCTCATCAATGTTGTCATTTTCATTTTTGGGTGAACTATCCCTTTAAATGTTGGACTTTTTTAAACAGTCATGCTTTGTTAGCTTTGAATCTGCCCATTCATTGAACCAAAGATAAGATGTTTTTAGTATTCTGTATTTAATTTATAAAAAACATTGGTTTGTACATATTTATATATTCCACAGAGTAAACAATCATTTTACACACCTTTTCCTAACATAAATTGTACATAAAACATTCCAGAATGTCTGCAATTGAACTGTCTGATATGAACTGTCTGTTGAATTTCTTGCATTCTTCAGTGCGTTAGAACAAAATGGCCTTGTCAGAGTAGAATGAGGCAATGTATGGTACAAATGTTGCTATTGATGTGGTAGCTGCACAAAAAATAAGACAAGAATACAATTATGTAAGATACTTACTGCCACACTGGGCAAATAAATAATACTATTATGGTCTTTTTGTTTCAACTCTTTAATATATAACATTTATTGTATAAAATGCCACAATTGCACAATGTTACTAAATAAGTGAATGTGGGCCTACATTAATTTTAAATGTAAGTCACCACATTAATGAATCAAGCAATATTAGCACTTCATGTATAGGAAATAAAAATCACAATGGGATATGAATGAGATCATCTCGTAGACAACAGTGATATTAAATGGAGACATTTTTTAGTGTTAATCTGATTTGTCTGCTCTAGAGTTTGAGAAGAGATCTCCAAAATGTCACAACATGTGCAATAGATTAGCCAAGAAAGATACTAAAGTTTGCAAACAAAAGTCTGGGCCCGTATTTATCAAGCTTCTCGAAGTGCCATTTTAGTCTTAAGTGCAGAATCACTCTCACTCTCCCAGTTATTTAAGACAGCTCAAGAGGTCTCTCAAGTGCTTAGTCCAGTTCCAGTTGGCCTTGTGATGGCACTGAGGAAGTACTGAAAGAAATCTTTCAGGAGAGGAAGAATGTTTTTGAAATGTTTGACGATGAGCAGTTAATCAAACAGTATCGTTTGGACAGAGCAGGCATCATCACTGCATGAAAAGTGGGATTTTCGACCCCGTAAACGCCTGTAGACACCCGGAAATCTCCCTAATTTTCGGCAGTTTTCGACAATTTAGAGGCAGCGAACGTCGCGTTCGTCTGTGCCACAAATTGTCGTAAACGAACCATGACGTAGGTGGAGAGCCCCCCGCTGAGAGACCGCGGAGGTGCGACACCTCTAATTAGCATATGAATAGCAGCGAAACCAGAGAGTCAACGGCCTGACTTGAATTTACTCACTCAGTATTGGCTGAAGCCACTACTTTTAAACAAGAAAAATCCCTCGTGATTGGTTGGCAGATCACTGCAAACCAATCATTATTGGTCACCCTGGCTCATTATAAATGTAAACCCCAATAATACTAATAATAAATATAGCTGCAAGCAGCAATACCGGGGCCAAGCGCAAAGAAGAAGACAAGACATGCCAAAATGCTGGCAGTGTCAGATCAACTGGAGAAATGAGCAATTAATCACGTTTTAAGATGATTTTAAGCAAAAGGCTGAAAATGCATTGTAGTCTGAGAGTGTCAGACCAACTGCAACAATTAACAATTATACAGTTTAAGAAGATTAGGCAAAATGGCTGAAATATCATATATTGAGTCACTGATAATGTAAGTTAATGGTTTATCACTTTTGACCAATAGGTGGCACAGATACGAAATTGATGTGGTGTGGTCAGAATAAGGGAACAATGACACATGCAAAGTTTGATGCCAATATGTCAAAGCATTGCAGAGATACAGCCTCAAGAGTAATTTTGGCATAATGGCTCAACTTCGTCGCTGCGGTTTACAAAAACGGTTTCATCTATTGATGCAAAATCCCTAACTTTTTGTTGACACAGTCTGAAGATGATACGATTCGATTTTGGTGGAAATTGGACAAACGGTCTAGGATGAGTTTGAAAAAGTAGGTTTTGATCAAATAAGAACATTGAGGACAGGATGTTTGACCAAATATGGAAAAATTAGTATCTCTGTTCTCGGCATGAGCCAATGACTGTATTATGACCAGTTTCATTAAACTAGGCTAATTTAATCAAAAGTTATTAGCATGTTTGTAAATTTTGTTATAACCTCTGACCACAAGGTGGCACTGCCCCAAAACGTTTTGAGTACCTTCAAAGCATGGTGCGGAAGACATGATTTTTGGACAAACAGTTCAAAAGTTATAAGCAAAAATAGCCATTTTTTGTATCTCCGGACCAGTAGGTGGCACTGCGCCGAAACGCTGCATGTTGCTTCAGGTCATGCTTGTGATGACATATACCAAGATTGGTTTGAATACGATAAAGCGTTGTGGAGATATAGGCTTATGAGTTTTTTTGCAACCGCTACGCAAAATTTGTGTGCGCGTTTATCGAAAACGATTTGACAAATCAACTTGATTTGCAAGATTTTTTGTCAGCATGGTCTGAAGATGATCTGGTTCAATTTTCGTGCAAATCGGACAAACCGTCTAGGACGAGTTCGTAAAAGTAGGTTTTTTTGAAAATTAAAAATGGCGGGGAAATTATCATGACCGAAAATGACATCATAGGTTGCAATTGAATCGGCATGAGCCAATGACTCTATTATGACCAGTTTCAATATACTAGGCTAATTTAATCAAAAGTTATTAGCATTTTTGTCAAGTTTGTTATATCTTTTGACCACAAGGTGGCACTGCCCTAAAACTTTTTGAGTACCTTCAGGGCATAGCAAGGAAGTAACATACCGAGTTTAGTAACAATATACTAATGCATTTGTAAAATATAGCATTTTTTGACAAAATTCAAAATGGCCGACAGCCAAAATGGCCGATATGGTAAAATTGAATATCAGACGACTCGGCATGCCGTCCTGAATGTAACGAGACCACTTTTATGATTTTTGGACAAACAGTTCAGAAGTTATAAGCAAAAATAGCAATTTTTCGTATCTCCGGACCAGTAGGTGGCGCTGCGCCGAAACGCTTTATGTTGCCTCAAGTCATGCTTGTGATGACATGTACCAAGTTTGGTTTGAATACGATAAAGCGTTGCGGAGATATTGCCTTAAGTGTGTTTTTGCAACCGCTACGTAAAATTTGTTTGCGCGTTTATCGCAAATGATTTGACGAATCAACTTGATTTGCAAGATTTTTTGTCAGCATGGTCTGAAGATGATCTGGTTAAATTTTCGTGCAAATCGGATGAACCGTCTAGGACGAGTTCGTAAAAGTAAGTTTTTCGGAAAATTCAAAATGGCGGGAAAATTTTTATGACGGAAAATGACGTCATAGGGTGCAATCGATTTGTCTTGAGCCAAGGAATCAGAGGAAAAAAGAATTTTGTTTCTAGCCCTTATGGTTCAAAAGTTATTAGCATAAACATGAGTCAAATTTTGGACTGATGGTGGCGCTAGAGGGATTGAGTTTGAGACTCCAAATTTGCTACGGTGACATTTCAGACTGTCCTCTATTAGTGTGCCAAATTTCACAACTTTTTACCATACGGTTCTATGGGCTGCCATAGACTTCGTGGCGGAAGAAGAAGAAGAAGAAGAAGATGAAATATAGCTGCAAGCAGCAATACCGGGGCCAAGCGCAAAGAAGAAGACAAGACATGCCAAAATGGCTGGCAGTGTCAGATCAACTGGAGCAATGAGCAATTAATCACGTTTTAAGATGATTTTAGGCAAAAGGCTGAAAAATGCATTGTAGTCTGAGAGTGTCAGACCAACTGCAACAATTAACAATTATACAGTTTAAGAAGATTAGGCAAAATGGCTGAAATATCATATATAGAGTCACTAATAATATAAGTTGATGGTTTATCACTTTTGACCAATAGGTGGCGCAGTTACGAAATAAATATGGCGTGGTCAAAATAAGGGAACAATGACACATGCAAAGTTTGATACCAATATGTCAAAGCATTGCAGAGATACAGCCTCAAGAGTCATTTTGGCATCATGCCTCAAATTCGTCGCTGCGGTTTACAAAAACGGTTTCATCTATTGATGCAAAATCCCTAACTTTTTGTTGATACAGTCTGAAGATGATACGATTTGATTTTGGTGGAAATCGGACAAACGGTCTAGGATGAGTTTGAAAAAGTAGATTTTGATCAAATAAGAACAATGAGGACAGGATGTTTGACCAAATATGGCAAAATTAGTATCTATGTCCTCGGCATGAGCCAATACATGTATTATGACCAGTTTCATCAAACTAGGCTAATTTAATCAAAAGTTATTAGCATTTTTGTAAATTTTGTTATAACCTTTGACCACAAGGTGGCACTACCCCAAAACTTTTTGAGTACCTTCAAAGCATGGTGCGGAAGACACATACCAAGTTTCGTAACGATAGACTAATGCCTTTGTAAAATATAGCATTTTTTGACAAAATTCAAAATGGCCGACAGCCAAAATGGCCGATATGGTAAAATTGAATATCAGACGACTCGGCATGCCGTCCTGAATCTAACGAAACACCTTTTATGATTTTTGGACAAACGGTTCAAAAGTCATAAGCAAAAATAGCCATTTTTTGTATCTCCGGACCAGTAGGTGGTGCTGTGCCGAAATGCTGCATGTTGCCTCAAGTCATGCTTGTGATGACATGTACCAAGATTGGTTTGAATACGATAAAGCGTTGCGGAGATATAGCCTTATGAGTGTTTTTGCAACCGCTACGCAAAATTTGTGTGCGCGTTTATCAAAAACGATTTGACAAATCAACTTGATTTGCAAGATTTTTTGTCAGCATGGTCTGAAGATGATCTGGTTCAATTTTCGTGCAAATCGGACAAACCGTCTAGGACGAGTTCGTAAAAGTAGGTTTTTTGGAAAATTAAAAATGGCGGGGAAATTATCATGACCGAAAATGACTTCATAGGGTGCAATTAAATCGGCATGAGCCAATGAATGTATTACGACCAGTTTCATTTAACTAAGCTAATTTAATCAAAAGTTATTAGCATTTTTGTAAATTTTGTTATAACCTTTGACCACAAGGTGGCACTGCCCCAAAACTTTTTGAGTACCTTCAAAGCATGGTGCAGAAGACACATACCAAGTTTCGTAACGATAGAATAATGAGTTTGTAAAATATAGTATTTTAGCACATAATTCAAAATGGCCGACAGCCAAAATGGCCGATTTGGTAAAATTGAATATCAGACGACTCGGCATGCCTTCCTGAATCTAACGAGGCCACTTTTATGATTTTTGGACAAACGGTTCAAAAGTTATAAGCAAAAATAGCCATTTTTCATATCTCCGGACCAGTAGGTGGCGCTGCGCCGAAACACTGCATGTTGCCTCATGTCATGCTTGTGATGACATGTACCAAGTTTGGTTTGAACACGATAAAGCGGTGCGGAGATATTGCCTTAAGTGTGTTTTTGCAACTGCTACGTAAAATTTGTTTGCACGTTTATCGAAAAGGATTTGACGAATCAACTTGATTTGCAAGATTTTTTGTCAGCATGGTCTGAAGATGATCTGGGTCAATTTTCGTGCAAATCGGTTGAACCGTCTAGGACGAGTTCGTAAAAGTAGGTTTTTCGGTTAATTAAAAATGGCGGGAAAATTTTTATGACGGAAAATGACGTCATAGGGTGCAATCGAATTGTCTTGAGCCAAGGAATCAGAGGAAAAAAGAATTTTGTTTCTAGCCCTTATGGTTCAAAAGTTATTAGCATAAACATGAGTGCAATTTTGGACTGATGGTGGCGCTAGAGGGATTGAGTTAGAGACTCCAAACTTGCTATGGAGACACTTGAGACCGTCTTCTATAAGTGTGCCGAATTTCATAACTTTTTACCATACGGTTCTATGGGCTGCCATAGACTTCGTGGCGGAAGAAGAAGAAGAAGATGAAATATAGCTGCAAGCAGCAATACCGGGGCCAAGCGCAAAGAAGAAGACAAGACATGCCAAAAAAGCTGGCAATGTCAGATCAACGGCAGCAATGAGCAATTAAAGACCTATTAAGGTGATTTTAGGCAAAATTGCTTTAAAATGATAAATACAGTCAATAATAATGATTTAATGATTTATCACTTTCAACCAATAGGTGGCACAGTTACGAAATTGATGTGGTGTGGTCAGAATAAGGGAACAATGACACATGGAAAGATTGGTGTCAATATATCAAAGCAGAGTGTCAATATAGTGTCAATATGTCATTGATGGCCAATTTCAAGTTTCGTAATGATACACCAATTCATTTGTGAAGCATAGCATTTTATATCATAAAACTGCATTGTAGTCAATGGGAATTTCATGTTTTGTTCTATTATAGCGCCACCAAGTGGCACAATCCTATCATTTTTTTTATGTGTCCTTGGAGTGAGCCCATACATGTCTGTGTCAATTTTGGTGAAAATATCTTGTTTAGTTTTGGAGTTATATACATTCATATGAAAAAACACATAAAAAATGACTGACACCTGACTTTGATTGGATTTTACACCCCCTTACTATCAATATTTTGACATTTGATAATTAGCGTACAGCTATCGACCTATGTTTCCGAACTTCTGAAGCTGGTTTCGTCTCGATCGGACTAGCGGTTTCGAAGATATCAGCTAATGTTTTTAAAGTGCTAAATTTGCTTTCCTGTAGCTCAAACAGTAGAGCATGGCGCTAGCAATGCCAAGGTCATGGGTACGATTCCCAGGGAAAGCAAGAACTGACAAAATGTAAAATGTGTGCCTTGAATGCAATGTAAGTCGCTTTGGATAAAAGCGTCTGCCAAATGCATAAATGTAAATGTAAATGTAAATGTAAATGTAAATTACAACGCTGCACAAATAATACGCCGAAACCTGGCAAGTCTGGTATCGTTGGACTCTGCGAGGATTCAGGAGACAAAAAAGTTACTCTCATGAAAATAAGTCAATCTCACCTAAAGTTATAAGCATTTGAAAAAAAAATTCTCCACTAGGTGGCGCTGTTTCGAAACTTCTTGGGCTCATTCAGGGCACCGTGTTGATGACCCAAACCGAGTTTCGTAACAATCCGTTCATGTGTTCATAAAATACAGCATTTTAGCACATAATTCAAACTGGCCGGCAGCCAAAATGGCCGATATGGTAAAAATGAATATCAGACGACTCGGCATGCCGTCCTGAATGTAATGAGACAACTTTCATGATTTTTGGACAAACGGTTCAAAAGTTATAAGCAAAAACAGACATTTGTTGTATCTCCGGACCAGTAGGTGGCGCTGCGCCGAAACGCTGCATGTTGCCTCATGTTATGCTTGTGATGACATGTACCAAGTTTGGTTTGAACACGATAAAGCGTTGCGGAGATATTGCCGTAAGTGTTTTTTTTTAACCGCTACGTAAAATTTGTGTGCACGTTTTTCGCAAACAATTTGACGAATCAACTTGATTTGCAAGATTTTTTGTCAACATGGTCTGAAGATAATCTGGTTCAATTTTCGTGCAAATCGGATGAACCGTCTAGGACGAGTTCGCAAAAGTAGGTTTTTCGGTTAATTAAAAATGGCGGGAAAATTATTATGACGGAAAATGACGTCATAGGGTGCAATTGAATCGTCTTAAGCCAAGGAATCAGAGGAAAAAATAATTTTGTTTCTAGCCCTTATGGTTCAAAAGTTATTAACATAAACATGAGTGCAATTTTCGACTGATGGTGGCGCTAGAGGGATTGAGTTAGAGACTCCAAACTTGCTATGGAGACACTTGAGACCGTCCTCTATAAGTGTGCCGAATTTCATAACTTTTTACCATATGGTTCTATGGGCTGCCATAGACTTCGTGGCGGAAGAAGAAGAAGAAGAAGAAGATGAATAATAATAAATATAGCTGCAAGCAGCAATACCGGGGCCAAGCGCAAAGAAGAAGACAAGACATGCCAAAATGGCTGGCAGTGTAAGATCAACTGGAGCAATGAGCAATTAATCACGTTTTAAGATGATTTTAAGCAAAAGGCTGAAAATGCATTGTAGTCTGAGAGTGTCAGACCAACTGCAACAATTAACAATTATACAGTTTAACAAGATTAGGCAAAATGGCTGAAATATCATATATTGAGTCACTGATAATGTAAGTTAATGGTTTATCACTTTTGACCAATACTTTGACCAGTTACGAAATGTATGTGGTGTGGTCAGAATAAGGGAACAATGACACATGCAAAGTTTGATGCCAATATGTCAAAGCATTGCAGAGATACAGCCTCAAGAGTCATTTTGGCATAATGGCTCAACTTCGTCACTGCGGTTTACAAAAATGGTTTCATCTATTGATGCAAAATCCATAACTTTTTGTTGACACAGTCTGAAGATGATACGATTCGATTTTGGTGGAAATTGGACAAACGGTCTAGGATGAGTTTGAAAAAGTAGGTTTTGATCAAATAAGAACATTGAGGACAGGATGTTTGACCAAATATGGAAAAATTAGTATCTCTGTTCTCGGCATGAGCCAATGACTGTATTATGACCAGTTTCATTAAACTAGGCTAATTTAATCAAAAGTTATTAGCATGTTTGTAAATTTTGTTATAACCTCTGACCACAAGGTGGCACTGCCCCAAAACGTTTTGAGTACCTTCAAAGCATGGTGCGGAAGACATGATTTTTGGACAAACAGTTCAAAAGTTATAAGCAAAAATAGCCATTTTTTGTATCTCCGGACCAGTAGGTGGCGCTGCGCCGAAACGCTGCATGTTGCTTCAGGTCATGCTTGTGATGACATATACCAAGATTGGTTTGAATACGATAAAGCGTTGTGGAGATATAGGCTTATGAGTGTTTTTGCAACCGCTACGCAAATTTTGTGTGCGCGTTTATCGAAAACGATTTGACAAATCAACTTGATTTGCAAGATTTTTTGTCAGCATGGTCTGAAGATGATCTGGTTCAATTTTCGTGCAAATCGGACAAACCGTCTAGGACGAGTTCGTAAAAGTAGGTTTTTTGGAAAATTAAAAATGGCGGGGAAATTATCATGACCAAAAATGACATCATAGGTTGCAATTAAATCGGCATGAGCCAATGACTCTATTATGACCAGTTTCAATATACTAGGCTAATTTAATCAAAAGTTATTAGCATTTTTGTCAAGTTTGTTATATCTTTTGACCACAAGGTGGCACTGCCCTAAAACTTTTTGAGTACCTTCAGGGCATAGCAAGGAAGTCACATACCGAGTTTAGTAACAATATACTAATGCATTTGTAAAATATAGCATTTTTTGACAAAATTCAAAATGGCCGACAGCCAAAATGGCCGATATGGTAAAATTGAATATCAGACGACTCGGCATGCCGTCCTGAATGTATCGAGACCACTTTTATGATTTTTGGACAAACAGTTCAGAAGTTATAAGCAAAAATAGCAATTTTTCGTATCTCCGGACCAGTAGGTGGCGCTGCGCCGAAACGCTGTATGTTGCCTCAAGTCATGCTTGTGATGACATGTACCAAGTTTGGTTTGAATACGATAAAGCGTTGCGGAGATATTGCCTTAAGAGTGTTTTTGCAACCACTACGTAAAATTTGTTTGCGCGTTTATCGCAAATGATTTGACGAATCAACTTGATTTGCAAGATTTTTTGTCAGCATGGTCTGAAGATGATCTGGTTCAATTTTCGTGCAAATCGGATGAACCGTCTAGGACGAGTTCGTAAAAGTAGGTTTTTCGGAAAATTCAAAATGGCGGGAAAATTTTTATGACGGAAAATGACGTCATAGGGTGCAATGGAATCGTCTTGAGCCAAGGAATCAGAGGAAAAAAGAATTTTGTTTCTAGCCCTTATGGTTCAAAAGTTATTAGCATAAACATGAGTAAAATTTTGGACTGATGGTGGCGCTAGAGGGATTGAGTTTGAGACTCCAAATTTGCTACGGTGACATTTCAGACTGTCCTCTATTAGTGTGCCAAATTTCACAACTTTTTACCATACGGTTCTATGGGCTGCCATTGACTTCGTGGCGGAAGAAGAAGAAGAAGATGAATAATAATAATAAGAACGGGAACGGTTTCAATAGGTGCCTTCGCACCTTCGGTGCTTGGCCCCTAATAAATATAGCTGCAAGCAGCAATACCGGGGCCAAGCGCAAAGAAGAAGACAAGACATGCCAAAATGGCTGGCAGTGTCAGATCAACAGGAGCAATGAGCAATTAATCACGTTTTAAGATGATTTGAAGCAAAAGGCTGAAAATGCATTGTAGTCTGAGAGTGTCAGACCAACTGCAACAATTAACAATTATACAGTTTAAGAAGATTAGGCAAAATGGCTGAAATATCATATATTGAGTCACTGATAATGTAAGTTAATGGTTTATCACTTTTGACCAATAGGTGGCACAGATACGAAATTGATGTGGTGTGGTCAGAATAAGGGAACAATGACACATGCAAAGTTTGATGCCAATATGTCAAAGCATTGCAGAGATACAGCCTCAAGAGTCATTTTGGCATAATGGCTCAACTTCGTCGTTGCGGTTTACAAAAACGGTTTCATCTATTGATGCAAAATCCCTAACTTTTTGTTGACACAGTCTGAAGATGATACGATTCGATTTTGGTGGAAATTGGACAAACGGTCTAGGATGAGTTTGAAAAAGTAGGTTTTGATCAAATAAGAACATTGAGGACAGGATGTTTGACCAAATATGGAAAAAATAGTATCTCTGTTCTCGGCATGAGCCAATGACTGTATTATGACCAGTTTCATTAAACTAGGCTAATTTAATCAAAAGTTATTAGCATGTTTGTAAATTTTGTTATAACCTCTGACCACAAGGTGGCACTGCCCCAAAACGTTTTGAGTACCTTCAAAGCATGGTGCGGAAGATATGATTTTTGGACAAACAGTTCAAAAGTTATAAGCAAAAACAGCCATTTTTTGTATCTCCGGACCAGTAGGTGGCGCTGCGCCGAAACACTGCATGTTGCCTCAAGTCATGCTTGTGATGACATGTACCAAGTTTGGATTGAATACGATAAAGCATTGTAGAGATATAGCCTTATGAGTGTTTTTGCAACCGCTACGTAAAATTTGTGTGCACGTTTATCAAAAACGATTTGACGAATCAACTTGATTTGCAAGATTTTTTGTCAGCATGGTCTGAAGATGATCTGGTTCAATTTTCGTGCAAATCGGACAAACCGTCTAGGACGAGTTCGCAAAAGTAGGTTTTTTGGAAAATTAAATATGGCGGGGAAATTATCATAACCGAAAATGACGTCATAGGATGCAATTGAATCGGCATGAGCCAATGAATGTATTATGACCAGTTTCATTATACTAAGCTAATTAAATCAAAAGTTATTAGCATTTTTGTCAAGTTTGTTATAACTTTTGACCACAAGGTGGCACTGCCCCAAAACTTTTTGAGTACCTTCAGGGCATGGAGTGGAAGTCACATACCGAGTTTAGTAACAATACACTAATGCATTTGTAAAATATAGCATTTTAGCACATAATTCAAAATGGCCGACAGCCAAAATGGGCGATATGGTAAAATTGAATATCAGACGACTCGGCATGCCGTCCTGAATCTAACGAGACCACTTTTATGATTTTTGGACAAACGGTTCAAAAGTTATAAGCAAAAACAGCCATTTTTTGTATCTCCGGACCAGTAGGTGGCGCTGCGCCGAAACACTGCATGTTGCCTCAAGTCATGCTTGTGATGACATGTACCAAGTTTGGTTTGAATACGATAAAGCGTTGCGGAGATATTGCCTTAAGAGTGCTTTTGCAAACGCTACATAAAATTTGTTTGCGCGTTTATCGCAAATGATTTGACGAATCAACTTGATTTGCAAGATTTTTTGTCAGCATGGTCTGAAGATGATCTGGTTCAATTTTCGTGCAAATCGGATGAACCGTCTAGGACGAGTTCGTAAAAGTAGGTTTTTCGGAAAATTCAAAATGGCGGGAAAATTTTTATGACGGAAAATGACGTCATAGGGTGCAATGGAATCGTATTGAGCCAAGGAATCAGAGGAAAAAAGATTTTTGTTTCTAGCCCTTATGGTTCAAAAGTTATTAGCATAAACATGAGTCAAATTTTGGACTGATGGTGGCGCTAGAGGGATTGAGTTTGAGACTCCAAATTTGCTACGGTGACATGTCAGACTGTCCTCTATTAGTGTGCCAAATTTCACAACTTTTTACCATACGGTTCTATGGGCTGCCATAGACTTCGTGGCGGAAGAAGAAGAAGAAGAAGAAGAAGAAGAAGAAGATGAATAATAAATATAGCTGCAAGCAGCAATACCGGGGCCAAGCGCAAAGAAGAAGACAAGACATGCCAAAATGGCTGGCAGTGTCAGATCAACTGGAGCAATTAGCAATTAATCACGTTTTAAGATGATTTTAAGCAAAAGGCTGAAAATGCATTGTAGTCTGAGAGTGTCAGACCAACTGCAACAATTAACAATTATACAGTTTAAGAAGATTAGGCAAAATGGCTGAAATATCATATATTGAGTCACTGATAATGTAAGTTAATGGTTTATCACTTTTGACCAATAGGTGGCACAGATACGAAATTGATGTGGTGTGGTCAGAATAAGGGAACAATGACACATGCAAAGTTTGATGCCAATATGTCAAAGCATTGCAGAGATACAGCCTCAAGAGTAATTTTGGCATAATGGCTCAACTTCGTCGCTGCGGTTTACAAAAACGGTTTCATCTATTGATGCAAAATCCCTAACTTTTTGTTGACACAGTCTGAAGATGATACGATTCGATTTTGGTGGAAATTGGACAAACGGTCTAGGATGAGTTTGAAAAAGTAGGTTTTGATCAAATAAGAACATTGAGGACAGGATGTTTGACCAAATATGGAAAAATTAGTATCTCTGTTCTCGGCATGAGCCAATGACTGTATTATGACCAGTTTCATTAAACTAGGCTAATTTAATCAAAAGTTATTAGCATGTTTGTAAATTTTGTTATAACCTCTGACCACAAGGTGGCACTGCCCCAAAACGTTTTGAGTACCTTCAAAGCATGGTGCGGAAGACATGATTTTTGGACAAACAGTTCAAAAGTTATAAGCAAAAATAGCCATTTTTTGTATCTCCGGACCAGTAGGTGGCGCTGCGCCGAAACGCTGCATGTTGCTTCAGGTCATGCTTGTGATGACATATACCAAGATTGGTTTGAATACGATAAAGCGTTGTGGAGATATAGGCTTATGAGTGTTTTTGCAACCGCTACGCAAAATTTGTGTGCGCGTTTATCGAAAACGATTTGACAAATCAACTTGATTTGCAAGATTTTTTGTCAGCATGGTCTGAAGATGATCTGGTTCAATTTTCGTGCGAATCGGTCAAACCGTCTAGGACGAGTTCGTAAAAGTAGGTTTTTAGTAAAATTAAAAATGGCGGGGAAATTATCATGACCGAAAATGACATCATAGGTTGCAATTGAATCGGCATGAGCCAATGACTCTATTATGACCAGTTTCAATATACTAGGCTAATTTAATCAAAAGTTATTAGCATTTTTGTCAAGTTTGTTATATCTTTTGACCTCAAGGTGGCACTGCCCTAAAACTTTTTGAGTACCTTCAGGGCATAGGAAGGAAGTCACATACCGAGTTTAGTAACAATATACTAATGCATTTGTAAAATATAGCATTTTTTGACAAAATTCAAAATGGCCGACAGCCAAAATGGCCGATATGGTAAAATTGAATATCAGACGACTCGGCATGCCGTCCTGAATGTAACGAGACCACTTTTATGATTTTTGGACAAACAGTTCAGAAGTTATAAGCAAAAATAGCAATTTTTCGTATCTCCGGACCAGTAGGTGGCGCTGCGCCGAAACGCTGTATGTTGCCTCAAGTAATGCTTGTGATGACATGTACCAAGTTTGGTTTGAATACGATAAAGCGTTGCGGAGATATTGCCTTAAGAGTGTTTTTGCAACCACTACGTAAAATTTGTTTGCGCGTTTATCGCAAATGATTTGACGAATCAACTTGATTTGCAAGATTTTTTGTCAGCATGGTCTGAAGATGATCTGGTTTTATTTTCGTGCAAATCGGATGAACCGTCTAGGACGAGTTCGTAAAAGTAGGTTTTTCGGAAAATTCAAAATGGCGGGAAAATTTTTATGACGGAAAATGACGTCATAGGGTGCAATGGAATCGACTTGAGCCAAGGAATCAGAGGAAAAAAGAATTTCGTTTCTAGCCCTTATGGTTCAAAAGTTATTAGCATAAACATGAGTCTAATTTTGGACTGATGGTGGCGCTAGAGGGATTGAGTTAGAGACTCAAAATTTGCTATGGTGACATTTCAGACTGTCCTCTATTAGTGTGCCAAATTTCATAACTTTTTACCATACGGTTCTATGGGCTGCCATAGACTTCGTGGCGGAAGAAGAAGAAGAAGAAGAAGATGAATAAATATAGCTGCAAGCAGCAATACCGGGGCCAAGCGCAAAGAAGAAGACAAGACATGCCAAAATGGCTGGCAGTGTCAGATCAACTGCAGCAATGAGCAATTAGTCACGTTTTAAGATGATTTTAGGCAATAGGCTGAAAAATGCATTGTAGTTTGAGTGTGTCAAACCAACTGCAACAATGAACAATTATACAGTTTAAGAAGATTAGGCAAAATGGCTGAAATATCATATATAGAGTCACTAATAATATAATTTAATGGTTTATCACTTTTGACCAATAGGTGGCACAGTTACGAAATTGATGTGGTGTGGTCAGAATAAGGGAACAATGACACATGCAAAGTTTGATGCCAATATGTCAAAGCATTGCAGAGATACAACGTCAAGAGTCATTTTGGCATCATGCCTCAAATTCGTCGCATATACAAAAACGGTTTTGCCTATAAACGCAAAATCCATAATATTTTCTTGGCACAGCCTGAAGATGATACGATTACATTTTGGTGAAAATCGGACAAACGGCCTAGGAGAGTTTGAAGAAGTAGTTTTTTAACAAATAGCAAGATGGAGGACAGGAAGTTTGACCAAGTATGGCAAAATTTATATTTATGTTCTCAGCAGTAGCCAAGGAATGTATTATGACCAGTTTCATTATTATAGACAAATTTATTCAAAAGTTATTAGCCTTTTTGTATATCTTGTTATACATTTTGACCACAAGGTGGCGCTGCCCTGAAACCTTTTGAGTACCTTCAGGGCATGGTGCAGAACTCGAACACATAACGAGTTTCGTAATTATACTCCAAAGCGTTATTTAAACAAAGGCCTAGAATTAATTTTTTTCATAATCCTGTATTTCATGTTTTTTCTATTATTGTGCCACCAAGAGATATGATACCACCATTTTTTATGTGTCCTCGGAGTGAGCCCATACATATGTGTGTCGATTTTGGTGAAAATATCTCATTTTGTTTTTGAGTTATAGACATTTATATGAAAAAACACATAAAAAATTACTGACACCTGACTTTGATTGGATTTTACTTCCCCTTAATGTCAATATTTTGACATTTGGGTATTAACACTTGGCTATCGACCTATGTTTCAGAACTTCTGATGCTGGTTTCGTCTTGGTCAGACTAGCATTCGAAGATATCCGCTAATGTTTTTTTTGGCGCTAAGTTACCATGCTGCGAAATCTGGCAAGTCTGGTATCGTTGGACTTGGCAAGGATTCAGGAGACAAAAAAAAGTTACTCCTATGAAAACAAGTCAACCACACCCAAAGTTATAAGCATTTGGGAGGGGCAATCTCCACTAGGTGGTGCTGTTTCTAAACCTCTCAGGCTACCTCAGGGCATCGTGGTCATGACCCATACTGAGTTTTGTCAACCCTATGTCAACCTAAAATGTATTACTGAGACCACAAAATATGGCGGAAAATGAATACTTAAACAATAATACTTAAACAATAGGCTTAAACAATAATATTTTATACAGACTAAACATGCTCACACACACAAACACACATTTTGTTGTAGATACAGATATGTGAAATATATGGTGGGAACAAAATGTTTACTGCAAGTTTTTTTCAGGTTTCACATTACTCATCATGTGGCACAATTGTCAATACCAATACTTCAATAGAAAGGAAGTGATGCATTTTACAAAATGTGATTGTAAATGTTATAATAGTGATTTTATAATGTCTAAATATTAATTACAGATCAATATTAGGGAGTAGTATGAGCACAAATTGATGACAATAACTTAGTAGAAGCTGTATCGTTAGATTTTAGCTCAGCATTTTATGTAATGGATCATAAATTATTGCTGGATAAATTGATTGTTTAATATGTGACAATGACTACGTTTACATGGACAACAATACTCTGATATTAATCTGATTAAGACCATACTCTGATTAAGAATCTACCATGTAAACAGTTATTTCTAATTACCTTAATCTGGTTAAAGCCATACTTGAATTAAAGGTCCCATGGCATGGCATTTTTCTATTATTTTATAGTGTTTCCTGAGGTGTACTTATATTGTTAGTATGATTTTTACATCATAAAATGTCATAATTTAGAAATAAAAGGCATTTTTTCTATACTGCTGTTTGCCCTGTGGCTGAATGCCCTGCTTCAAGAGGCGTGTCTGCTGTGAGACTTCAGTAAAAACGGCCACTGTTGTGATTGGCTGACATCTTTGCGGAGGGAGGGGGCGTGGTTTAACGAGGCACGAGCAGGCACGAGTCTGCCAGAGACGGATGGACCTGTGTTCACTTCTCATCAGTTCTCTCAGCATGTCTCAGTTCAGGGTGAACTGTTGTAGGTACTAGCATATACTTCAGGTTATTCGTTTATTTCTAGTCGGAGGGATTGTCACTCATGTGGATCAGCGCTGACTCGAGACGCGAACCGTTTAGAACGATTCAGTCCGATTTGGTGAACTGGTTCGGTTCACTAAAAAGAACCGATTCAAAAGAATGATTCGTTTGCGAACCGGACATCACGGAGACGGAGCGATTGCTAACAAAGTTATTTATAGTAACTACTGAGTTATGAGAGCGCTGTCTGTCAGCGCGAGTTTATTGTGTTTGTATCTGAGAGTTCTGAATAAACAGTCCCAGTCACGCCGAGTCCGTCTTCATCATTATTCTACCAACTTTGTAACACATGCAATGTACCATTACAGCGAGATGAACGAGTTAGTAAGTGTTGAGTATAGCATTATTTCTAGATATGTTCCAATCATATGAAAAGCGTCAGTGACGCGCATTGAGTAACGTTACAGAGCGCAAACAAAGACACAGCAGCAGTAATCGAATGTAATCCAGTTTATTGTGGGGAAAGCTGGCTAGCCCGGATATGCTCACGCTTACCCCCCTTCTGCTTAATCTCACGCCGCATTTGGTGCCTCCGCTGTGGGCCAGATGCAGTACTGGGGGTCGGGGATGTTGAAGGCCGAGCTTCGGCGTGTGTGAGGTTTATCTCTACAGATGTGACTCTGCTGGTGTTGAGCAGAAAAGACTGTATGCACATTTAAGAACAGATAGACGCGACGAGGACGAACAAAAACACTGACTCACAAGATAGAAAACACCTTTCTGTCGGGAGAGAAGCCGCAGTGTGTGCACGAATAATAAATAATTAGCTACACATAAAAAATTAATGATCACAGATCAGAAGGAACTGAAGAAAGACTTCTGTTTTCATTTGTACATCCAAACACTGAGAAACTGCCAGCGTTCACTCGTTCACAAGTAATGATCTCTCGAGCACTTGCAAGGGCGTGCCAGATTCTCTGGGCGGAGGAAAGGGAGGTTACCGTTCCTGCTTGGACGTCAAACCAGGAGACTTCAGGATTGGCTTGTCTGGCCTGTCATTTTCTCAAAGGCAGAGAAAGACAGCCAGAACTCGGTTTTACACCGATCAACATTTCTATACACTTGGGGACAATATTCAGGCTAGGGGAACTCATATTAATGTTGAAATACCTCATAAAATGAAAATTTCATGCCATGGGACCTTTAAACAAAAATCGAATTAAGACATGTGGAGTATGCCTATTTTAGTCGCATTATCGAAGTGCATTGTAGACATGTATACACCTTAATCTAACTATTAACGTCGTCGTGTAGGAGTTTTCGCCGCATTTTGTGACAGGACACACACACACACACACACCAGGCAAGTGCAGAGCGGAGGAGGGCTTTGGAACGCGAGCCCCTGTCCTTTTTAAAAATGTATCAAAAGTGCCCCTCTCAACAATCATCAATAATATTGTGACAAATAAAACAGAATTTGAATTATAATTAATATAACAGCGCGTACAAAACAGTAACAAGGCACTCAAATGTCCCGTTTATCTTTTACGTATCTGTCAGTTTGAAATGTCGATGCCATGACGTGTTGCTATGGTTGGTGCGTGTCTTGCTTGACTGCTCATTCTGACACTGCCTCCTCTATATTTTTTTCTTTGTGTTGTAATATGTAAAAGTACATTGTAAAAGTAAAATACAATAAGTTTGTATCTGTAATCTCAGATTCATAATTGTCTGCTTACAACAGCGGTCGAGAACCTCTAGGCTCGCGAGCCATATGGCCATTCAGTGAACGCCTGTTGCTCGACGGCAGAAAAAAACAATCCAAACAATCACGATTTTGAAACCTCAATTTTCATCATTAATCAAAGCTATTAATCGAAATGTAGGCTGTCAAGAAAGAGGCAAGATGGGCAGTGTCTCTTAAAAAAAAACTGAAAGACACAACATATAATATTACAAAAATAAAACAACGTAGCCTATATATATATATATATATATATATATATATATATATATATATATATATATATATATATATATATATATATATATATATATATATATATATATATATATATATATATTACATTAAAAAGTATAAAAATCACTCATTTTTATAAAGGAACACTGTCCGACAGCGACACCCGCAGGTAGCCTAAAGTTACAGTGGTTTGCCTGAGCCTAATGATTTTAACAGACCCATGAAAGTCGCACTATGATTGGCCGTCGGGTGGCATGGAGACGTAATGACGTGCCATTAATCGAGCTATGTTCTATATGTAAAACGGGAACATGAACGGAATATTCTAAAATCAACTCATGTAAACACCTTAATCAGATTATTGTCTTATTCAGATTAAGGGCAATAATTAGATTACTGCTGTCCATGTAAACATAGTCACTGTTTATGTTATTATGGAAGTTATTCAGATTTTAAAGAGCAATGTGGTGTTCCTCAAGGAAGTTGTTTAGGACTATTATTATCATCATCATTATTTTATCAATGATCTTCCTCCTGTTTTAAACTGTGCACAGACAGTCATGTATTTTGTTTTGAAAACCACTGCACAACAATGGACTATAATATCTGGAGGAATGAAAATATGGAATGATTTACTATCAGATATTATAAAATGAGTTTTACAAGGAAGGAACATTTAATGGAATTTGTTAATGGGATTTGTATGTTTAATTTTATTGTTGTTGATTTAATTAGGGCCCGAGCACCGATGGTTGTCTACATGCCAATATTTAGTCAGTTATAGTGCCACCTGTGGGCAACAGTAAACTGTGATTAACTCCTCATTAAGATTGAACCAGAATCATATTTGGTCAGTGTAATCTTAAGCCTTAGTGATGTAAAATTTCAAAGATCTTGAGTTTCGTTGAACTGAGTTTTGAGTTTGAGTTTCGTCTGTGGCATCCTGACAAAGTCTGATGTTTCTGCAAAATTTTAGTTAGTCATAGTGCCACCAGCTGGTCAAGTCAAGTCACCTTTATTTAAATAGCGCTTTCAACAAGTCCAATTGTTTCAAAGTAGCTTCACAGTGTTAACTATCTAACTATCTAACTATCCAGCTAATTTCAATTTTCATATAGTGTCAATGCGGGCAGAACGGTAATATATTTGAAATTTAGGTGTCCCCAACTGAGCAAGCCAAAGGCAACGGTGGCAAGGAACCAAAATTCCTTTCAAGGCCAGAATGGAGAAAAAGAAACCTTGGGAGAAACCAGTTTGGGTGCCAGTTGTCCTCTGGCCGACGAACAAACAGTGTATGATTATAATTCTGGCAACATTACAGTTCAGAAGTCATATTAGATAAATAGATATTCGTAAGATTATTCGATAGATTGGAGTCGTCGTGCTGGAGACGGGTTTAATGAGGGTGTCGTTTAGATGCAGCATTTACAGGGCAGAGTTTAGTTGACACGCTCTCTTCAGACATATCAGGGATGCATTGGTCATGTCCAGGTGCAGGTCCAGCATCTGATCTGAATAAAGCCCGGTAGCAGGAAGTGTGGCAAATACAAATGATTGATGTAGTCCTCCTATTTTTATATACTTAAATGCATATTGGCCACCGTGCTCTGTGTTCCTAAAGCCCCAAGGTGGTGGTGGCACAGGTGCGAGATCCCTTTCATTGCTCTTGCAGCTTTAATGTAGTTTTGTATTTTTTACTTTTTGGGACCTCATGAAGAGTCGTCACTGCCTAGGTACTGGCTAATGGGGATCCAAGTAAACAAATAAACTTAGATCATAGATGGGAAAGAGCATTCACAGCAAAACAGGCAATTTAACTAAGGAAAAATATGTTTTTTTGACAGTTATAACACATCTCTGCTTTTTTTTAGGTGTCCTCAAAGTGCCCAAAAATATATGTGTAAAATTTGTTGTAAATATCTCATTTTATTTTAAAGTTATAGCCACTTATATTTAGAGAGAATTGGCTGCATTGATTGGATTTTTTTTTTTGCCACTTCCTTCCAAAATGTTGGCTTTTGGTCATTATTGTTTAGCTATTGACCTATGTTATGTGTCTTGAAGACATTCGCAAAGGTTTTTTAGGTGCTAAAATACACCTTTTCACATACCATAAGGTGAAACCTGGCATGTTTGGTATCACTGGAATTAAGCAATGATTCAGGAGTCTAAGGAGGTGAATGCTCATTCAGGGCATTGTTCCAATGATGTATACAGAGTTTTTTGAGATATGCAAGTGTCCTCATAGACTATCATGGCAACCTGGATGAAGACAATGAATGCCCATTGTCATCTGACTAATGTTTGGGTGCCTATATTGCCATTTTCACGTGTTTTTCCCCTGTAATAGCGCCAACAAGTGGTTAATAGTTGCGATTTTTTTCATGTGATCCCAGACTGAGCTCAAATACATGTGACCTGAATTTGGTGAAAATATCTCATTCCGTTCACAAGTTATAGCCATTTTAGTAAAAGAGGTCCCGGTTACATCAAACATTTTGGCTCCCCTTAGCGACCATGAATCAAAATGTGTTTTTTTTTTTATAATTATTGATAATCATTCTCCAGAGAACATTTCTGCAGTGATTTGGTTCTGATCAGGCAAAGAACCTGGGAGTAATTTGCAAAAGTATGTTTTACAAAAAACCTAAAATATCTCGAAATTGGCGCCTGAAGGGCGAGCAAATCCGAGGCATGCATTTTGTCCGCCTTGAGCCAAGGATTCCAGCGATATAAGGCACTCGAGGCTACGCCTTACGTTTGATGAGTTATGAGCCGTTTCGTACTTTTGATCGCCGTTTCGTACTTTTGATCGCTGTAGCACCCCCGTCAGGCCGATCGGGGCGTGCTTCGGTGACGTCAGTAGTCGTTGTGAGTACTACCATCCCTGCAAGTTTCAAGTCTCTACGACTTACGGTTTGGTCTGCCCGATCAGTTTTAGCTGGAGAATGATGCGTCATGGGAAAATGAACAGTTACAATAGGGTTTCAGCCTGACACCTGACTTTGATTGGATTTTACTACCCCTTACTATCAATATTTTGACATTTGGGCTCTCGATTGTGCCTAACGACCTATGTTTCCGAACTTCTGACGCTGGTTTTGTCTCGATCGGACTAGCGGTTTCGAAGATATCGGCAAAAAAGTTTTAAGCGCTAAATTACAACGGTGCACAAACCATACGACGAAACCTGGCAAGTGTGGTATTGTTGGACTCGGCAACGATTCAGGAGTCTAATGAGATGAGTCTCGTGAAAATAAGTCAACCACACCCAAAGTTCTGAGCCTTTTTTAAAAAAAATCTCCACTAGGCGGCGCTGTTTCGAAACTTGTCAGGCTACTTTGGGGTATCGTGGTGATGACCCATACCAAGTTTTGCAACAATCCGTTCATGCGTTGATAAAATACAGCATTTTAGCACATAATTCAAGATGGCCGACAGCCAAAATGGCCGATATGGTAAAATTGGATATCCTTCGACTCGGCATGACGTCCCGAATCTAACGAGGCCCCTTTTATGATATTTGGACAAACGGTTCAGCAAAGAAAAGCTAAAATAGCCATTTTTCGTATCTCCAGACCAGTAGGTGGCACAGCGCCGAAACGCTGCATGTAGCCTCAAGTCATGCTTATGATGACATGTACCAAGTTTGGTTTGAACACGATAAAGCGTTGCGGAGATATTGCCTTAAGTGTGTTTTTGCAAACGTTATGTAAAATTTGTTCGCGCGTTTATCGAAAACGAATAGACGAATCAACTTGATTTGCAAGATTTTTTGTCAATATTGTCTGAAGATGATCTGGTTAAATTTTCGTGCAAATCGGATGAACCGTCTAGGACGAGTTCGCAAAAGTAGGTTTTTCGGTTAATTGAAAATGGCGGGGAAATATCCAAGACGGAAAATGACGTCATAGGGTGCAATCGAATTGGCACGAGCTCAGAAATTAGAGGAAAAAAGAATTTCGTTTCTAGCCCTTACGGTTCAAAAGTTATTAGCATAAACATGAGTACACATTTGGACAGGTGGTGGCGCTAGAGGGATTGAGATAGAGACACCAAAATTTCCATGGTGACATACCAGACCATCTTCTATTAGTGTGCCAAATTTCACAACTTTTTACCATACGGTTCTATGGGCTGCCATAGACTCCCATGGCGGAAGAAAAAAAGACGGGAACGGTTTCAATAGGTGCCTTCGCACCTTTGGTGCTTGGCCCCTAATAAAAAGGGCATAAAAAGGGTCTAAAAAGGCCTATAAAAAAAAGACTATAGGGTCTGAGCACTTTATTTTTGAGCTGCAGGTTGCAAAAACTTTATCAAGCCTGGTGACATGTGCATCGGAGAGGTCAAAGGTACATTTTTGCATTTTCAGCTCATTTATCATGGAAAAGTGGTGTTTTTTTTTAAACCTTTTAAACTGGTATGCCTCTACTGATGGCCCGATCTCCGTCAAAGTTTGCACGCGTCTTTACAATAATGCGACGCACATGCTCAGCCGATTTGGTGAAGTTCTGCGCAGAGCAGGCAATTTTTAGTCATTTAAATGTCATTTCGCATAGGATAATATAGAGCATTTTTTTCACCTTTATAACAGTTAAAGCGCCACGGCGTCCATAAAAGTCTGCAAGCCTCTTTAGGGTCACGTGACGCATGCGCACGCGTGATTTCGTGAAGCTGTATGCAAATCAGGCAGGAAGAGGGCCGCTTTCAGGCATTTAATGGGATTTTCCATAGAAATACATCATTGTGACCCCTTTTTAACCGTTATAGCGCCACCAAGTGGCCAATCTCCACGTCCTTTTTCATGCGGCCACAGAACGAGCTCTTACATATGCGTGCTGAGATTGGTGAAAATACCTCGTTCCGTTCACGAGTTATAGCCAATTTAGTAAAAGTGGCTCCTCCCCCTTCCAACGTTTTGGCGGCCCTTAGGGACCGTGAACCCAAATTTCCACTTTTTTTTATAACCTTTGACAATCAGACTCCAGAGAATCTCGCTGCGCTGGTTTGGTTCCGGTCGGGCCAATAACCTAGGACTAGTTTGCAAAAGTAGGTTTCGCAAAAAATCCCAAATAGCCGAAATTTTTCCCACTCTGACGAGCAAATCCGAGGCATGCATTTTGTCCGCCTTGAGCCAAGGATTCCAGCGATATAAGGCACTCGAGGCTACGCCTTACGTTTGATGAGTTATGAGCCGTTTCGTACTTTTGATCGCCGTTTCGTACTTTTGATCGCTGTAGCACCCCCGTCAGGCCGATCGGGGCGTGCTTCGGTGACGTCAGTAGTCGTTGTGAGTACTACCATCCCTGCAAGTTTCAAGTCTCTACGACTTACGGTTTGGTCTGCCCGATCAGTTTTAGCTGGAGAATGATGCATCATGGGAAAATGAACAGTTACAATAGGGTTTCAGCCTGACACCTGACTTTGATTGGATTTTACTACCCCTTACTATCAATATTTTGACATTTGGGCTCGCGATTGTGCCTAACGACCTATGTTTCCGAACTTCTGACGCTGGTTTTGTCTCGATCGGACTAGCGGTTTCGAAGATATCGGCAAAAAAGTTTTAAGCGCTAAATTACAACGGTGCACAAACCATACGACGAAACCTGGCAAGTGTGGTATTGTTGGACTCGGCAACGATTCAGGAGTCTAATGAGATGAGTCTCGTGAAAATAAGTCAACCACACCCAAAGTTCTGAGCCTTTTTTTAAAAAAATCTCCACTAGGCGGCGCTGTTTCGAAACTTGTCAGGCTACTTTGGGGTATCGTGGTGATGACCCATACCGAGTTTTGCAACAATCCGTTCATGCGTTGATAAAATACAGCATTTTAGCACATAATTCAAGATGGCCGACAGCCAAAATGGCCGATATGGTAAAATTGGATATCCTTCGACTCGGCATGACGTCCCGAATCTAACGAGGCCCCTTTTATGATATTTGGACAAACGGTTCAGCAAAGAAAAGCTAAAATAGCCATTTTTCGTATCTCCAGACCAGTAGGTGGCACAGCGCCGAAACGCTGCATGTAGCCTCAAGTCATGCTTATGATGACATGTACCAAGTTTGGTTTGAACACGATAAAGCGTTGCGGAGATATTGCCTTAAGTGTGTTTTTGCAAACGTTATGTAAAATTTGTTCGCGCGTTTATCGAAAACGAATAGACGAATCAACTTGATTTGCAAGATTTTTTGTCAATATTGTCTGAAGATGATCTGGTTAAATTTTCGTGCAAATCGGATGAACCGTCTAGGACGAGTTCGCAAAAGTAGGTTTTTCGGTTAATTGAAAATGGCGGGGAAATATCCAAGACGGAAAATGACGTCATAGGGTGCAATCGAATTGGCACGAGCTCAGAAATTAGAGGAAAAAAGAATTTCGTTTCTAGCCCTTACGGTTCAAAAGTTATTAGCATAAACATGAGTACACATTTGGACAGGTGGTGGCGCTAGAGGGATTGAGATAGAGACACCAAAATTTCCATGGTGACATACCAGACCATCTTCTATTAGTGTGCCAAATTTCACAACTTTTTACCATACGGTTCTATGGGCTGCCATAGACTCCCATGGCGGAAGAAAAAAAGACGGGAACGGTTTCAATAGGTGCCTTCGCACCTTTGGTGCTTGGCCCCTAATAAAAAGGGCATAAAAAGGGTCTAAAAAGGCCTATAAAAAAAAGACTATAGGGTCTGAGCACTTTATTTTTGAGCTGCAGGTTGCAAAAACTTTATCAAGCCTGGTGACATGTGCATCGGAGAGGTCAAAGGTACATTTTTGCATTTTCAGCTCATTTATCATGGAAAAGTGGTGTTTTTTTTTAAACCTTTTAAACTGGTATGCCTCTACTGATGGCCCGATCTCCGTCAAAGTTTGCACGCGTCTTTACAATAATGCGACGCACATGCTCAGCCGATTTGGTGAAGTTCTGCGCAGAGCAGGCAATTTTTAGTCATTTAAATGTCATTTCGCATAGGATAATATAGAGCATTTTTTTCACCTTTATAACAGTTAAAGCGCCACGGCGTCCATAAAAGTCTGCAAGCCTCTTTAGGGTCACGTGACGCATGCGCACGCGTGATTTCGTGAAGCTGTATGCAAATCAGGCAGGAAGAGGGCCGCTTTCAGGCATTTAATGGGATTTTCCATAGAAATACATCATTGTGACCCCTTTTTAACCGTTATAGCGCCACCAAGTGGCCAATCTCCACGTCCTTTTTCATGCGGCCACAGAACGAGCTCTTACATATGCGTGCTGAGATTGGTGAAAATACCTCGTTCCGTTCACGAGTTATAGCCAATTTAGTAAAAGTGGCTCCTCCCCCTTCCAACGTTTTGGCGGCCCTTAGGGACCGTGAACCCAAATTTCCACTTTTTTTTATAACCTTTGACAATCAGACTCCAGAGAATCTCGCTGCGCTGGTTTGGTTCCGGTCGGGCCAATAACCTAGGACTAGTTTGCAAAAGTAGGTTTCGCAAAAAATCCCAAATAGCCGAAATTTTTCCCACTCTGACGAGCAAATCCGAGGCATGCATTTTGTCCGCCTTGAGCCAAGGATTCCAGCGATATAAGGCACTCGAGGCTACGCCTTACGTTTGATGAGTTATGAGCCGTTTCGTACTTTTGATCGCCGTTTCGTACTTTTGATCGCTGTAGCACCCCCGTCAGGCCGATCGGGGCGTGCTTCGGTGACGTCAGTAGTCGTTGTGAGTACTACCATCCCTGCAAGTTTCAAGTCTCTACGACTTACGGTTTGGTCTGCCCGATCAGTTTTAGCTGGAGAATGATGCATCATGGGAAAATGAACAGTTACAATAGGGTTTCAGCCTGACACCTGACTTTGATTGGATTTTACTACCCCTTACTATCAATATTTTGACATTTGGGCTCGCGATTGTGCCTAACGACCTATGTTTCCGAACTTCTGACGCTGGTTTTGTCTCGATCGGACTAGCGGTTTCGAAGATATCGGCAAAAAAGTTTTAAGCGCTAAATTACAACGGTGCACAAACCATACGACGAAACCTGGCAAGTGTGGTATTGTTGGACTCGGCAACGATTCAGGAGTCTAATGAGATGAGTCTCGTGAAAATAAGTCAACCACACCCAAAGTTCTGAGCCTTTTTTTAAAAAAATCTCCACTAGGCGGCGCTGTTTCGAAACTTGTCAGGCTACTTTGGGGTATCGTGGTGATGACCCATACCGAGTTTTGCAACAATCCGTTCATGCGTTGATAAAATACAGCATTTTAGCACATAATTCAAGATGGCCGACAGCCAAAATGGCCGATATGGTAAAATTGGATATCCTTCGACTCGGCATGACGTCCCGAATCTAACGAGGCCCCTTTTATGATATTTGGACAAACGGTTCAGCAAAGAAAAGCTAAAATAGCCATTTTTCGTATCTCCAGACCAGTAGGTGGCACAGCGCCGAAACGCTGCATGTAGCCTCAAGTCATGCTTATGATGACATGTACCAAGTTTGGTTTGAACACGATAAAGCGTTGCGGAGATATTGCCTTAAGTGTGTTTTTGCAAACGTTATGTAAAATTTGTTCGCGCGTTTATCGAAAACGAATAGACGAATCAACTTGATTTGCAAGATTTTTTGTCAATATTGTCTGAAGATGATCTGGTTAAATTTTCGTGCAAATCGGATGAACCGTCTAGGACGAGTTCGCAAAAGTAGGTTTTTCGGTTAATTGAAAATGGCGGGGAAATATCCAAGACGGAAAATGACGTCATAGGGTGCAATCGAATTGGCACGAGCTCAGAAATTAGAGGAAAAAAGAATTTCGTTTCTAGCCCTTACGGTTCAAAAGTTATTAGCATAAACATGAGTACACATTTGGACAGGTGGTGGCGCTAGAGGGATTGAGATAGAGACACCAAAATTTCCATGGTGACATACCAGACCATCCTCTATTAGTGTGCCAAATTTCACAACTTTTTACCATACGGTTCTATGGGCTGCCATAGACTCCCATGGCGGAAGAAAAAAAGACGGGAACGGTTTCAATAGGTGCCTTCGCACCTTTGGTGCTTGGCCCCTAATAAAAAGGGCATAAAAAGGGTCTAAAAAGGCCTATAAAAAAAAGACTATAGGGTCTGAGCACTTTATTTTTGAGCTGCAGGTTGCAAAAACTTTATCAAGCCTGGTGACATGTGCATCGGAGAGGTCAAAGGTAAATTTTTGCATTTTCAGCTCATTTATCATGGAAAAGTGGTGTTTTTTTTTTAACCTTTTAAACTGGTATGCCTCTACTGATGGCCCGATCTCCGTCAAAGTTTGCACGCGTCTTTACAATAATGCGACGCACATGCTCAGCCGATTTGGTGAAGTTCTGCGCAGAGCAGGCAATTTTTAGTCATTTAAATGTCATTTCGCATAGGATAATATAGAGCATTTTTTTCACCTTTATAACAGTTAAAGCGCCACGGCGTCCATAAAAGTCTGCAAGCCTCTTTAGGGTCACGTGACGCATGCGCACGCGTGATTTCGTGAAGCTGTATGCAAATCAGGCAGGAAGAGGGCCGCTTTCAGGCATTTAATGGGATTTTCCATAGAAATACATCATTGTGACCCCTTTTTAACCGTTATAGCGCCACCAAGTGGCCAATCTCCACGTCCTTTTTCATGCGGCCACAGAACGAGCTCTTACATATGCGTGCTGAGATTGGTGAAAATACCTCGTTCCGTTCACGAGTTATAGCCAATTTAGTAAAAGTGGCTCCTCCCCCTTCCAACGTTTTGGCGGCCCTTAGGGACCGTGAACCCAAATTTCCACTTTTTTTTATAACCTTTGACAATCAGACTCCAGAGAATCTCGCTGCGCTGGTTTGGTTCTGGTCGGGCCAATAACCTAGGACTAGTTTGCAAAAGTAGGTTTCGCAAAAAATCCCAAATAGCCGAAATTTTTCCCACTCTGACGAGCAAATCCGAGGCATGCATTTTGTCCGCCTTGAGCCAAGGATTCCAGCGATATAAGGCACTCGAGGCTACGCCTTACGTTTGATGAGTTATGAGCCGTTTCGTACTTTTGATCGCCGTTTCGTACTTTTGATCGCTGTAGCACCCCCGTCAGGCCGATCGGGGCGTGCTTCGGTGACGTCAGTAGTCGTTGTGAGTACTACCATCCCTGCAAGTTTCAAGTCTCTACGACTTACGGTTTGGTCTGCCCGATCAGTTTTAGCTGGAGAATGATGCGTCATGGGAAAATGAACAGTTACAATAGGGTTTCAGCCTGACACCTGACTTTGATTGGATTTTACTACCCCTTACTATCAATATTTTGACATTTGGGCTCTCGATTGTGCCTAACGACCTATGTTTCCGAACTTCTGACGCTGGTTTTGTCTCGATCGGACTAGCGGTTTCGAAGATATCGGCAAAAAAGTTTTAAGCGCTAAATTACAACGGTGCACAAACCATACGACGAAACCTGGCAAGTGTGGTATTGTTGGACTCGGCAACGATTCAGGAGTCTAATGAGATGAGTCTCGTGAAAATAAGTCAACCACACCCAAAGTTCTGAGCCTTTTTTAAAAAAAATCTCCACTAGGCGGCGCTGTTTCGAAACTTGTCAGGCTACTTTGGGGTATCGTGGTGATGACCCATACCAAGTTTTGCAACAATCCGTTCATGCGTTGATAAAATACAGCATTTTAGCACATAATTCAAGATGGCCGACAGCCAAAATGGCCGATATGGTAAAATTGGATATCCTTCGACTCGGCATGACGTCCCGAATCTAACGAGGCCCCTTTTATGATATTTGGACAAACGGTTCAGCAAAGAAAAGCTAAAATAGCCATTTTTCGTATCTCCAGACCAGTAGGTGGCACAGCGCCGAAACGCTGCATGTAGCCTCAAGTCATGCTTATGATGACATGTACCAAGTTTGGTTTGAACACGATAAAGCGTTGCGGAGATATTGCCTTAAGTGTGTTTTTGCAAACGTTATGTAAAATTTGTTCGCGCGTTTATCGAAAACGAATAGACGAATCAACTTGATTTGCAAGATTTTTTGTCAATATTGTCTGAAGATGATCTGGTTAAATTTTCGTGCAAATCGGATGAACCGTCTAGGACGAGTTCGCAAAAGTAGGTTTTTCGGTTAATTGAAAATGGCGGGGAAATATCCAAGACGGAAAATGACGTCATAGGGTGCAATCGAATTGGCACGAGCTCAGAAATTAGAGGAAAAAAGAATTTCGTTTCTAGCCCTTACGGTTCAAAAGTTATTAGCATAAACATGAGTACACATTTGGACAGGTGGTGGCGCTAGAGGGATTGAGATAGAGACACCAAAATTTCCATGGTGACATACCAGACCATCTTCTATTAGTGTGCCAAATTTCACAACTTTTTACCATACGGTTCTATGGGCTGCCATAGACTCCCATGGCGGAAGAAAAAAAGACGGGAACGGTTTCAATAGGTGCCTTCGCACCTTTGGTGCTTGGCCCCTAATAAAAAGGGCATAAAAAGGGTCTAAAAAGGCCTATAAAAAAAAGACTATAGGGTCTGAGCACTTTATTTTTGAGCTGCAGGTTGCAAAAACTTTATCAAGCCTGGTGACATGTGCATCGGAGAGGTCAAAGGTACATTTTTGCATTTTCAGCTCATTTATCATGGAAAAGTGGTGTTTTTTTTTAAACCTTTTAAACTGGTATGCCTCTACTGATGGCCCGATCTCCGTCAAAGTTTGCACGCGTCTTTACAATAATGCGACGCACATGCTCAGCCGATTTGGTGAAGTTCTGCGCAGAGCAGGCAATTTTTAGTCATTTAAATGTCATTTCGCATAGGATAATATAGAGCATTTTTTTCACCTTTATAACAGTTAAAGCGCCACGGCGTCCATAAAAGTCTGCAAGCCTCTTTAGGGTCACGTGACGCATGCGCACGCGTGATTTCGTGAAGCTGTATGCAAATCAGGCAGGAAGAGGGCCGCTTTCAGGCATTTAATGGGATTTTCCATAGAAATACATCATTGTGACCCCTTTTTAACCGTTATAGCGCCACCAAGTGGCCAATCTCCACGTCCTTTTTCATGCGGCCACAGAACGAGCTCTTACATATGCGTGCTGAGATTGGTGAAAATACCTCGTTCCGTTCACGAGTTATAGCCAATTTAGTAAAAGTGGCTCCTCCCCCTTCCAACGTTTTGGCGGCCCTTAGGGACCGTGAACCCAAATTTCCACTTTTTTTTATAACCTTTGACAATCAGACTCCAGAGAATCTCGCTGCGCTGGTTTGGTTCCGGTCGGGCCAATAACCTAGGACTAGTTTGCAAAAGTAGGTTTCGCAAAAAATCCCAAATAGCCGAAATTTTTCCCACTCTGACGAGCAAATCCGAGGCATGCATTTTGTCCGCCTTGAGCCAAGGATTCCAGCGATATAAGGCACTCGAGGCTACGCCTTACGTTTGATGAGTTATGAGCCGTTTCGTACTTTTGATCGCCGTTTCGTACTTTTGATCGCTGTAGCACCCCCGTCAGGCCGATCGGGGCGTGCTTCGGTGACGTCAGTAGTCGTTGTGAGTACTACCATCCCTGCAAGTTTCAAGTCTCTACGACTTACGGTTTGGTCTGCCCGATCAGTTTTAGCTGGAGAATGATGCATCATGGGAAAATGAACAGTTACAATAGGGTTTCAGCCTGACACCTGACTTTGATTGGATTTTACTACCCCTTACTATCAATATTTTGACATTTGGGCTCGCGATTGTGCCTAACGACCTATGTTTCCGAACTTCTGACGCTGGTTTTGTCTCGATCGGACTAGCGGTTTCGAAGATATCGGCAAAAAAGTTTTAAGCGCTAAATTACAACGGTGCACAAACCATACGACGAAACCTGGCAAGTGTGGTATTGTTGGACTCGGCAACGATTCAGGAGTCTAATGAGATGAGTCTCGTGAAAATAAGTCAACCACACCCAAAGTTCTGAGCCTTTTTTTAAAAAAATCTCCACTAGGCGGCGCTGTTTCGAAACTTGTCAGGCTACTTTGGGGTATCGTGGTGATGACCCATACCGAGTTTTGCAACAATCCGTTCATGCGTTGATAAAATACAGCATTTTAGCACATAATTCAAGATGGCCGACAGCCAAAATGGCCGATATGGTAAAATTGGATATCCTTCGACTCGGCATGACGTCCCGAATCTAACGAGGCCCCTTTTATGATATTTGGACAAACGGTTCAGCAAAGAAAAGCTAAAATAGCCATTTTTCGTATCTCCAGACCAGTAGGTGGCACAGCGCCGAAACGCTGCATGTAGCCTCAAGTCATGCTTATGATGACATGTACCAAGTTTGGTTTGAACACGATAAAGCGTTGCGGAGATATTGCCTTAAGTGTGTTTTTGCAAACGTTATGTAAAATTTGTTCGCGCGTTTATCGAAAACGAATAGACGAATCAACTTGATTTGCAAGATTTTTTGTCAATATTGTCTGAAGATGATCTGGTTAAATTTTCGTGCAAATCGGATGAACCGTCTAGGACGAGTTCGCAAAAGTAGGTTTTTCGGTTAATTGAAAATGGCGGGGAAATATCCAAGACGGAAAATGACGTCATAGGGTGCAATCGAATTGGCACGAGCTCAGAAATTAGAGGAAAAAAGAATTTCGTTTCTAGCCCTTACGGTTCAAAAGTTATTAGCATAAACATGAGTACACATTTGGACAGGTGGTGGCGCTAGAGGGATTGAGATAGAGACACCAAAATTTCCATGGTGACATACCAGACCATCCTCTATTAGTGTGCCAAATTTCACAACTTTTTACCATACGGTTCTATGGGCTGCCATAGACTCCCATGGCGGAAGAAAAAAAGACGGGAACGGTTTCAATAGGTGCCTTCGCACCTTTGGTGCTTGGCCCCTAATAAAAAGGGCATAAAAAGGGTCTAAAAAGGCCTATAAAAAAAAGACTATAGGGTCTGAGCACTTTATTTTTGAGCTGCAGGTTGCAAAAACTTTATCAAGCCTGGTGACATGTGCATCGGAGAGGTCAAAGGTAAATTTTTGCATTTTCAGCTCATTTATCATGGAAAAGTGGTGTTTTTTTTTTAACCTTTTAAACTGGTATGCCTCTACTGATGGCCCGATCTCCGTCAAAGTTTGCACGCGTCTTTACAATAATGCGACGCACATGCTCAGCCGATTTGGTGAAGTTCTGCGCAGAGCAGGCAATTTTTAGTCATTTAAATGTCATTTCGCATAGGATAATATAGAGCATTTTTTTCACCTTTATAACAGTTAAAGCGCCACGGCGTCCATAAAAGTCTGCAAGCCTCTTTAGGGTCACGTGACGCATGCGCACGCGTGATTTCGTGAAGCTGTATGCAAATCAGGCAGGAAGAGGGCCGCTTTCAGGCATTTAATGGGATTTTCCATAGAAATACATCATTGTGACCCCTTTTTAACCGTTATAGCGCCACCAAGTGGCCAATCTCCACGTCCTTTTTCATGCGGCCACAGAACGAGCTCTTACATATGCGTGCTGAGATTGGTGAAAATACCTCGTTCCGTTCACGAGTTATAGCCAATTTAGTAAAAGTGGCTCCTCCCCCTTCCAACGTTTTGGCGGCCCTTAGGGACCGTGAACCCAAATTTCCACTTTTTTTTATAACCTTTGACAATCAGACTCCAGAGAATCTCGCTGCGCTGGTTTGGTTCCGGTCGGGCCAATAACCTAGGACTAGTTTGCAAAAGTAGGTTTCGCAAAAAATCCCAAATAGCCGAAATTTTTCCCACTCTGACGAGCAAATCCGAGGCATGCATTTTGTCCGCCTTGAGCCAAGGATTCCAGCGATATAAGGCACTCGAGGCTACGCCTTACGTTTGATGAGTTATGAGCCGTTTCGTACTTTTGATCGCCGTTTCGTACTTTTGATCGCTGTAGCACCCCCGTCAGGCCGATCGGGGCGTGCTTCGGTGACGTCAGTAGTCGTTGTGAGTACTACCATCCCTGCAAGTTTCAAGTCTCTACGACTTACGGTTTGGTCTGCCCGATCAGTTTTAGCTGGAGAATGATGCATCATGGGAAAATGAACAGTTACAATAGGGTTTCAGCCTGACACCTGACTTTGATTGGATTTTACTACCCCTTACTATCAATATTTTGACATTTGGGCTCGCGATTGTGCCTAACGACCTATGTTTCCGAACTTCTGACGCTGGTTTTGTCTCGATCGGACTAGCGGTTTCGAAGATATCGGCAAAAAAGTTTTAAGCGCTAAATTACAACGGTGCACAAACCATACGACGAAACCTGGCAAGTGTGGTATTGTTGGACTCGGCAACGATTCAGGAGTCTAATGAGATGAGTCTCGTGAAAATAAGTCAACCACACCCAAAGTTCTGAGCCTTTTTTAAAAAAAAATCTCCACTAGGCGGCGCTGTTTCGAAACTTGTCAGGCTACTTTGGGGTATCGTGGTGATGACCCATACCGAGTTTTGCAACAATCCGTTCATGCGTTGATAAAATACAGCATTTTAGCACATAATTCAAGATGGCCGACAGCCAAAATGGCCGATATGGTAAAATTGGATATCCTTCGACTCGGCATGACGTCCCGAATCTAACGAGGCCCCTTTTATGATATTTGGACAAACGGTTCAGCAAAGAAAAGCTAAAATAGCCATTTTTCGTATCTCCAGACCAGTAGGTGGCACAGCGCCGAAACGCTGCATGTAGCCTCAAGTCATGCTTATGATGACATGTACCAAGTTTGGTTTGAACACGATAAAGCGTTGCGGAGATATTGCCTTAAGTGTGTTTTTGCAAACGTTATGTAAAATTTGTTCGCGCGTTTATCGAAAACGAATAGACGAATCAACTTGATTTGCAAGATTTTTTGTCAATATTGTCTGAAGATGATCTGGTTAAATTTTCGTGCAAATCGGATGAACCGTCTAGGACGAGTTCGCAAAAGTAGGTTTTTCGGTTAATTGAAAATGGCGGGGAAATATCCAAGACGGTAATCTTGAATATGCAATCGAATTGGCACGAGCTCAGAAATTAGAGGAAAAAAGAATTTCGTTTCTAGCCCTTACGGTTCAAAAGTTATTAGCATAAACATGAGTACACATTTGGACAGGTGGTGGCGCTAGAGGGATTGAGATAGAGACACCAAAATTTCCATGGTGACATACCAGACCATCCTCTATTAGTGTGCCAAATTTCACAACTTTTTACCATACGGTTCTATGGGCTGCCATAGACTCCCATGGCGGAAGAAAAAAAGACGGGAACGGTTTCAATAGGTGCCTTCGCACCTTTGGTGCTTGGCCCCTAATAAATATAGCTGCAAGCAGCAATACCGGGGCCAAGCGCAAAGAAGAAGACAAGACATGCCAAAATGGCTGGCAGTGTCAGATCAACAGGAGCAATGAGCAATTAATCACGTTTTAAGATGATTTGAAGCAAAAGGCTGAAAATGCATTGTAGTCTGAGAGTGTCAGACCAACTGCAACAATTAACAATTATACAGTTTAAGAAGATTAGGCAAAATGGCTGAAATATCATATATTGAGTCACTGATAATGTAAGTTAATGGTTTATCACTTTTGACCAATAGGTGGCACAGATACGAAATTGATGTGGTGTGGTCAGAATAAGGGAACAATGACACATGCAAAGTTTGATGCCAATATGTCAAAGCATTGCAGAGATACAGCCTCAAGAGTCATTTTGGCATAATGGCTCAACTTCGTCGTTGCGGTTTACAAAAACGGTTTCATCTATTGATGCAAAATCCCTAACTTTTTGTTGACACAGTCTGAAGATGATACGATTCGATTTTGGTGGAAATTGGACAAACGGTCTAGGATGAGTTTGAAAAAGTAGGTTTTGATCAAATAAGAACATTGAGGACAGGATGTTTGACCAAATATGGAAAAAATAGTATCTCTGTTCTCGGCATGAGCCAATGACTGTATTATGACCAGTTTCATTAAACTAGGCTAATTTAATCAAAAGTTATTAGCATGTTTGTAAATTTTGTTATAACCTCTGACCACAAGGTGGCACTGCCCCAAAACGTTTTGAGTACCTTCAAAGCATGGTGCGGAAGATATGATTTTTGGACAAACAGTTCAAAAGTTATAAGCAAAAACAGCCATTTTTTGTATCTCCGGACCAGTAGGTGGCGCTGCGCCGAAACACTGCATGTTGCCTCAAGTCATGCTTGTGATGACATGTACCAAGTTTGGATTGAATACGATAAAGCATTGTAGAGATATAGCCTTATGAGTGTTTTTGCAACCGCTACGTAAAATTTGTGTGCACGTTTATCAAAAACGATTTGACGAATCAACTTGATTTGCAAGATTTTTTGTCAGCATGGTCTGAAGATGATCTGGTTCAATTTTCGTGCAAATCGGACAAACCGTCTAGGACGAGTTCGCAAAAGTAGGTTTTTTGGAAAATTAAATATGGCGGGGAAATTATCATAACCGAAAATGACGTCATAGGATGCAATTGAATCGGCATGAGCCAATGAATGTATTATGACCAGTTTCATTATACTAAGCTAATTAAATCAAAAGTTATTAGCATTTTTGTCAAGTTTGTTATAACTTTTGACCACAAGGTGGCACTGCCCCAAAACTTTTTGAGTACCTTCAGGGCATGGAGTGGAAGTCACATACCGAGTTTAGTAACAATACACTAATGCATTTGTAAAATATAGCATTTTAGCACATAATTCAAAATGGCCGACAGCCAAAATGGGCGATATGGTAAAATTGAATATCAGACGACTCGGCATGCCGTCCTGAATCTAACGAGACCACTTTTATGATTTTTGGACAAACGGTTCAAAAGTTATAAGCAAAAACAGCCATTTTTTGTATCTCCGGACCAGTAGGTGGCGCTGCGCCGAAACACTGCATGTTGCCTCAAGTCATGCTTGTGATGACATGTACCAAGTTTGGTTTGAATACGATAAAGCGTTGCGGAGATATTGCCTTAAGAGTGCTTTTGCAACCGCTACATAAAATTTGTTTGCGCGTTTATCGCAAATGATTTGACGAATCAACTTGATTTGCAAGATTTTTTGTCAGCATGGTCTGAAGATGATCTGGTTCAATTTTCGTGCAAATCGGATGAACCGTCTAGGACGAGTTCGCAAAAGTAGGTTTTTCGGTTAATTAAAAATGGCGGGAAAATTATTATGACGGAAAATGACGTCATAGGGTGCAATCGAAATGTCTTGAGCCAAGGAATCAGAGGAAAAAAGAATTTCGTTTCTAGCCCTTATGGTTCAAAAGTTATTAGCATAAACATGAGTCTAATTTTGGACTGATGGTGGCGCTAGAGGGATTGAGTTAGAGACTCAAAATTTGCTATGGTGACATTTCAGACTGTCCTCTATTAGTGTGCCAAATTTCATAACTTTTTACCATACGGTTCTATGGGCTGCCATAGACTTCGTGGCGGAAGAAGAAGAAGATGAATAATAATAATAATAGGAACGGGAACGGTTTCAATAGGTGCCTTCGCACCTTCGGTGCTTGGCCCCTAATAATAAGAACGGGAACGGTTTCAATAGGTGCCTTCGCACCTTCGGTGCTTGGCCCCTAATAATAATAATAAGAACGGGAACGGTTTCAATAGGTGCCTTCGCACCTTCGGTGCTTGGCCCCTAATAATAATAATAATAATAACAAATATAGCTGCAAGCAGCAATACCGGGGCCAAGCGCAAAGAAGAAGACAAGACATGCCAAAATGGGTGGCAGTGTCAGATCAACTGCAGCAAGTAGCAATTAATCACATTTTAATATGATTTTAGGCAAAAGGCTGAAAAATGCATTGTAGTCTGAGAGTGTCAGACCAACTGCAACAATTAACAATTATACAGTTTAAGAAGATTAGGCAAAATGGCTGAAATATCATATATTGAGTCACTGATAATATAAGTTAATGGTTTATCACTTTTGACCAATAGGTGGCACAGATACGAAATTGATGTGGTGTGGTCAGAATAAGCGAACAATGACACATGCAAAGTTTGATGCCAATATGTCAAAGCATTGCAGAGATACAGCCTCAAGAGTCATTTTGGCATAATGGCTCAACTTCGTCGCTGCGGTTTACAAAAACGGTTTCATCTATTGATGCAAAATCCCTAACTTTTTGTTGACACAGTCTGAAGATGATACGATTCGATTTTGGTGGAAATTGGACAAACGGTCTAGGATGAGTTTGAAAAAGTAGGTTTTGATCAAATAAGAACATTGAGGACAGGATTTTTGACCAAATATGGAAAAATTAGTATCTCTGTTCTCGGCATGAGCCAATGACTGTATTATGACCAGTTTCATTAAACTAGGCTAATTTAATCAAAAGTTATTAGCATGTTTGTAAATTTTGTTATAACCTCTGACCACAAGGTGGCAATGCCCCAAAACATTTTGAGTACCTTCAAAGCATGGTGCGGAAGACATGATTTTTGGACAAACAGTTCAAAAGTTATTAGCAAAAATAGCCATTTTTTGTATCTCCGGACCAGTAGGTGGCGCTGCGCCGAAACGCTGCATGTTGCTTCAGGTCATGCTTGTGATGACATATACCAAGATTGGTTTGAATACGATAAAGCGTTGTGGAGATATAGGCTTATGAGTGTTTTTGCAACCGCTACGCAAAATTTGTGTGCGCGTTTATCGAAAACGATTTGACAAATCAACTTGATTTGCGAGATTTTTTGTCAGCATGGTCTGAAGATGATCTGGTTCAATTTTCGTGCAAATCGGACAAACCGTCTAGGACGAGTTCGTAAATGTAGGTTTTTTGGAAAATTAAAAATGGCAGGGAAATTATCATGACCGAAAATGACATCATAGGTTGCAATTGAATCGGCATGAGCCAATGACTCTATTATGACCAGTTTCAATATACTAGGCTAATTTATTCAAAAGTTATTAGCATTTTTGTCAAGTTTGTTATATCTTTTGACCACAAGGTGGCACTGCCCTAAAACTTTTTGAGTACCTTCAGGGCATAGCAAGGAAGTCACATACCGAGTTTAGTAACAATATACTAATGCATTTGTAAAATATAGCATTTTTTGACAAAATTCAAAATGGCCGACAGCCAAAATGGCCGATATGGTAAAATTGAATATCAGACGACTCGGCATGCCGTCCTGAATGTAACGAGACCACTTTTATGATTTTTGGACAAACAGTTCAGAAGTTATAAGCAAAAATAGCAATTTTTCGTATCTCCGGACCAGTAGGTGGCGCTGCGCCGAAACGCTGTATGTTGCCTCAAGTCATGCTTGTGATGACATGTACCAAGTTTGGTTTGAATACGATAAAGCGTTGCGAAGATATTGCCTTAAGAGTGTTTTTGCAACCGCTACGTAAAATTTGTTTGCGCGTTTATCGCAAATGATTTGACGAATCAACTTGATTTGCAAGATTTTTTGTCAGCATGGTCTGAAGATGATCTGGTTCAATTTTCGTGCAAATCGGACAAACCGTCTAGGACGAGTTCGTAAAAGTAGGTTTTTTGGAAAATTAAAAATGGCGGGGAAATTATCATGACCGAAAATGACATCATTGGTCATAATAGAGTCATTGGCTCATGCCGATTCAATTGCAACCTGTTTCAATATACTAGGCTAATTTATTCAAAAGTTATTAGCATTTTTGTCAAGTTTGTTATATCTTTTGACCACAAGGTGGCACTGCCCTAAAACTTTTTGAGTACCTTCAGGGCATAGCAAGGAAGTCACATACCGAGTTTAGTAACAATATACTAATGCATTTGTAAAATATAGCATTTTTTGACTAAATTCAAAATGGCCGACAGCCAAAATGGCCGATATGGTAAAATTGAATATCAGACGACTCGGCATGCCGTCCTGAATGTAACGAGACCACTTTTATGATTTTTGGACAAACAGTTCAGAAGTTATAAGCAAAAATAGCAATTTTTCGTATCTCCGGACCAGTAGGTGGCGCTGCGCCGAAACGCTGTATGTTGCCTCAAGTCATGCTTGTGATGACATGTACCAAGTTTGGTTTGAATACGATAAAGCGTTGCGAAGATATTGCCTTAAGAGTGTTTTTGCAACCGCTACGTAAAATTTGTTTGCGCGTTTATCGCAAATGATTTGACGAATCAACTTGATTTGCAAGATTTTTTGTCAGCATGGTCTGAAGATGATCTGGTTCAATTTTCGTGCAAATCGGACAAACCGTCTAGGACGAGTTCGTAAAAGTAGGTTTTTTGGAAAATTAAAAATGGCGGGGAAATTATCATGACCGAAAATGACATCATTGGTCATAATAGAGTCATTGGCTCATGCCGATTCAATTGCAACCTGTTTCAATATACTAGGCTAATTTATTCAAAAGTTATTAGCATTTTTGTCAAGTTTGTTATATCTTTTGACCACAAGGTGGCACTGCCCTAAAACTTTTTGAGTACCTTCAGGGCATAGCAAGGAAGTCACATACCGAGTTTAGTAACAATATACTAATGCATTTGTAAAATATAGCATTTTTTGACAAAATTCAAAATGGCCGACAGCCAAAATGGCAGATATGGTAAAATTGAATATCAGACGACTCGGCATTCCGTCCTGAATGTAACGAGACCACTTTTATGATTTTTGGACAAACAGTTCAGAAGTTATAAGCAAAAATAGCAATTTTTCGTATCTCCGGACCAGTAGGTGGCGCTGCGCCGAAACGCTGTATTTTGCCTCAAGTCATGCTTGTGATGACATGTACCAAGTTTGGTTTGAATACGATAAAGCGTTGCGGAGATATTGCCTTAAGAGTGTTTTTGCAACCGCTACGTAAAATTTGTTTGCGCGTTTATCGCAAATGATTTGACGAATCAACTTGATTTGCAAGATTTTTTGTCAGCATGGTCTGAAGATGATCTGGTTCAATTTTCGTGCAAATCGGATGAACCGTCTAGGACGAGTTTGTAAAAGTAGGTTTTTCGGAAAATTAAAAATGGCGGGTAAATTTTTATGACGGAAAATGACGTCATATGGTGCAATCGAATCGTCTTGAGCCAAGGAATCAGAGGAAAAAAGAATTTTGTTTCTAGCCCTTATGGTTCAAAAGTCATTAGCATAAACATGAGTCAAATTTTGGACTGATGGTGGCGCTAGAGGGATTGAGTTTGAGACTCCAAATTTGCTACGGTGACATTTCAGACTGTCCTCTATTAGTGTGCCAAATTTCACAACTTTTTACCATACGGTTCTATGGGCTGCCATAGACTTCGTGGCGGAAGAAGAAGAAGAAGAAGAAGATGAAATATAGCTGCAAGCAGCAATACCGGGGCCAAGCGCAAAGAAGAAGACAAGACATGCCAAAATGGCTGGCAGTGTCAGATCAACTGCAGCAATGAGAAATTAATCACGTTTTAAGATGATTTTAGGCAAAAGGCTGAAAATGCATTGTAGTCTGAGAGTGTCAGACCAACTGCAGCAATTAACAATTATACAGTTTAAGAAGATTAGGCAAAATGGCTGAAATATCATATATAGAGTCACTGATAATATAAGTTAATGGTTTATCACTTTTGACCAATAGGTGGCACAGTTACGAAATGTATGTGGTGTGGTCAGAATAAGGGAACAATGACACATGCAAAGTTTGATGCCAATATGTCAAAGCATTGCAGAGATACAGCCTCAAGAGTCATTTTGGCATCATGGCTCAACTTCGTCACTGCGGTTTACAAAAACGGTTTCATCTATTGATGCAAAATTCCTAAATTTTTGTTGACACAGTCTGAAGATGATACGATTCGATTTTGGTGGAAATTGGACAAACAGTCTAGGATGAGTTTGAAAAAGTAGGTTTTGATCAAATAAGAACATTGAGGACAGGATGTTTGACCAAATATGGCAAAATTAGTATCTATGTTCTCGGCATGAGCCAATGACTGTATTATGACCAGTTTCATTAAAACTATTTGATGAATCAACTTGATTTGTAAGATTTTTTGTCAGCATCGTCTGAAGATGATCTGGTTAAATTTTCGTGCAAATTGGACGAACCGTCTAGGACGAGTTTGCAAAAGTAGGTTTTGATCAAATAAGAACATTGAGGACAGGATGTTTGACCAAATATGGCAAAATTTGTATCTCTGTTCTCGGCATGAGCCAATGACTGTATTATGACCAGTTTCATTAAACTAGGCTAATTTAATCAAAAGTTATTAGCATGTTTGTAAATTTTGTTATAACCTCTGACCACAAGGTGGCACTGCCCCAAAACGTTTTGAGTACCTTCAAAGCATGGTGCGGAAGACATGAATTTTGGACAAACAGTTCAAAAGCTATAAGCAAAAATAGCCATTTTTTGTATCTCCGGACCAGTAGGTGGCGCTGCGCCGAAACGCTGCATGTTGCTTCAGGTCATGCTTGTGATAACATATACCAAGAATGGTTTGAATACGATAAAGCGTTGTGGAGATATAGGCTTTTGAGTGTTTTTGCAACCGCTATGCAAAATTTGTGTCCGCGTTTATCGAAACCGATTTGACAAATCAACTTGATTTGCAAGATTTTTTGTCAGCATGGTCTGAAGATGATATGGTTCAATTTCTGTGCAAATCGGACAAACCGTCTAGGACGAGTTCGTAAAAGTAGGTTTTTTGGAAAATTAAAAATGGCGGGGAAATTATCATGACCGAAAATGACTTCATAGGGTGCAATTAAATCGGCATGAGCCAATGAATGTATTATGACCAGTTTCATTTAACTAAGCTAATTTAATCAAAAGTTATTAGCATTTTTGTAAATTTTGTTATAACCTTTGACCACAAGGTGGCACTGCCCCAAAACTTTTTGAGTACCTTCAAAGCATGGTGCGGAAGACACATACCAAGTTTTGTAACGATAGACTAATGAGTTTGTAAAATATAGTATTTTAGCACATAATTCAAAATGGCCGACAGCCAAAATGGCCGATTTGGTAAAATTGAATATCAGACGACTCGGCATGCCTTCCTGAATCTAACGAGACCACTTTTATAATTTTTGGACAAACGGTTCAAAAGTTATAAGCAAAAATAGCCATTTTTCATATATCCGGACCAGTAGGTGGCGCTGCGCCGAAACACTGCATGTTGCCTCATGTCATGCTTGTCATGACATGTACCAAGTTTGGTTTGAACACAATAAAGTGTTGTGGAGATATTGCCTTAAGTGTGTTTTTGCAACCGCTACGTAAAATTTGTTTGCATGTTTATCGCAAATGATTTGACGAATCAACTTGATTTGCAAGATTTTTTGTCAGCATGGTCTGAAGATGATCTGGTTCATTTTTCGTGCAAATCGGATGAACCGTCTAGGACGAGTTCGCAAAAGTAGGTTTTTTGGAAAATTAAAAATGGCGGGGAAATTATCATGACCGAAAATGACATCATAGGTTGCAATTGAATCGGCATGAGCCAATGACTCTATTATGACCAGTTTCAATATACTAGGCTAATTTAATCAAAAGTTATTAGCATTTTTGTCAAGTTTGTTATATCTTTTGACCACAAGGTGGCACTGCCCTAAAACTTTTTGAGTACCTTCAGGGCATAGCATGGAAGTCACATACCGAGTTTAGTAACAATACACTAATGCATTTGTAAAATATAGCATTTTTTGACAAAATTCAAAATGGCCGACAGCCAAAATGGCCGATATGGTAAAATTGAATATCAGACGACTCGGCATGCCGTCCTGAATGTAACGAGACCACTTTTATGATTTTTGGACAAACAGTTCAGAAGTTATAAGCAAAAATAGCAATTTTTCGTATCTCCGGACCAGTAGGTGGCGCTGCGCCGAAACGCTGTATGTTGCCTCAAGTCATGCTTGTGATGACATGTACCAAGTTTGGTTTGAATACGATAAAGCGTTGCGGAGATATTGCCTTAAGAGTGTTTTTGCAACCGCTACGTAAAATTTGTTTGCGCGTTTATCGCAAATGATTTGACGAATCAACTTGATTTGCAAGATTTTTTGTCAGCATGGTCTGAAGATGATCTGGTTAAATTTTCGTGCAAATCGGATGAACCGTCTAGGACGAGTTCGTAAAAGTAGGTTTTTCGGAAAATTCAAAATGGCGGGAAAATTTTTATGACGGAAAATGACGTCATAGGGTGCAATCGAATCGTCTTGAGCCAAGGAATCAGAGGAAAAAATAATTTTGTTTCTAGCCCTTATGGTTCAAAAGTTATTAGCATAAACATGAGTCAAATTTTGGACTGATGGTGGCGCTAGAGGGATTGAGTTTGAGTCTCCAAATTTGCTACGGTGACATTTCAGACTGTCCTCTATTAGTGTGCCAAATTTCACAACTTTTTACCATACGGTTCTATGGGCTGCCATAGACTTCGTGGCGGAAGAAGAAGAAGAAGAAGATAATAATAAATATAGCTGCAAGCAGCAATACCGGGGCCAAGCGCAAAGAAGAAGACAAGACATGCCAAAATGGCTGGCAGTGTCAGATCAACTGCAGCAATGAGAAATTAATCATGTTTTAAGATGATTTTAGGCAAAAGGCTGAAAATGCATTGTAGTCTGAGAGTGTCAGACCAGCTGCAGCAATGAACAATTATACAGTTTAAGAAGATTAGGCAAAATGGCTGAAATATCATATATAGAGTCACTGATAATATAAGTTAATGGTTTATCACTTTTGACCAATAGGTGGCACAGTTACGAAATGTATGTGGTGTGGTCAGAATAAGAGAACAATGACACATGCAAAGTTTGATGCCAATATGTCAAAGCATTGCAGAGATACAGCCTCAAGAGTCATTTTGGCATCATGGCTCAACTTCGTCACTGCGGTTTACAAAAACGGTTTCATCTATTGATGCAAAATTCCTAACTTTTTGTTGACACAGTCTGAAGATGATACGATTCGATTTTGGTGGAAATTGGACAAACGGTCTAGGATGAGTTTGAAAAAGTAGGTTTTGATCAAATAAGAACATTGAGGACAGGATGTTTGACCAAATATGGCAAAATTAGTATCTATGTTCTCGGCATGAGCCAATGACTGTATTATGACCAGTTTCATTAAACTAGGCTAATTTAATCAAAAGTTATTAGCATGTTTGTAAATTTTGTTATAACCTCTGACCACAAGGTGGCACTGCCCAAAAACTTTTTGAGTACCTTCAAAGCATGGTGCGGAAGACATGAATTTTGGACAAACAGTTCAGAAGTTATAAGCAAAAATAGCCATTTTTTGTATCTCCGGACCAGTAGGTGGCGCTGCGCCGAAACGCTGCATGTTGCCTCAGGTCATGCTTGTGATGACATGTACCAAGATTGGTTTGAATACGATAAAGCGTTGTGGAGATATAGGCTTATGAGTGTTTTTGCAACCGCTACGCAAAATTTGTGTGCGCGTTTTTCGAAAACGATTTGACAAATCAACTTGATTTGCAAGATTTTTTGTCAGCATGGTCTGAAGATGATATGGTTCAATTTCTGTGCAAATCGGACAAACCGTCTAGGACGAGTTCGCAAAAGTAGGTTTTTTGGAAAATTAAAAATGGCGGGGAAATTATCATGACCGAAAATGACATCATAGGTTGCAATTGAATCGGCATGAGCCAATGACTCTATTATGACCAGTTTCAATATACTAGGCTAATTTAATCAAAAGTTATTAGCATTTTTGTCAAGTTTGTTATATCTTTTGACCACAAGGTGGCACTGCCCTAAAACTTTTTGAGTACCTTCAGGGCATAGCATGGAAGTCACATACCGAGTTTAGTAACAATACACTAATGCATTTGTAAAATATAGCATTTTTTGACAAAATTCAAAATGGCCGACAGCCAAAATGGCCGATATGGTAAAATTGAATATGAGACGACTCGGCATGCCGTCCTGAATGTAACGAGACCACTTTTATGATTTTTGGACAAACGGTTCAGAAGTTATAAGCAAAAATAGCAATTTTTCGTATCTCCGGACCAGTAGGTGGCGCTGCGGCGAAACGCTGTATGTTGCCTCAAGTCATGCTTGTGATGACATGTACCAAGTTTGGTTTGAATACGATAAAGCGTTGCGGAGATATTGCCTTAAGTGTGTTTTTGCAGACGCTACGTAAAATTTGTTTGCGCGTTTATCGCAAATGATTTGACAAATCAACTTGATTTGCAAGATTTTTGGTCAGCATGGTCTGAAGATGATCTGGTTCAATTTTCGTGCAAATCGGATGAACCGTCTAGGACGAGTTCGTAAAAGTAGGTTTTTCGGAAAATTCAAAATGGCGGGAAAATTTTTATGACGGAAAATGACGTCATAGGGTGCAATCGAATCGTCTTGAGCCAAGGAATCAGAGAAAAAAAGAATTTTGTTTCTAGCCCTTATGGTTCAAAAGTTATTAGCATAAACATGAGTCAAATTTTGGACTGATGGTGGCGCTAGAGGGATTGAGTTTGAGACTCCAAATTTGCTACGGTGACATTTCAGACTGTCCTCTATTAGTGTGCCAAATTTCACAACTTTTTACCATACGGTTCTATGGGCTGCCATAGACTTCGCGGCGGAAGAAGAAGAAGAAGAAGATGAATAATAATAATAATAAGAACGGGAACGGTTTCAATAGGTGCCTTCGCACCTTCGGTGCTTGGCCCCTAAATATAGCTGCAAGCAGCAATACCGGGGCCAAGCGCAAAGAAGAAGACAAGACATGCCAAAATGGCTGGCAGTGTCAGATCAACTGGAGCAATGAGCAATTAATCACATTTTAAGATGATTTTAGGCAAAAGGCTGAAAAACGCATTGTAGTCTGAGAGTGTCAGACCAACTGCAACAATTAACAATTATACAGTTTAAGAAGATTAGGCAAAATGGCTGAAATATCATATATTGAGTCACTGATAATGTAAGTTAATGGTTTATCACTTTTGACCAATAGGTGGCACAGATACGAAATTGATGTGGTGTGGTCAGAATAAGGGAACAATGACACATGCAAAGTTTGATGCCAATATGTCAAAGCATTGCAGAGATACAGCCTCAAGAGTCATTTTGGCATAATGGCTCAACTTCGTCGCTGCGGTTTACAAAAACGGTTTCATCTATTGATGCAAAATCCCTAACTTTTTGTTGACACAGTCTGAAGATGATACGATTCGATTTTGGTGGAAATTGGACAAACGGTCTAGGATGAGTTTGAAAAAGTAGGTTTTGATCAAATAAGAACATTGAGGACAGGATGTTTGACCAAATATGGAAAAATTTGTATCTCTGTTCTCGGCATGAGCCAATGACTGTATTATGACCAGTTTCATTAAACTAGGCTAATTTAATCAAAAGTTATTAGCATGTTTGTAAATTTTGTTATAACCTCTGACCACAAGGTGGCACTGCCCCAAAACGTTTTGAGTACCTTGAAAGCATGGTGCGGAAGACATGATTTTTGGACAAACAGTTCAAAAGTTATAAGCAAAAATAGCCATTTTTTGTATCTCCGGACCAGTAGGTGGCGCTGCGCCGAAACGCTGCATGTTGCCTCAGGTCATGCTTGTGATGACATATACCAAGATTGGTTTGAATACGATAAAGCGTTGTGGAGATATAGGCTTATGAGTGTTTTTGCAACCGCTACGCAAAATTTGTGTGCGCGTTTATCAAAAATGATTTGACAAATCAACTTGATTTGCAAGATTTTTTGTCAGCATGGTCTGAAGATGATATGGTTCAATTTCTGTGCAAATCGGACAAACCGTCTAGGACGAGTTCACAAAAGTAGGTTTTTTGGAAAATTAAAAATGGCGGGGAAATTATCATGACCGAAAATGACATCAATGGGTGCAATTGAATCGGCATGAGCCAATGACTCTATTATGACCAGTTTCAATATACTAGGCTAATTTAATCAAAAGTTATTAGCATTTTTGTCAAGTTTGTTATATCTTTTGACCACAAGGTGGCACTGTCCTAAAACTTTTTGAGTACCTTCAGGGCATGGCATGGAAGTCACATACCGAGTTTAGTAACAATCCGTTCATGTGTTCATAAAATACAGCATTTTAGCTCATAATTCAAAATGGCCGACAGTCAAAATGGCTGATATGGTAAAATTGAATATCAGACGACTCGGCATGACGTCCTGAATCTAACGAGACCACTTTTATGATTTTTGGACAAACGGTTCAAAAGTTATAAGCAAAAACAGCCATTTTTTGTATCTCCGGACCAGTAGGTGGCACTGCGCCGAAACACTGCATGTTGCCTCAAGTCATGCTTGTGATGACATGTTCCAAGTTTGGTTTGAATACGATAAAGCGTTGCGGAGATATTGCCTTAAGAGTGCTTTTGCAACCGCTACGTAAAATTTGTTTGCGCGTTTATCGCAAATGATTTGACGAATCAACTTGATTTGCAAGATTTTTTGTCAGCATGGTCTGAAGATGATCTGGTTCAATTTTCGTGCAAATCGGATGAACCGTCTAGGACGAGTTCGCAAAAGTAGGTTTTTCGGTTAATTAAAAATGGCGGGAAAATTATTATGACGGAAAATGACGTCATAGGGTGCAATCGAATTGTCTTGAGCCAAGGAATCAGAGGAAAAAAGAATTTCGTTTCTAGCCCTTATGGTTCAAAAGTTATTAGCATAAACATGAGTCTAATTTTGGACTGATGGTGGCGCTAGAGGGATTGAGTTAGAGACTCAAAATTTGCTATGGTGACATTTCAGACTGTCCTCTATTAGTGTGCCAAATTTCATAACTTTTTACCATACGGTTCTATGGGCTGCCATAGACTTCGTGGCGGAAGAAGAAGAAGATGAATAATAAATATAGCTGCAAGCAGCAATACCGGGGCCAAGCGCAAAGAAGAAGACAAGACATGCCAAAATGGCTGGCAGTGTCAGATCAACTGCATCAATGAGCAATTAATCACATTTTAAGATGATTTTAGGCAAAAGGCTGAAAAATGCATTGTAGTCTGAGAGTGTCAGACCAACTGCAGCAATGAACAATTATACAGTTTAAGAAGATTAGGCAAAATGGCTGAAATATAATTTATAGAGTCACTAATAATATAATTTAATGGTTTATCACTTTTGACCAATAGGGGGCACAGTTACGGAATTGATGTGGTGTGGTCAGAATAAGGGAACAATGACACATGCAAAGTTTGATGCCAATATGTCAAAGCATTGCAGAGATACAGCCTCAAGAGTCATTTTGGCATCATGCCTCAACTTCGTCACTGCAGTTTACAAAAACTGTTTCATCTGTCGACGCAAAATCCCTAACATTTTGTCGGCACAGTCTGAAGATGATATTTCATTTTGGTGGAAATCAGACAAACGGTCTAGGACGAGTTAAAAAAAGTAGGTTTTTAGCAAATAACAAGATGGAAGACAAGAAGGTTTGCCAAATATGGCAAAATGGGTATCCATGTTCTCGGCCTGAGCCAAGGAATGTATTATGGCCAGTTTCATTAAACTAGGTTAATTTAATCAAAAGTTATTAGAATTTTTGTAAATTTTGTTATAACCTTTGACCACAAGGAGGCACTGCCCCAGAACTTTTTGAGTACCTTCAAAGCATGGTGCGGAAGACACACACTGAGTTTCGTAACGATACACTAATGCATTCGTAAAATGTAGCATTTTTTGACAAAATTCAAAATGGCTGACAGCCAAAATGGTCAATATGGTAAATATTGGCATGCCGTCCTGAATCTAACGAGACACCTTTTATGATTTTTGGACAAACGGTTCAAAAGTCATAAGCAAAAATAGCCATTTTTTGTATCTCCGGACCAGTAGGTGGCGCTTTGCCGAAATGCTGCATGTTGCCTCAGGTCATGCTTGTGATGACATGTACCAAGTTTGGTTTGAATACGATAAAGCGTTGCGGAGATATTGCCTTTTGAGTGTTTTTGCAACCGCTACGCAAAATTTGTGTGCGCGTTTATCAAAAACGATTTGACAAATCAACTTGATTTGCAAGATTTTTTGTCAGCATGGTCTGAAGATGATCTGGTTCAATTTTCGTGCAAATCGGACAAACCGCCTAGGACGAGTTTGTAAAAGTAGGTTTTTTGGAAAATTAAAAATGGCGGGGAAATTATCATGACCGAAAATGACTTCATAGGGTGCAATTAAATCGGCATGAGCCAATGAATGTATTATGACCAGTTTCATTTAACTAAGCTAATTTAATCAAAAGTTATTAGCATTTTTGTAAATTTTGTTATAACCTTTGACCACAAGGTGGCACTGCCCCAAAACGTTTTGAGTACCTTCAAAGCATGGTGCGGAAGACACATACCAAGTTTTGTAACGATAGACTAATGAGTTTGTAAAATATAGTATTTTAGCACATAATTCAAAATGTCAGATAGCCAAAATGGCCGATTTGGTAGAATTTAATATCAGACGACTCGGCATGCCTTCCTGAATCTAACGAGACCACTTTTATGATTTTTGGACAAACGGTTCAAAAGTTATTAGCAAAAATAGCCATTTTTCATATCTCCGGACCAGTAGGTGGCGCTGCGCCGAAACACTGCATGTTGCCTCAAGTCATGCTTGTGATGACATGTACCAAGTTTGGTTTGAATACGATAAAGCGTTGCGGAGATATTGCTTTAAGTGTGTTTTTGCAACCGCTACGTAAAATTTGTTTGCGCGTTTATCGCAAATGATTTGACGAATCAACTTGATTTGCAAGATTTTTTGTCAGCATGGTCTGAAGATGATCTGGTTCAATTTTCGTGCAAATCGGATGAACCGTCTAGGACGAGTTCGCAAAAGTAGGTTTTTCGGAAAATTAAAAATGGCGGGAAAATTTTTATGACGGAAAATGACGTCATAGGGTGCAATCGAATTGTCTTAAGCCAAGGAATCAGAGGAAAAAAGACATTTGTTTCTAGCCCTTATGGTTCAAAAGTTATTAGCATAAACATGAGTTAAATTTTGGACTGATGGTGGCGCTAGAGGGATTGAGTTAGAGACTCCAAATTTGCTATGGTGACTCTTCAGACTGTCCTCTATGAGTACGCCAAATTTCACAACTTTTTACCATACGGTTCTATGGGCTGCCATAGACTTCGTGGCGGAAGAAGAAGAAGAAGAAGAAGAAGATGAATAATAATAAATATAGCTGCAAGCAGCAATACCGGGGCCAAGCGCAAAGAAGAAGACAAGACATGCCAAAATGGCTGGCAGTGTCAGATCAACTGGAGCAATGAGCAATTAATCACGTTTTAAGATGATTTTAGGCAAAAGGCTGAAAAATGCATTGTAGTCTGAGAGTGTCAGACCAACTGCAACAATTAACAATTATACAGTTTAAGAAGATTAGGCAAAATGGCTGAAATATCATATATAGAGTCACTGATAATATAAGTTAATGGTTTATCACTTTTGACCAATAGGTGGCACAGTTACGAAATTGATGTGCTGTGGTCAGAATAAGGGAACAATGACACATGCAAAGTTTGATGCCAATATGTCAAAGCATTGCAGAGATACAGCCTCAAGAGTCATTTTGGCATCATGGCTCAATTTCGTCGCTGCGGTTTACAAAAACGGTTTCATCTATTGATGCAAAATCCCTAACTTTTTGTTGACACAGTCTGAAGATGATACGATTCGATTTTGGTGGAAATTGGATAAACGGTCTAGGATGAGTTTGAAAAAGTAGGTTTTGATCAAATAAGAACATTGAGGACAGGATGTTTGACCAAATATGGCAAAATTAGTATCTATGTTCTCGGCATGAGCCAATAAATGTATTATGACCAGTTTCATTAAACTAGGCTAAGTTAATCAAAAGTTATTAGCATGTTTATAAATTTTGTTATAACCTCTGACCACAAGGTGGCACTGTCCCAAAACTTTTTGAGTACCTTCAAAGCAGGGTGCGGAAGACCCATACCAAGTTTCGTAACGATAGACTAATGCGTTTGTAAAATATAGTATTTTAGCACATAATTCAAAATGGCCGAGAGCCAAAATGGCCGATATGGTAAAATTGAATATCAGACAACTCTGAATACCGTCCTGAATCTAACGAGACAACTTTTATGATTTTTGGACAAACAGTTCAGAAGTTATAAGCAAAAATAGCAATTTTTTGTATCTCCGGACCAGTAGGTGGTGCTGCGCCGAAACGCTGTATGTTGCCTCAAGTCATGCTTGTGATGACATGTACCAAGTTTGGATTGAACACGATAAAGCGTTGCGGAGATATTGCCTTAAGTGTGTTTTTGCAACCGCTACGTAAAATTTGTTTGCGCGTTTATCAAAAATGATTTGACGAATCAACTTGATTTGCAAGATTTTTTGTCAGCATGGTCTGAAGATGATCTGGTTCAATTTTCGTGCAAATCGGATGAACCGTCTAGGACGAGTTCGTAAAAGTAGGTTTTTCGGAAAATTCAAAATGGCGGGGAAATTTTTATGACGGAAAATGACGTCATAGGGTGCAATCGATTCGTCTTGAGCCAAGGAATCAGAGGAAAAAATAATTTTGTTTCTAGCCCTTATGGTTCAAAAGTTATAAGCATAAACATGAGTCAAATTTTGGACTGATGGTGGCGCTAGAGGGATTGAGTTTGAGACTCCAAATTTGCTACGGTGACATTTCAGACTGTCCTCTATTAGTGTGCCAAATTTCACAACTTTTTACCATACGGTTCTATGGGCTGCCATAGACTTCGCGGCGGAAGAAGAAGAAGAAGATGAATAATAATAATAAGAACGGGAACGGTTTCAATAGGTGCCTTCGCACCTTCGGTGCTTGGCCCCTAATAATAATAGGAACGGGAACGGTTTCAATAGGTGCCTTCGCACCTTCGGTGCTTGGCCCCTAATAAGAACGGGAACGGTTTCAATAGGTGCCTTCGCACCTTCGGTGCTTGGCCCCTAATAATAATAATAAGAACGGGAACGGTTTCAATAGGTGCCTTCGCACCTTCGGTGCTTGGCCCCTAAATATAGCTGCAAGCAGCAATACCGGGGCCAAGCGCAAAGAAGAAGACAAGACATGCCAAAATGGCTGGCAGTGTCAGATCAACTGGAGCAATGAGCAATTAATCACGTTTTAAGATGATTTTAGGCAAAAGGCTGAAAAATGCATTGTAGTCTGAGAGTGTCAGACCAACTGCAACAATTAACAATTATACAGTTTAAGAAGATTAGGCAAAATGGCTGAAATATCATATATAGAGTCACTGATAATATAAGTTAATGGTTTATCACTTTTGACCAATAGGTGGCACAGTTACGAAATTGATGTGGTGTAGTCAGAATAAGGGAACAATGACACATGCAAAGTTTGATGCCAATATGTCAAAGCATTGCAGAGATACAGCCTCAAGAGTCATTTTGGCATCATGGCTCAACTTCGTCACTGCGGTTTACAAAAACGGTTTCATCTATTGATGCAAAATCCCTAACTTTTTGTTGACATAGTCTGAAGATGATACGATTCGATTTTGGTGGAAATTGGATAAACGGTCTAGGATGAGTTTGAAAAAGTAGGTTTTGATCAAATAAGAACATTGAGGACAGGATGTTTGACCAAATATGGCAAAATTAGTATCTATGTTCTCGGCATGAGCCAATAAATGTATTATGACCAGTTTCATTAAACTAGGCTAATTTAATCAAAAGTTATTAGCATGTTTGTAAATTTTGTTATAACCTCTGACCACAAGGTGGCACTGCCCCAAAACTTTTTGAGTACCTTCAAAGCATGGTGCGGAAGACCCATACCAAGTTTCGTAACGATAGACTAATGCGTTTGTAAAATATAGTATTTTAGCACATAATTCAAAATGGCCGAGAGCCAAAATGGCCGATATGGTAAAATTGAATATCAGACAACTCTGAATACCGTCCTGAATCTAACGAGACAACTTTTATGATTTTTGGACAAACAGTTCAAAAGTTATAAGCAAAAATAGCCATTTTTTTTATCTCCGGGCCAGTAGGTGGCGCTGCGCCGAAACGCTGCAAGTTGCCTCAAGTCATGCTTGTGATGACATGTACCAAGTTTGGTTTGAATACGATAAAGCATTGTGGAGATATAGCCTTATGAGTGTTTTTGCAACCGCTACGTAAAATTTGTGTGCACGTTTATCAAAAACGATTTGACAAATCAACTTGATTTGCAAGATTTTTTGTCAGCAAGGTCTGAAGATGATCTGGTTCAATTTCTGTGCAAATCGGACAAACCGTCTAGGACGAGTTCGCAAAAGTAGGTTTTTTGGAAAATTAAATATGGCGGGGAAATTATCATGACCGAAAATGACGTCATAGGATGCAATTGAATCGGCATGAGCCAATGAATGTATTATGACAAGTTTCATTATACTAAGCTAATTAAATCAAAAGTTATTAGCATTTTTGTCAAGTTTGTTATAACTTTTGACCACAAGGTGGCACTGCCCCAAAACTTTTTGAGTACCTTCAGGGCATGGAGTGGAAGTCACATACCGAGTTTAGTAACAATACACTAATGCATTTGTAAAATATAGCATTTTAGCACATAATTCAAAATGGCCGACAGCCAAAATGGCCGATATGGTAAAATTGAATATCAGACGACTCGGCATGCCGTCCTGAATCTAACGAGACCACTTTTATGATTTTTGGACAAACGGTTCAAAAGTTATAAGCAAAAACAGCCATTTTTTGTATCTCCGGACCAGTAGGTGGCGCTGCGCCGAAACACTGCAAGTTGCCTCAAGTCATGCTTGTGATGACATGTACCAAGTTTGGTTTGAATACGATAAAGCGTTGCGGAGATATTGCCTTAAGTGTGTTTTTGCAACCGCTACGTAAAATTTGTTTGCGCGTTTATCGCAAATGATTTGACGAATCAACTTGATTTGCAAGATTTTTTGTCAGCATGGTCTGAAGATGATCTGGTTCAATTTTCGTGCAAATCGGATGAACCGTCTAGGACGAGTTCGTAAAAGTAGGTTTTTTGAAAAATTCAAAATGGCGGGAAAATTTTTATGACGGAAAATGACGTCATAGGGTGCAATCGAATCGTCTTGAGCAAAGGAATCAGAGGAAAAAAGAATTTTGTTTCTAGCCCTTATGGTTCAAAAGTTATTAGCATAAACATGAGTCACATTTTGGACTGATGGTGGCGCTAGAGGGATTGAGTTTGAGACTCCAAATTTGCTACGGTGACATTTCAGACTGTCCTCTATTAGTGTGCCAAGTTTCACAACTTTTTACCATACGGTTCTATGGGCTGCCATAGACTTCGTGGCGGAAGAAGAAGAAGAAGATGAATAAATATAGCTGCAAGCAGCAATACCGGGGCCAAGCGCAAAGAAGAAGACAAGACATGCCAAAATGGCTGGCAGTGTCAGATCAACTGGAGCAATGAGCAATTAATCACGTTTTAAGATGATTTTAGGCAAAAGGCTGAAAAATGCATTGTAGTCTGAGAGTGTCAGACCAACTGCAACAATTAACAATTATACAGTTTAAGAAGATTAGGCAAAATGGCTGAAATATCATATATAGAGTCACTGATAATATAAGTTAATGGTTTATCACTTTTGACCAATAGGTGGCACAGTTACGAAATTGATGTGGTGTAGTCAGAATAAGGGAACAATGACACATGCAAAGTTTGATGCCAATATGTCAAAGCATTGCAGAGATACAGCCTCAAGAGTCATTTTGGCATCATGGCTCAACTTCGTCACTGCGGTTTACAAAAACGGTTTCATCTATTGATGCAAAATCCCTAACTTTTTGTTGACATAGTCTGAAGATGATACGATTCGATTTTGGTGGAAATTGGATAAACGGTCTAGGATGAGTTTGAAAAAGTAGGTTTTGATCAAATAAGAACATTGAGGACAGGATGTTTGACCAAATATGGCAAAATTAGTATCTATGTTCTCGGCATGAGCCAATAAATGTATTATGACCAGTTTCAATATACTAGGCTAATTTAATCAAAAGTTATTAGCATTTTTGTCAAGTTTGTTATATCTTTTGACCACAAGGCGGCACTGCCCTAAAACTTTTTGAGTACCTTCAGGGCATAGCATGGAAGTCACATACCGAGTTTAGTAACAATATACTAATGCATTTGTAAAATATAGCATTTTTTGACAAAATTCAAAATGGCCGACAGCCAAAATGGCCGATATGGTAAAATTGAATATCAGACGACTCGGCATGCCGTCCTGAATGTAACGAGACCACTTTTATGATTTTTGGACAAACAGTTCAGAAGTTATAAGCAAAAATAGCCATTTTTCGTATCTCCGGACCAGTAGGTGGCGCTGCGCCGAAACGCTTTATGTTGCCTCAAGTCATGCTTGTGATGACATGTACCAAGTTTGGTTTGAATACGATAAAGCGTTGCGGAGATATTGCCTTAAGTGTGTTTTTGCAACCGCTACGTAAAATTTGTTTGCGCGTTTATCGCAAATGATTTGACGAATCAACTTGATTTGCAAGATTTTTTGTCAGCATGGTCTGAAGATGATCTGGTTCAATTTTCGTGCAAATCGGACAAACCGTCTAGGACGAGTTCGCAAAAGTAGGTTTTTTGGAAAATTAAATATGGCGGGGAAATTATCATGACCGAAAATGACGTCATAGGATGCAATTGAATCGGCATGAGCCAATGAATGTATTATGACCAGTTTCATTATACTAAACTAATTAAATCAAAAGTTATTAGCATTTTTGTCAAGTTTGTTATAACTTTTGACCACAAGGTGGCACTGCCCCAAAACTTTTTGAGTACCTTCAGGGCATGGAGTGGAAGTCACATACCGAGTTTAGTAACAATACACTAATGCATTTGTAAAATATAGCATTTTAGCACATAATTCAAAATGGCCGACAGCCAAAATGGCCGATATGGTAAAATTGAATATCAGACGACTCGGCATGCCGTCCTGAATCTAACGAGACTACTTTTATGATTTTTGGACAAACGGTTCAAATGGTATAAGCAAAAACAGCCATTTTTTGTATCTCCGGACCAGTAGGTGGCGCTGCGCCGAAACACTGCATGTAGCCTCAAGTCATGCTTGTGATGACATGTACCAAGTTTGGTTTGAATACGATAAAGCGTTGCGGAGATATTGCCTTAAGAGTGCTTTTGCAACCGCTACGTAAAATTTGTTTGCGCGTTTTTCGCAAATGATTTGACGAATCAACTTGATTTGCAAGATTTTTTGTCAGCATGGTCTGAAGATGATCTGGTTCAATTTTCGTGCAAATCGGATGAACCGTCTAGGACGAGTTCGCAAAAGTAGGTTTTTCGGTTAATTAAAAATGGCGGGAAAATTTTTATGACGGAAAATTACGTCATAGGGTGCAATCGAATTGTCTTGAGCCAAGGAATCAGAGGGAAAAAGAATTTCGTTTCTAGCCCTTATGGTTCAAAAGTTATTAGCATAAACATGAGTCTAATTTTGGACTGATGGTGGCGCTAGAGGGATTGAGTTAGAGACTCAAAATTTGCTATGGTGACATTTCAGACTGTCCTCTATTAGTGTGCCAAATTTCATAACTTTTTACCATACGGTTCTATGGGCTGCCATAGACTTCGTGGCGGAAGAAGAAGAAGAAGAAGATGAATAATAATAATAATAGGAACGGGAACGGTTTCAATAGGTGCCTTCGCACCTTCGGTGCTTGGCCCCTAAATATAGCTGCAAGCAGCAATACCGGGGCCAAGCGCAAAGAAGAAGACAAGACATGCCAAAATGGCTGGCAGTGTCAGATCAACAGGAGCAATGAGCAATTAATCACGTTTTAAGATGATTTGAAGCAAAAGGCTGAAAATGCATTGTAGTCTGAGAGTGTCAGACCAACTGCAACAATTAACAATTATACAGTTTAAGAAGATTAGGCAAAATGGCTGAAATATCATATATTGAGTCACTGATAATGTAAGTTAATGGTTTATCACTTTTGACCAATAGGTGGCACAGATACGAAATTGATGTGGTGTGGTCAGAATAAGGGAACAATGACACATGCAAAGTTTGATGCCAATATGTCAAAGCATTGCAGAGATACAGCCTCAAGAGTCATTTTGGCATAATGGCTCAACTTCGTCGTTGCGGTTTACAAAAACGGTTTCATCTATTGATGCAAAATCCCTAACTTTTTGTTGACACAGTCTGAAGATGATACGATTCGATTTTGGTGGAAATTGGACAAACGGTCTAGGATGAGTTTGAAAAAGTAGGTTTTGATCAAATAAGAACATTGAGGACAGGATGTTTGACCAAATATGGAAAAAATAGTATCTCTGTTCTCGGCATGAGCCAATGACTGTATTATGACCAGTTTCATTAAACTAGGCTAATTTAATCAAAAGTTATTAGCATGTTTGTAAATTTTGTTATAACCTCTGACCACAAGGTGGCACTGCCCCAAAACGTTTTGAGTACCTTCAAAGCATGGTGCGGAAGACATGATTTTTGGACAAACAGTTCAAAAGTTATAAGCAAAAACAGCCATTTTTTGTATCTCCGGACCAGTAGGTGGCGCTGCGCCGAAACACTGCATGTTGCCTCAAGTCATGCTTGTGATGACATGTACCAAGTTTGGATTGAATACGATAAAGCATTGTAGAGATATAGCCTTATGAGTGTTTTTGCAACCGCTACGTAAAATTTGTGTGCACGTTTATCAAAAACGATTTGACGAATCAACTTGATTTGCAAGATTTTTTGTCAGCATGGTCTGAAGATGATCTGGTTCAATTTTCGTGCAAATCGGACAAACCGTCTAGGACGAGTTCGCAAAAGTAGTTTTTTTGGAAAATTAAATATGGCGGGGAAATTATCATAACCGAAAATGACGTCATAGGATGCAATTGAATCGGCATGAGCCAATGAATGTATTATGACCAGTTTCATTATACTAAGCTAATTAAATCAAAAGTTATTAGCATTTTTGTCAAGTTTGTTATAACTTTTGACCACAAGGTGGCACTGCCCCAAAACTTTTTGAGTACCTTCAGGGCATGGAGTGGAAGTCACATACCGAGTTTAGTAACAATACACTAATGCATTTGTAAAATATAGCATTTTAGCACATAATTCAAAATGGCCGACAGCCAAAATGGGCGATATGGTAAAATTGAATATCAGACGACTCGGCATGCCGTCCTGAATCTAACGAGACCACTTTTATGATTTTTGGACAAACGGTTCAAAAGTTATAAGCAAAAACAGCCATTTTTTGTATCTCTGGACCAGTAGGTGGCGCTGCGCCGAAACACTGCATGTTGCCTCAAGTCATGCTTGTGATGACATGTACCAAGTTTGGTTTGAATACGATAAAGCGTTGCGGAGATATTGCCTTAAGAGTGCTTTTGCAACCGCTACATAAAATTTGTTTGCGCGTTTATCGCAAATGATTTGACGAATCAACTTGATTTGCAAGATTTTTTGTCAGCATGGTCTGAAGATGATCTGGTTCAATTTTCGTGCAAATCGGATGAACCGTCTAGGACGAGTTCGCAAAAGTAGGTTTTTCGGTTAATTAAAAATGGCGGGAAAATTATTATGACGGAAAATGACGTCATAGGGTGCAATCGAAATGTCTTGAGCCAAGGAATCAGAGGAAAAAAGAATTTCGTTTCTAGCCCTTATGGTTCAAAAGTTATTAGCATAAACATGAGTCTAATTTTGGACTGATGGTGGCGCTAGAGGGATTGAGTTAGAGACTCAAAATTTGCTATGGTGACATTTCAGACTGTCCTCTATTAGTGTGCCAAATTTCATAACTTTTTACCATACGGTTCTATGGGCTGCCATAGACTTCGTGGCGGAAGAAGAAGAAGATGAATAAATATAGCTGCAAGCAGCAATACCGGGGCCAAGCGCAAAGAAGAAGACAAGACATGCCAAAATGGCTGGCAGTGTCAGATCAACTGGAGCAATGAGCAATTAATCACATTTTAAGATGATTTTAGGCAAAAGGCTGAAAAACGCATTGTAGTCTGAGAGTGTCAGACCAACTGCAACAATTAACAATTATACAGTTTAAGAAGATTAGGCAAAATGGCTGAAATATCATATATTGAGTCACTGATAATGTAAGTTAATGGTTTATCACTTTTGACCAATAGGTGGCACAGACACGAAATTGATGTGGTGTGGTCAGAATAAGGGAACAATGACACATGCAAAGTTTGATGCCAATATGTCAAAGCATTGCAGAGATACAGCCTCAAGAGTAATTTTGGCATAATGGCTCAACTTCGTCGCTGCGGTTTACAAAAACAGTTTCATCTATTGATGCAAAATCCCTAACTTTTTTTTGACACAGTCTGAAGATGATACAATTCGATTTTGGTGGAAATTGGACAAACGGTCTAGGATGAGTTTGAAAAAGTAGGTTTTGATCAAATAAGAACATTGAGGACAGGATGTTTGACCAAATATGGAAAAATTTGTATCTCTGTTCTCGGCATGAGCCAATGACTGTATTATGACCAGTTTCATTAAACTAGGCTAATTTAATCAAAAGTTATTAGCATGTTTGTAAATTTTGTTATAACCTCTGACCACAAGGTGGCACTGCCCCAAAACGTTTTGAGTACCTTCAAAGCATGGTGCGGAAGACATGATTTTTGGACAAACAGTTCAAAAGTTATAAGCAAAAATAGCCATTTTTTGTATCTCCGGACCAGTAGGTGGCGCTGCGCCGAAACGCTGCATGTTGCTTCAGGTCATGCTTGTGATGACATATACCAAGATTGGTTTGAATACGATAAAGCGTTGAGGAGATATAGGCTTATGAGTGTTTTTGCAACCGCTACGCAAAATTTGTGTGCGCGTTTATCGAAAACGATTTGACAAATCAACTTGATTTGCAAGATTTTTTGTCAGCATGGTCTGAAGATGATCTGGTTCAATTTTCGTGCAAATCGGACAAACCGTCTAGGACGAGTTCGTAAAAGTAGGTTTTTTGGAAAATTAAAAATGGCAGGGAAATTATCATGACCGAAAATGACATCATAGGTTGCAATTGAATCGGCATGAGCCAATGACTCTATTATGACCAGTTTCAATATACTAGGCTAATTTAATCAAAAGTTATTAGCATTTTTGTCAAGTTTGTTATATCTTTTGACCACAAGGTGGCACTGCCCTAAAACTTTTTGAGTACCTTCAGGGCATAGCAAGGAAGTCACATACCGAGTTTAGTAACAATATACTAATGCATTTGTAAAATATAGCATTTTTTGACAAAATTCAAAATGGCCGACAGCCAAAATGGCCGATATGGTAAAATTGAATATCAGACGACTCGGCATGCCGTCCTGAATGTAACGAGACAACTTTTATGATTTTTGGACAAACAGTTCAGAAGTTATAAGCAAAAATAGCAATTTTTCGTATCTCCGGACCAGTAGGTGGCGCTGCGCCGAAACGCTGTATGTTGCCTCAAGTCATGCTTGTGATGACATGTACCAAGTTTGGTTTAAATACGATAAAGCGTTGCGGAGATATTGCCTTAAGAGTGTTTTTGCAACCGCTACGTAAAATTTGTTTGCGCGTTTATCGCAAATGATTTGACGAATCAACTTGATTTGCAAGATTTTTTGTCAGCATGGTCTGAAGATGATCTGGATCAATTTTCGTGCAAATCGGATGAACCGTCTAGGACGAGTTCGCAAAAGTAGGTTTTTCGGTTAATTAAAAATGGCGGGAAAATTATTATGACGGAAAATGACGTCATAGGGTGCAATCGAAATGTCTTGAGCCAAGGAATCAGAGGAAAAAAGAATTTCGTTTCTAGCCCTTATGGTTCAAAAGTTATTAGCATAAACATGAGTCTAATTTTGGACTGATGGTGGCGCTAGAGGGATTGAGTTAGAGACTCAAAATTTGCTATGGTGACATTTCAGACTGTCCTCTATTAGTGTGCCAAATTTCATAACTTTTTACCATACGGTTCTATGGGCTGCCATAGACTTCGTGGCGGAAGAAGAAGAAGATGAATAAATATAGCTGCAAGCAGCAATACCGGGGCCAAGCGCAAAGAAGAAGACAAGACATGCCAAAATGGCTGGCAGTGTCAGATCAACTGGAGCAATGAGCAATTAATCACATTTTAAGATGATTTTAGGCAAAAGGCTGAAAAACGCATTGTAGTCTGAGAGTGTCAGACCAACTGCAACAATTAACAATTATACAGTTTAAGAAGATTAGGCAAAATGGCTGAAATATCATATATTGAGTCACTGATAATGTAAGTTAATGGTTTATCACTTTTGACCAATAGGTGGCACAGACACGAAATTGATGTGGTGTGGTCAGAATAAGGGAACAATGACACATGCAAAGTTTGATGCCAATATGTCAAAGCATTGCAGAGATACAGCCTCAAGAGTAATTTTGGCATAATGGCTCAACTTCGTCGCTGCGGTTTACAAAAACAGTTTCATCTATTGATGCAAAATCCCTAACTTTTTTTTGACACAGTCTGAAGATGATACAATTCGATTTTGGTGGAAATTGGACAAACGGTCTAGGATGAGTTTGAAAAAGTAGGTTTTGATCAAATAAGAACATTGAGGACAGGATGTTTGACCAAATATGGAAAAATTTGTATCTCTGTTCTCGGCATGAGCCAATGACTGTATTATGACCAGTTTCATTAAACTAGGCTAATTTAATCAAAAGTTATTAGCATGTTTGTAAATTTTGTTATAACCTCTGACCACAAGGTGGCACTGCCCCAAAACGTTTTGAGTACCTTCAAAGCATGGTGCGGAAGACATGATTTTTGGACAAACAGTTCAAAAGTTATAAGCAAAAATAGCCATTTTTTGTATCTCCGGACCAGTAGGTGGCGCTGCGCCGAAACGCTGCATGTTGCTTCAGGTCATGCTTGTGATGACATATACCAAGATTGGTTTGAATACGATAAAGCGTTGAGGAGATATAGGCTTATGAGTGTTTTTGCAACCGCTACGCAAAATTTGTGTGCGCGTTTATCGAAAACGATTTGACAAATCAACTTGATTTGCAAGATTTTTTGTCAGCATGGTCTGAAGATGATCTGGTTCAATTTTCGTGCAAATCGGACAAACCGTCTAGGACGAGTTCGTAAAAGTAGGTTTTTTGGAAAATTAAAAATGGCAGGGAAATTATCATGACCGAAAATGACATCATAGGTTGCAATTGAATCGGCATGAGCCAATGACTCTATTATGACCAGTTTCAATATACTAGGCTAATTTAATCAAAAGTTATTAGCATTTTTGTCAAGTTTGTTATATCTTTTGACCACAAGGTGGCACTGCCCTAAAACTTTTTGAGTACCTTCAGGGCATAGCAAGGAAGTCACATACCGAGTTTAGTAACAATATACTAATGCATTTGTAAAATATAGCATTTTTTGACAAAATTCAAAATGGCCGACAGCCAAAATGGCCGATATGGTAAAATTGAATATCAGACGACTCGGCATGCCGTCCTGAATGTAACGAGACAACTTTTATGATTTTTGGACAAACAGTTCAGAAGTTATAAGCAAAAATAGCAATTTTTCGTATCTCCGGACCAGTAGGTGGCGCTGCGCCGAAACGCTGTATGTTGCCTCAAGTCATGCTTGTGATGACATGTACCAAGTTTGGTTTAAATACGATAAAGCGTTGCGGAGATATTGCCTTAAGAGTGTTTTTGCAACCGCTACGTAAAATTTGTTTGCGCGTTTATCGCAAATGATTTGACGAATCAACTTGATTTGCAAGATTTTTTGTCAGCATGGTCTGAAGATGATCTGGATCAATTTTCGTGCAAATCGGATGAACCGTCTAGGACGAGTTCGTAAAAGTAGGTTTTTCGGAAAATTCAAAATGGCGGGAAAATTTTTATGACGGAAAATGACGTCATAGGGTGCAATCGAATCGCCTTGAGCCTAGGAATCAGAGGAAAAAAGAATTTTGTTTCTAGCCCTTATGGTTCAAAAGTTATTAGCATAAACATGAGTCAAATTTTGGACTGATGGTGGCGCTAGAGGGATTGAGTTTGAGACTCCAAATTTGCTACAGTGACATTTCAGACTGTCCTCTATTAGTGTGCCAAATTTCACAACTTTTTACCATACGGTTCTATGGGCTGCCATAGACTTCGTGGCGGAAGAAGAAGAAGAAGATGAATAATAATAAATATAGCTGCAAGCAGCAATACCGGGGCCAAGCGCAAAGAAGAAGACAAGACATGCCAAAATGGCTGGCAGTGTCAGATCAACTGGAGCAATGAGCAATTAATCACGTTTTAAGATGATTTTAGGCAAAAGGCTGAAAAATGCATTGTAGTCTGAGAGTGTCAGACCAACTGCAACAATTAACAATTATACAGTTTAAGAAGATTAGGCAAAATGGCTGAAATATCATTTATAGAGTCACTGATAATATAAGTTAATGGTTTATCACTTTTGACCAATAGGTGGCACAGTTACGAAATTGATGTGGTGTAGTCAGAATAAGGGAACAATGACACATGCAAAGTTTGATGCCAATATGTCAAAGCATTGCAGAGATACAGCCTCAAGAGTCATTTTGGTATCATGGCTCAACTTCGTCACTGCGGTTTACAAAAACGGTTTCATCTATTGATGCAAAATCCCTAACTTTTTGTTGACATAGTCTGAAGATGATACGATTCGATTTTGGTGGAAATTGGATAAACGGTCTAGGATGAGTTTGAAAAAGTAGGTTTTGATCAAATAAGAACATTGAGGACAGGATGTTTGACCAAATATGGCAAAATTAGTATCTATGTTCTCGGCATGAGCCAATAAATGTATTATGACCAGTTTCATTAAACTAGGCTAATTTAATCAAAAGTTATTAGCATGTTTGTAAATTTTGTTATAACCTCTGACCACAAGGTGGCACTGCCCCAAAACTTTTTGAGTACCTTCAAAGCATGGTGCGGAAGACCCATACCAAGTTTCATAACGATAGACTAATGCGTTTGTAAAATATAGTATTTTAGCACATAATTCAAAATGGCCGAGAGCCAAAATGGCCGATATGGTAAAATTGAATATCAGACAACTCTGAATACCGTCCTGAATCTAACGAGACAACTTTTATGATTTTTGGACAAACAGTTCAAAAGTTATAAGCAAAAATAGCCATTTTTTGTATCTCCGGACCAGTAGGTGGCGCTGCGCAGAAACGCTGCAAGTTGCCTCAAGTCATGCTTGTGATGACATGTACCAAGTTTGGATTGAACACGATAAAGCATTGTGGAGATATAGCCTTATGAGTGTTTTTGCAACCGCTACGTAAAATTTGTGTGCACGTTTATCAAAAACGATTTGACGAATCAACTTGATTTGCAAGATTTTTTGTCAGCATGGTCTGAAGATGATCTGGTTCAATTTTCGTGCAAATCGGACAAACCGTCTAGGACGAGTTCGCAAAAGTAGGTTTTTTGGAAAATTAAATATGGCGGGGAAATTATCATGACCGAAAATGACGTCATAGGATGCAATTGAATCGGCATGAGCCAATGAATGTATTATGACAAGTTTCATTATACTAAGCTAATTAAATCAAAAGTTATTAGCATTTTTGTCAAGTTTGTTATAACTTTTGACCACAAGGTGGCACTGCCCCAAAACTTTTTGAGTACCTTCAGGGCATGGATTGGAAGTCACATACCGAGTTTAGTAACAATACACTAATGCATTTGTAAAATATAGCATTTTAGCACATAATTCAAAATGGCCGACAGCCAAAATGGCCGATATGGTAAAATTGAATATCAGACGACTCGGCATGCCGTCCTGAATCTAACGAGACCACTTTTATGATTTTTGGACAAACGGTTCAAAAGTTATAAGCAAAAACAGCCATTTTTTGTATCTCCGGACCAGTAGGTGGCGCTGCGCCGAAACACTGCATGTTGCCTCAAGTCATGCTTGTGATGACATGTACCAAGTTTGGTTTGAATACGATAAAGCGTTGCGGAGATATTGCCTTAAGTGTGTTTTTGCAACCGCTACGTAAAATTTGTTTGCGCGTTTATCGCAAATGATTTGACGAATCAACTTGATTTGCAAGATTTTTTGTCAGCGTGGTCTGAGGTTGATCTGGTTCAATTTTCGTGCAAATCGGATGAACCGTCTAGGACGAGTTCGTAAAAGTAGGTTTTTCGAAAAATTCAAAATGGCGGGAAAATTTTTATGACGGAAAATGACGTCATAGGGTGCAATCGAATCGTCTTGAGCAAAGGAATCAGAGGAAAAAAGAATTTTGTTTCTAGCCCTTATGGTTCAAAAGTTATTAGCATAAACATGAGTCACATTTTGGACTGATGGTGGCGCTAGAGGGATTGAGTTTGAGACTCCAAATTTGCTACGGTGACATTTCAGACTGTCCTCTATTAGTGTGCCAAGTTTCACAACTTTTTACCATACGGTTCTATGGGCTTCCATAGACTTCGTGGCGGAAGAAGAAGAAGAAGATGAATAATAATAATAAGAACGGGAACGGTTTCAATAGGTGCCTTCGCACCTTCGGTGCTTGGCCCCTAATAAGAACGGGAACGGTTTCAATAGGTGCCTTCGCACCTTCGGTGCTTGGCCCCTAATAAATATAGCTGCAAGCAGCAATACCGGGGCCAAGCGCAAAGAAGAAGACAAGACATGCCAAAATGGCTGGCAGTGTCAGATCAACTGGAGCATTGAGCAATTAATCACGTTTTAAGATGATTTTAAGCAAAATGCTGAAAATGCATTGTAGTCTGAGAGTGTCAGACCAACTGCAACAATTAACAATTATACAGTTAGGCAGATTAGGCAAAATGGCTGAAATATCATATATTGAGTCACTGATAATGTAAGTTAATGGTTTATCACTTTTGACCAATAGGTGGCACAGATACGAAATTGATGTGGTGTGGTCAGAATAAGGGAACAATGACACATGCAAAGTTTGATGTCAATATGTCAAAGCATTGCAGAGATACAGCCTCAAGAGTCATTTTGGCATAATGGCTCAACTTCGTCGCTGCGGTTTACAAAAACGGTTTCATCTATTGATGCAAAATCCCTAACTTTTTGTTGACACAGTCTGAAGATGATACGATTCGATTTTGGTGGAAATTGGACAAACGGTCTAGGATGAGTTTGAAAAAGTAGGTTTTGATCAAATAAGAACATTGAGGACAGGATGTTTGACCAAATATGGAAAAATTTGTATCTCTGTTCTCGGCATGAGCCAATGACTGTATTATGACCAGTTTCATTAAACTAGGCTAATTTAATCAAAAGTTATTAGCATGTTTGTAAATTTTGTTATAACCTCTGACCACAAGGTGGCACTGCCCCAAAACGTTTTGAGTACCTTCAAAGCATGGTGCGGAAGACATGATTTTTGGACAAACAGTTCAAAAGTTATAAGCAAAAATAGCCATTTTTTGTATCTCCGGACCAGTAAGTGGCGCTGCGCCGAAACGCTGCATGTTGCTTCAGGTCATGCTTGTGATGACATATACCAAGATTGGTTTGAATACGATAAAGCGTTGTGGAGATATAGGCTTATGAGTGTTTTTGCAACCGCTACGCAAAATTTGTGTGCGCGTTTATCGAAAACGATTTGACAAATCAACTTGATTTGCAAGATTTTTTGTCAGCATGGTCTGAAGATGATCTGGTTCAATTTTCGTGCAAATCGGACAAACCGTCTAGGACGAGTTCGTAAAAGTAGGTTTTTTGGAAAATTAAAAATGGCGGGGAAATTATCATGACCGAAAATGACATCATAGGTTGCAATTGAATCGGCATGAGCCAATGACTCTATTATGACCAGTTTCAATATACTAGGCTAATTTAATTAAAAGTTATTAGCATTTTTGTCAAGTTTGTTATATCTTTTGACCACAAGGTGGCACTGCCCTAAAACTTTTTGAGTACCTTCAGGGCATAGCAAGGAAGTCACATACCGAGTTTAGTAACAATATACTAATGCATTTGTAAAATATCGCATTTTTTGACAAAATTCAAAATGGCCGACAGCCAAAATGGCCGATATGGTAAAATTGAATATCAGACGACTCGGCATGCCGTCCTGAATGTAACGAGACCACTTTTATGATTTTTGGACAAACAGTTCAGAAGTTATAAGCAAAAATAGCAATTTTTCGTATCTCCGGACCAGTAGGTGGCGCTGCGCCGAAACGCTGTATGTTGCCTCAAGTCATGCTTGTGATGACATGTACCAAGTTTGGTTTAAATACGATAAAGCGTTGCGGAGATATTGCCTTAAGAGTGTTTTTGCAACCGCTACGTAAAATTTGTTTGCGCGTTTATCGCAAATGATTTGACGAATCAACTTGATTTGCAAGATTTTTTGTCAGCATGGTCTGAAGATGATCTGGATCAATTTTCGTGCAAATCGGATGAACCGTCTAGGACGAGTTCGTAAAAGTAGGTTTTTCGGAAAATTAAAAATGGCGGGAAAATTTTTATGACGGAAAATGACGTCATAGGGTGCAATTGAATCGCCTTGAGCCAAGGAATCAGAGGAAAAAAGAATTTTGTTTCTAGCCCTTATGGTTCAAAAGTTATTAGCATAAACATGAGTCAAATTTTGGACTGATGGTGGCGCTAGAGGGATTGAGTTTGAGACTCCAAATTTGCTACGGTGACATTTCAGACTGTCCTCTATTAGTGTGCCAAATTTCACAACTTTTTACCATACGGTTCTATGGGCTGCCATAGACTTCGTGGCGGAAGAAGAAGAAGAAGAAGATGAATAATAAATATAGCTGCAAGCAGCAATACCGGGGCCAAGCGCAAAGAAGAAGACAAGACATGCCAAAATGGCTGGCAGTGTCAGATCAACTGGAGCAATGAGCAATTAATCACATTTTAAGATGATTTTAGGCAAAAGGCTGAAAAACGCATTGTAGTCTGAGAGTGTCAGACCAACTGCAACAATTAACAATTATACAGTTTAAGAAGATTAGGCAAAATGGCTGAAATATCATATATTGAGTCACTGATAATGTAAGTTAATGGTTTATCACTTTTGACCAATAGGTGGCACAGATACGAAATTGATGTGGTGTGGTCAGAATAAGGGAACAATGACACATGCAAAGTTTGATGCCAATATGTCAAAGCATTGCAGAGATACAGCCTCAAGAGTCATTTTGGCATAATGGCTCAACTTCGTCGCTGCGGTTTACAAAAACGGTTTCATCTATTGATGCAAAATCCCTAACTTTTTGTTGACACAGTCTGAAGATGATACGATTCGATTTTGGTGGAAATTGGACAAACGGTCTAGGATGAGTTTGAAAAAGTAGGTTTTGATCAAATAAGAACATTGAGGACAGGATGTTTGACCAAATATGGAAAAATTTGTATCTCTGTTCTCGGCATGAGCCAATGACTGTATTATGACCAGTTTCATTAAACTAGGCTAATTTAATCAAAAGTTATTAGCATGTTTGTAAATTTTGTTATAACCTCTGACCACAAGGTGGCACTGCCCCAAAACGTTTTGAGTACCTTCAAAGCATGGTGCGGAAGACATGATTTTTGGACAAACAGTTCAAAAGTTATAAGCAAAAATAGCCATTTTTTGTATCTCCGGACCAGTAGGTGGCGCTGCGCCGAAACGCTGCATGTTGATTCAGGTCATGCTTGTGATGACATATACCAAGATTGGTTTGAATACGATAAAGCGTTGTGGAGATATAGGCTTATGAGTGTTTTTGCAACCGCTACGCAAAATTTGTGTGCGTGTTTATCGAAAACGATTTGACAAATCAACTTGATTTGCAAGATTTTTTGTCAGCATGGTCTGAAGATGATCTGGTTCAATTTTCGTGCAAATCGGACAAACCGTCTAGGACGAGTTCGTAAAAGTAGGTTTTTTGGAAAATTAAAAATGGCGGGGAAATTATCATGACCGAAAATGACATCATAGGTTGCAATTGAATCGGCATGAGCCAATGACTCTATTATGACCAGTTTCAATATACTAGGCTAATTTAATCAAAAGTTATTAGCATTTTTGTCAAGTTTGTTATATCTTTTGACCACAAGGTGGCACTGCCCTAAAACTTTTTGAGTACCTTCAGGGCATAGCAAGGAAGTCACATACCGAGTTTAGTAACAATATACTAATGCATTTGTAAAATATAGCATTTTTTTACAAAATTCAAAATGGCCGACAGCCAAAATGGCCGATATGGTAAAATTGAATATCAGACGACTCGACATGCCGTCCTGAATGTAACGAGACCACTTTTATGATTTTTGGACAAACAGTTCAGAAGTTATAAGCAAAAATAGCAATTTTTCGTATCTCCGGACCAGTAGGTGGCACTGCGCCGAAACGCTGTATGTTGCCTCAAGTCATGCTTGTGATGACATGTACCAAGTTTGGTTTGAATACGATAAAGCGTTTCGGAGATATTGCCTTAAGAGTGTTTTTGCAACCGCTACGTAAAATTTGTTTGCGCGTTTATCGCAAATGATTTGACGAATCAACTTGATTTGCAAGATTTTTTGTCAGCATGGTCTGAAGATGATCTGGTTCAATTTTCGTGCAAATCGGACAAACCGTCTAGGACGAGTTCGTAAAAGTAGGTTTTTCGGAAAATTCAAAATGGCGGGAAAATTTTTATGACGGAAAATGACGTCATATGGTGCAATCGAATTGTCTTGAGCCAAGGAATCAGAAGAAAAAAGAATTTTGTTTCTAGCCCTTATGGTTCAAAAGTTATTAGCATAAACATGAGTCAAATTTTGGACTGATGGTGGCGCTAGAGGGATTGAGTTTGAGACTCCAAATTTGCTACGGTGACATTTCAGACTGTCTTCTATTAGTGTGCCAAATTTCACAACTTTTTACCATACGGTTCTATGGGCTGCCATAGACTTCGTGGCGGAAGAAGAAGAAGAAGAAGAAGAAGAAGATGAATAATAATAATAAGAACGGGAACGGTTTCAATAGGTGCCTTCGCACCTTCGGTGCTTGGCCCCTAAATATAGCTGCAAGCAGCAATACCGGGGCCAAGCGCAAAGAAGAAGACAAGACATGCCAAAATGGCTGGCAGTGTCAGATCAACTGCAGCAATGAGAAATTAATCATGTTTTAAGATGATTTTAGGCAAAAGGCTGAAAATGCATTGTAGTCTGAGAGTGTCAGACCAGCTGCAGCAATGAACAATTATACAGTTTAAGAAGATTAGGCAAAATGGCTGAAATATCATATATAGAGTCACTGATAATATAAGTTAATGGTTTATCACTTTTGACCAATAGGTGGCACAGTTACGAAATGTATGTGGTGTGGTCAGAATAAGAGAACAATGACACATGCAAAGTTTGATGCCAATATGTCAAAGCATTGCAGAGATACAGCCTCAAGAGTAATTTTGGCATCATGGCTCAACTTCGTCACTGCGGTTTACAAAAACGGTTTCATCTATTGATGCAAAATTCCTAACTTTTTGTTGACACAGTCTGAAGATGATACGATTCGATTTTGGTGGAAATTGGACAAACGGTCTAGGATGAGTTTGAAAAAGTAGGTTTTGATCAAATAAGAACATTGAGGACAGGATGTTTGACCAAATATGGCAAAATTAGTATCTATGTTCTCGGCATGAGCCAATGACTGTATTATGACCAGTTTCATTAAACTAGGCTAATTTAATCAAAAGTTATTAGCATGTTTGTAAATTTTGTTATAACCTCTGACCACAAGGTGGCACTGCCCAAAAACTTTTTGAGTACCTTCAAAGCATGGTGCGGAAGACATGAATTTTGGACAAACAGTTCAGAAGTTATAAGCAAAAATAGCCATTTTTTGTATCTCCGGACCAGTAGGTGGCGCTGCGCCGAAACGCTGTATGTTGCCTCAGGTCATGCTTGTGATGACACGTACCAAGATTGGTTTGAATACGATAAAGCGTTGTGGAGATATAGGCTTATGAGTGTTTTTGCAACCGCTACGCAAAATTTGTGTGCGCGTTTTTCGAAAACGATTTGACAAATCAACTTGATTTGCAAGATTTTTTGTCAGCATGGTCTGAAGATGATATGGTTCAATTTCTGTGCAAATCGGACAAACCGTCTAGGACGAGTTCGCAAAAGTAGGTTTTTTGGAAAATTAAAAATGGCGGGGAAATTATCATGACCGAAAATGACATCATAGGTTGCAATTGAATCGGCATGAGCCAATGACTCTATTATGACCAGTTTCAATATACTAGGCTAATTTAATCAAAAGTTATTAGCATTTTTGTCAAGTTTGTTATATCTTTTGACCACAAGGTGGCACTGCCCTAAAACTTTTTGTGTACTTTCAGGGCATAGCAAGGAAGTCACATACCGAGTTTAGTAACAATATACTAATGCATTTGTAAAATATAGCATTTTTTGACAAAATTCAAAATGGCCGACAGCCAAAATGGCCGATATGGTAAAATTGAATATCAGACGACTCGGCATGCCGTCCTGAATGTAACGAGACCACTTTTATGATTTTTGGACAAACAGTTCAGAAGTTATAAGCAAAAATAGCAATTTTTCGTATCTCCGGACCAGTAGGTGGCGCTGCGCCGAAACGCTGTATGTTGCCTCAAGTCATGCTTGTGATGACATGTACCAAGTTTGGTTTGAATACGATAAAGCGTTGCGGAGATATTGCCTTAAGAGTGTTTTTGCAACCGCTACGTAAAATTTGTTTGCGCGTTTATCGCAAATGATTTGACGAATCAACTTGATTTGCAAGATTTTTGGTCAGCATGGTCTGAATATGATCTGGTTCAATTTTCGTGCAAATCGGATGAACCGTCTAGGACGAGTTCGTAAAAGTAGGTTTCTCGGAAAATTCAAAATGGCGGGAAAATTTTTATGACGGAAAATGACGTCATAGGGTGCAATCGAATCGTCTTGAGCAAAGGAATCAGAGGAAAAAAGAATTTTGTTTCTAGCCCTTATGGTTCAAAAGTTATTAGCATAAACATGAGTCAAATTTTGGACTGATGGTGGCGCTAGAGGGATTGAGTTTGAGACTCCAAATTTGCTACGGTGACATTTCAGACTGTCCTCTATTAGTGTGCCAAATTTCACAACTTTTTACCATACGGTTCTATGGGCTGCCATAGACTTCATGGCGGAAGAAGAAGAAGAAGAAGAAGAAGAAGAAGAAGATGAATAATAATAATAAGAACGGGAACGGTTTCAATAGGTGCCTTCGCACCTTCGGTGCTTGGCCCCTAATAATAATAGGAACGGGAACGGTTTCAATAGGTGCCTTCGCACCTTCGGTGCTTGGCCCCTAAATATAGCTGCAAGCAGCAATACCGGGGCCAAGCGCAAAGAAGAAGACAAGACATGCCAAAATGGCTGGCAGTGTCAGATCAACTGGAGCAATGAGCAATTAATCACGTTTTAAGATGATTTTAGGCAAAAGGCTGAAAAATGCATTGTAGTCTGAGAGTGTCAGACCAACTGCATCAATGAACAATTATACAGTTTAAGAAGATTAGGCAAAATGGCTGAAATATCATATATAGAGTCACTGATAATATAAGTTAATGGTTTATCACTTTTGACCAATAGGTGGCAAAGTTACGAAATTGATGTGGTGTGGTCAGAATAAGGGAACAATGACACATGCAAAGTTTGATGCCAATATGTCAAAGCATTGCAGAGATACAGCCTCAAGAGTCATTTTGGCATCATGCCTCAAATTTGTCGCTGCGGTTTACAAAAACGGTTTCATCTATTGATGCAAAATCCCTAACTTTTTGTTGGCACAGTCTGAAGATGATACGATTCGATTTTGGTGGAAATTGGACTAATGGTCTAGGATGAGTTTGAAAAAGTAGATTTTGATCAAATAAGAACATTGAGGACAGGATGTTTGACCAAATATGGCAAAATTAGTATCTATGTTCTCGGCATGAGCCAATAAATGTATTATGACCAGTTTCATTAAACTAGGCTAATTTAATCAAAAGTTATTAGCATGTTTGTAAATTTTGTTATAACCTCTGACCACAAGGTGGCACTGCCCCAAAACTTTTTGAGTACCTTCAAAGCATGGTGCGGAAGACCCATACCAAGTTTCGTAACGATAGACTAATGCGTTTGTAAAATATAGTATTTTAGCACATAATTCAAAATGGCCGAGAGCCAAAATGGCCGATATGGTAAAATTGAATATCAGACAACTCTGAATTCCGTCCTGAATCTAACGAGACAACTTTTATGATTTTTGGACAAACAGTTCAAAAGTTATAAGCAAAAATAGCAATTTTTTGTATCTCCGGACCAGTAGGTGGCGCTGCGCCGAAACGCTGCATGTTGCCTCAGGTCATGCTTGTGATGACATGTACCAAGATTGGTTTGAATACGATAAAGCGTTGTGGAGATATAGCCTTATGAGTGTTTTTGCAACCGCTACGCAAAATTTGTGTGCGCGTTTTTCGAAAACGATTTGACGAATCAACTTGATTTGCAAGATTTTTTGTCAACATGGTCTGAAGATGATATGGTTCAATTTCTGTGCAAATCGGACAAACCGTCTAGGACGAGTTCACAAAAGTAGGTTTTTTGGAAAATTAAAAATGTCGGGGAAATTATCATGACCGAAAATGACATCATAGGTTGCAATTGAATCGGCATGAGCCAATGACTCTATTATGACCAGTTTCAATATACTAGGCTAATTTAATCAAAAGTTATTAGCATTTTTGTCATGTTTGTTATATCTTTTGACCACAAGGTGGCACTGCCCTAAAACTTTTTGAGTACCTTCAGGGCATAGCATGGAAGTCACATACCGAGTTTAGTAACAATATACAAATGCATTTGTAAAATATAGCATTTTTTGACAAAATTCAAAATGGCCGACAGCCAAAATGGTCGATATGGTAAAATTGAATATCAGACGACTCGGCATGCCGTCCTGAATGTAACGATACCACTTTTATGATTTTTGGACAAACAGTTCAGAAGTTATAAGCAAAAATAGCAATTTTTCGTATCTCCGGACCAGTAGGTGGCGCTGCGCCGAAACGCTGTATGTTGCCTCAAGTCATGCTTGTGATGACATGTACCAAGTTTGGTTTGAATACGATAAAGCGTTGCGGAGATATTGCCTTAAGTGTGTTTTTGCAACCGCTACGTAAAATTTGTTTGCGCGCTTATCGCAAATGATTTGACGAATCAACTTGATTTGCAAGATTTTTTGTCAGCATGGTCTGAAGATGATCTGGTTCAATTTTCGTGCAAATCGGATGAACCGTCTAGGACGAGTTCGTAAAAGTAGGTTTTTCGGAAAATTCAAAATGGCGGGAAAATTTTTATGACGGAAAATGACGTCATAGGGTGCAATCGAATCGTCTTGAGCAAAGGAATCAGAGGAAAAAAGAATTTTGTTTCTAGCCCTTATGGTTCAAAAGTTATTAGTATAAACATTAGTCACATTTTGGACTGATGGTGGCGCTAGAGGGATTGAGTTTGAGACTCCAAATTTGCTACGGTGTAATTTCAGACTGTCCTCTATTAGTGTGCCAAATTTCACAACTTTTTACCATACGGTTCTATGGGCTGCCATAGACTTCGTGGCGGAAGAAGAAGAAGAAGAAGAAGAAGATGAATAATAAATATAGCTGCAAGCAGCAATACCGGGGCCAAGCGCAAAGAAGAAGACAAGACATGCCAAAATGGCTGGCAGTGTCAGATCAACTGGAGCAATGAGCAATTAATCACGTTTTAAGATGATTTTAGGCAAAAGGCTGAAAAATGCATTGTAGTCTGACAGTGTCAGACCAACTGCAACAATGAACAATTATACAGTTTAAGAAGATTAGGCAAAATGGCTGAAATATCATATATTGAGTCACTGATAATGTAAGTTAATGGTTTATCACTTTTGACCAATAGGTGGCACAGTTACGAAATGTATGTGGTGTGGTCAGAATAAGGGAACAATGACACATGCAAAGTTTGATGCCAATATGTCAAAGCATTGCAGAGATACAGCCTCAAGAGTCATTTTGGCATCATGTCTCAAATTCGTCGCTGCGGTTTACAAAAACGGTTTCATCTATTGATGCAAAATCCCTAACTTTTTGTTGACACAGTCTGAAGATGATACGATTCGATTTTGGTGGAAATCGGACAAACGGTCTAGGATGAGTTTGAAAAAGTAGATTTTGATCAAATAAGAACATTGAGGACAGGATGTTTGACCAAATATGGCAAATGTTATAACCTTTGACCACAAGGTGGCACTGCCCCAAAACTTTTTGAGTACCTTCAAAGCATGGTGCGGAAGACATACCACATTTCATAACGATAGACTAATGCGTTTGTATTTTAGCACATAATTCAAAATGGCCGACAGCCAAAATGGCCGATATGGTAAAATTGAATATCAGACGACTCGGCATGCCGTCCTGAATCTAATGAGACAACTTTTATGATTTTTGGACAAACGGTTAAAAAAATGATAAAAGCAAAAATATCCATTCTTTGTATCTCCGGACCAGTAGGTGGCACTGCGCCGAAACGCAGCATGTTGCCTCAGGTCATGCTTGTGATGACATGTACCAAGATTGGTTTGAATACGATAAAGCATTGCGGAGATATTGCCTTATGAGTGTTTTTGCAACCGCTACGCAAAATTTGTGTGCGCGTTTATCGAAAACGATTAGACAAATCAACTTGATTTGCAAGATTTTTTGTCAGCATGGTCTGAAGATGATATGGTTCAATTTCTGTGCAAATCGGACAAACCGTCTAGGACGAGTTCGCAAAAGTAGGTTTTTTGGAAAATTAAAAATGGCGGGGAAATTATCATGACCGAAAATGACGTCATAGGGTGCAATTGAATCGGTATGAGCCAATGAATGTATTATGACCAGTTTCATTAAACTAAGCTAATTTAATCAAAAGTTATTAGCATTTTTGTAAATTTTGTTATAACCTTTGACCACAAGGTGGCACTGCCCCAAAACTTTTTGAGTACCTTCAAAGCATGGTGCGGAAGACACATACCAAGTTTCATAACGATAGACTAATGAGTTTGTAAAATATAGCATTTTAGCACATAATTCAAAATGGCAGAGAGCCAAAATGGCCGATATGGTAAAATTGAATATCAAACGACACGGCATGCCGTCCTGAATCTAACGAGACTACTTTTATGATTTATGGACAAACGGTTCAAAAGTTATAAGCAAAAATAGCCATTTTTTGTATCTCCGGACCAGTAGGTGGCGCTGGGCCGAAACGCTGCATGTTGCCTCAGGTCATGCTTGTGATGACACGTACCAAGATTGGTTTGAATACGATAAAGCGTTTCGGAGATATAGCCTTAAGTGTGTTTTTGCAACCGCTACGTAAAATTTGTGTGCGCGTTTATCAAAAACGATTTGACGAATAAACTTGATTTGCAAGATTTTTTGTCAGCATGATCTGAAGATAATTTGGTTCAATTTTCGTACAAATCGGATGAACCGTCTAGGACGAGTTTGCAAAAGTAGGTTTTTTGGAAAATTCAAAATGGCGGGAAAATTATTATGACGGAAAATGACGTCATAGGGTGCAATCGAATCGTCTTGAGCCAAGGAATCAGAGGAAAAAAGAATTTTGTTTCTAGCCCTTATGGTTCAAAAGTTATTAGCATAAACACGAGTCAAATTTTGGACTGATGGTGGCGCTAGAGGGATTGAGTTTGAGACTCCAAATTTGCTTCGTTGACATTTCAGACTGTCCTCTATTAGTGTGCCAAATTTCACAACTTTTTACCATACGGTTCTATGGGCTGCCCTAGACTTCGTGGCGGAAGAAGAAGAAGAAGAAGAAGAAGAAGAAGAAGATGAATAATAATAATAAGAACGGGAACGGTTTCAATAGGTGCCTTCGCACCTTCGGTGCTTGGCCCCTAAATATAGCTGCAAGCAGCAATACCGGGGCCAAGCGCAAAGAAGAAGACAAGACATGCCAAAATGGCTGGCAGTGTCAGATCAACTGCAGCAATGAGAAATTAATCTCGTTTTAAGATGATTTTAGGCAAAAGGCTGAAAATGCATTGTAGTCTGAGAGTGTCAGACCAACTGCAGCAATTAACAATTATACAGTTTAAGAAGATTAGGCAAAATGGCTGAAATATCATATATAGAGTCACTGATAATATAAGTTAATGGTTTATCACTTTTGACCAATAGGTGGCACAGTTACGAAATGTATGTGGTGTGGTCAGAATAAGGGAACAATGACACATGCAAAGTTTGATGCCAATATGTCAAAGCATTGCAGATATACAGCCTCAAGAGTCATTTTGGCATCATGGCTCAAATTCGTCACTGCGGTTTACAAAAACGGTTTCATCTATTGATGCAAAATTCCTAACTTTTTGTTGACACAGTCTGAAGATGATACGATTCGATTTTGGTGGAAATTGGACAAACAGTCTAGGATGAGTTTGAAAAAGTAGGTTTTGATCAAATAAGAACATTGAGGACAGGATGTTTGACCAAATATGGCAAAATTAGTATCTATGTTCTCGGCATGAGCCAATGACTGTATTATGACCAGTTTCATTAAACTAGGCTAATTTAATCAAAAGTTATTAGCATGTTTGTAAATTTTGTTATAACCTCTGACCACAAGGTGGCACTGCCCCAAAACTTTTTGAGTACCTTCAAAGCATGGTGCGGAAGACATGAATTTTGGACAAACAGTTCAAAAGTTATAAGCAAAAATAGCCATTTTTTGTATCTCCGGACCAGTAGGTGGCGCTGCGTTGAAACGCTGCATGTTGCCTCAGGTCATGCTTGTGATGACATGTACCAAGATTGGTTTGAATACGATAAAGCGTTGTGGAGATATAGGCTTATGAGTGTTTTTGCAACTGCTACGCAAAATTTGTGTGCGCGTTTATCAAAAACGATTTGACAAATCAACTTGATTTGCAAGATTTTTTGTCAGCATGGTCTGAAGATGATCTGGTTCAATTTCTGTGCAAATCGGACAAACCGTCTAGGACGAGTTCGCAAAAGTAGGTTTTTTGGAAAATTAAAAATGGCGGGGAAATTATCATGACCGAAAATGACATCATAGGGTGCAATTGAATCGGCATGAGCCAATGACTCTATTATGACCAGTTTTAATATACTAGGCTAATTTAATCAAAAGTTATTAGCATTTTTGTCAAGTTTGTTATATCTTTTGACCACAAGGTGGCACTGCCCTAAAACTTTTTGAGTACCTTCAGGGCATGGCATGGAAGTCACATACCGAGTTTAGTAACAATACAGTAATGCATTTGTAAAATATAGCATTTTTTGACAAAAATCAAAATGGCCGACAAGCAAAATGGCCGATATGGTAAAAATTAATATCAGACGACTCGGCATGCCGTCTTGAATCTAACGAAACCACTTTTATGATTTTTGGACAAACAGTTCAGAAGTTATAAGCAAAAATAGCAATTTTTCGTATCTCCGGACCAGTAGGTTGCGCTGCGCCGAAACGCTGTATGTTGCCTCAAGTCATGCTTGTGATGAGATGTACCAAGTTTGGTTTGAATACGATAAAGCGTTGCGGAGATATTGCCTTAAGTGTGTTTTTGCAACCGCTACGTAAAATTTGTTTGCGCGTTTATCGCAAATGATTTGACGAATCAACTTGATTTGCAAGATTTTTTGTCATCATGGTCTGAAGATGATCTGGTTCAATTTTCGTGCAAATCGGATGAACCGTCTAGGACGAGTTCGTAAAAGTAGGTTTTTCGGAAAATTAAAAATGGCGGGAAAATTTTTATGACGGAAAATGACGTCATAGGGTGCAATCGAATCGTCTTGAGCCAAGGAATCAGAGGAAAAAATAATTTTGTTTCTAGCCCTTATGGTTCAAAAGTTATTAGAATAAACATGAGTCAAATTTTGGACTGATGGTGGCGCTAGAGGGATTGAGTTTGAGACTCCAAATTTGCTACGGTGACATTTCAGACTGTCCTCTATTAGTGTGCCAAATTTCACAACTTTTTACCATACGGTTCTATGGGCTGCCATAGACTTCGTGGCGGAAGAAGAAGAAGAAGAAGAAGAAGAAGATGAATAATAATAAATATAGCTGCAAGCAGCAATACCGGGGCCAAGCGCAAAGAAGAAGACAAGACATGCCAAAATGGCTGGCAGTGTCAGATCAACTGGAGCAATGAGCAATTAATCACGTTTTAAGATGATTTTAAGCAAAAGGCTGAAAATGCATTGTAGTCTGAGAGTGTCAGACCAACTGCAACAATTAACAATTATACAGTTTAAGAAGATTAGGCAAAATGGCTGAAATATCATATATTGAGTCACTGATAATGTAAGTTAATGGTTTATCACTTTTGACCAATAGGTGGCACAGATACGAAATTGATGTGGTGTGGTCAGAATAAGGGAACAATGACACATGCAAAGTTTGATGCCAATATGTATAAGCATTGCAGAGATACAGCCTCAAGAGTAATTTTGGCATGATGGCTCAACTTCGTCGCTGCGGTTTACAAAAACGGTTTCATCTATTGATGCAAAATCCCTAACTTTTTGTTGACACTGTCTGAAGATGATACGATTCGATTTTGGTGGAAATTGGACAAACGGTCTAGGATGAGTTTGAAAAAGTAGGTTTTGATCAAATAAGAACATTGAGGACAGGATGTTTGACCAAATATGGAAAAATTAGTATCTCTGTTCTCGGCATGAGCCAATGACTGTATTATGACCAGTTTCATTAAACTAGGCTAATTTAATCAAAAGTTATTAGCATGTTTGTAAATTTTGTTATAACCTCTGACCACAAGGTGGCACTGCCCCAAAACGTTTTGAGTACCTTCAAAGCATGGTGCGGAAGACATGATTTTTGGACAAACAGTTCAAAAGTTATACGCAAAAATAGCCATTTTTTGTATCTCCGGACCAGTAGGTGGCGCTGCGCCGAAACGCTGCATGTTGCTTCAAGTCATGCTTTTGATGACATATACCAAGATTGGTTTGAATACGATAAAGCGTTGTGGAGATATAGGCTTATGAGTGTTTTTGCAACCGCTACGCAAAATTTGTGTGCGCGTTTATCGAAAACGATTTGACAAATCAACTTGATTTGCAAGATTTTTTGTCAGCATGGTCTGAAGATGATCTGGTTCAATTTTCGTGCAAATCGGACAAACCGTCTAGGACGAGTTCGTAAAAGTAGGTTTTTTGGAAAATTAAAAATGGCGGGGAAATTATCATGACCGAAAATGACATCATAGGTTGCAATTGAATCGGCATGAGCCAATGACTCTATTATGACCAGTTTCAATATACTAGGCTAATTTAATCAAAAGTTATTAGCATTTTTGTCAAGTTTGTTATATCTTTTGACCACAAGGTGGCACTGCCCTAAAACTTTTTGAGTACCTTCAGGGCATAGCAAGGAAGTCACATACCGAGTTTAGTAACAATATACTAATGCATTTGTAAAATATAGCATTTTTTGACAAAATTCAAAATGGCCGACAGCCAAAACGGCCGATATGGTAAAATTGAATATCAGACGACTCGGCATGTCGTCCTGAATGTAACGAGACCACTTTTATGATTTTTGGACAAACGGTTCAGAAGTTATAAGCAAAAATAGCCATTTTTTGTATCTCCGGACCAGTAGGTGGCGCTGCGCCGAAACGCTGCATATTGCCTCAGGTCATGCTTGTGATGACATATACCAAGATTGGTTTGAATAAGATAAAGCGTTGTGGAGATATAGGCTTATGAGTGTTTTTGCAACCGCTACGCAAAATTTGTGTGCGCGTTTATCGAAAACGATTTGACAAATCAACTTGATTTGCAAGATTTTTTGTCAGCATGGTCTGAAGATGATCTGGTTCAATTTCTGTGCAAATCGGACAAACCGTCTAGGACGAGTTCGTAAAAGTAGGTTTTTTGGAAAATTAAAAATGGCGGGGAAATTATCATGACCGAAAATGACGTCATATGGTGCAATTGAATCGGCATGAGCCAATGACTCTATTATGACCAGTTTCAATATACTAGGCTAATTTAATCAAAAGTTATTAGCATTTTTGTCAAGTTTGTTATATCTTTTGACCACAAGGTGGCACTGCCCTAAAACTTTTTGAGTACCTTCAGGGCATAGCAAGGAAGTCACATACCGAGTTTAGTAACAATATACTAATGCATTTGTAAAATATAGCATTTTTTGACAAAATTCAAAATGGCCGACAGCCAAAACGGCCGATATGGTAAAATTGAATATCAGACGACTCGGCATGCCGTCCTGAATGTAATGAGACCACTTTTATGATTTTTGGACAAACGGTTCAGAAGTTATAAGCAAAAATAGCAATTTTTCGTATCTCCGGACCAGTAGGTGGCGCTGCGCCGAAACGCTGTATGTTGCCTCAAGTCATGCTTGTGATGACATGTACCAAGTTTGGTTTGAATACGATAAAGCGTTGCGGAGATATTGCCTTAAGAGTGTTTTTGCAACCGCTACGTAAAATTTGTTTGCGCGTTTATCGCAAACGATTTGACGAATCAACTTGATTTGCAAGATTTTTTGTCAGCATGGTCTGAAGATGATCTGGTTCAATTTTCGTGCAAATCGGATGAACCGTCTAGGACGAGTTCGTAAAAGTAGGTTTTTCGGAAAATTCAAAATGGCGGGAAAATTTTTATGACGGAAAATGACGTCATATGGTGCAATGGAATCGTCTTGAGCCAAGGAATCAGAGGAAAAAAGAATTTTGTTTCTAGCCCTTATGGTTCAAAAGTTATTAGCATAAACATGAGTCAAATTTTGGACTGATGGTGGCGCTAGAGGGATTGAGTTTGAGACTCCAAATTTGCTACGGTGACATGTCAGACTGTCCTCTATTAGTGTGCCAAATTTCACAACTTTTTACCATACGGTTCTATGGGCTGCCATAGACTTCGTGGCGGAAGAAGAAGAAGAAGAAGAAGAAGAAGAAGATGAATAATAATAATAAGAACGGGAACGGTTTCAATAGGTGCCTTCGCACCTTCGGTGCTTGGCCCCTAATAATAATAAATATAGCTGCAAGCAGCAATACCGGGGCCAAGCGCAAAGAAGAAGACAAGACATGCCAAAATGGCTGGCAGTGTCAGATCAACTGGAGCAATGAGCAATTAATCACGTTTTAAGATGATTTTAGGCAAAAGGCTGAAAAATGCATTGTAGTCTGAGAGTGTCAGACCAACTGCAACAATGAACAATTATACAGTTTAAGAAGATTAGGCAAAATGGCTGAAATATCATATACAGAGTCACTGATAATATAAGTTAATGGTTTATCATTTTTGACCAATAGGTGGCACAGTTACGAAATTGATGTGGTGTGGTCAGAATAAGGGAACAATGACACATGCAAAGGTTGATGCCAATATGTCAAAGCATTGGAGAGATACAGCCTCAAGAGTCATTTTGGCATCATGGCTCAACTTCGTCGCTGCGGTTTACAAAAACGGTTTCATCTATTGATGCAAAATCCCTAACTTTTTGTTGACACAGTCTGAAGATGATACAATTCGATTTTGGTGGAAATTGGACAAACGGTCTAGGATGAGTTTGAAAAAGTAGGTTTTGATCAAATAAGAACATTGAGGACAAGATGTTTGACCAAATATGGCAAAATTAGTATCTATATTCTCGGCATGAGCCAATAAATGTATTATGACCAGTTTCAATAAACTAGGCTAATTTAATCAAACGTTATTATTATTTTTGTAAATTTTGTTATAACCTCTGACCACAAGGTGGCACTGCCCCAAAACGTTTTGAGTACCTTCAAAGCATGGTGCGGAAGACATGATTTTTGGACAAACAGTTCAAAAGTTATAAGCAAAAATAGCCATTTTTTGTATCTCCGGACCAGTAGGTGGCGCTGCGCCGAAACGCTGCATGTTGCTTCAGGTCATGCTTGTGATGACATATACCAAGATTGGTTTGAATACGATAAAGCGTTGTGGAGATATAGGCTTATGAGTGTTTTTGCAACCGCTACGCAAAATTTGTGTGCGCGTTTATCGAAAACGATTTGACAAATCAACTTGATTTGCAAGATTTTTTGTCAACATGGTCTGAAGATGATATGGTTCAATTTCTGTGCAAATCGGACAAACCGTCTAGGACGAGTTCGCAAAAGTAGGTTTTTTGGAAAATTAAAAATGGCGGGGAAATTATCATGACCGAAAATGACATCATAGGTTGCAATTGAATCGGCATGAGCCAATGACTCTATTATGACCAGTTTCAATATACTAGGCTAATTTAATCAAAAGTTATTAGCATTTTTGTCAAGTTTGTTATATCTTTTGACCACAAGGGGGCACTGCCCTAAAACTTTTTGAGTACCTTCAGGGCATAGCATGGAAGTCACATACCGAGTTTAGTAACAATATACTAATGCATTTGTAAAATATAGCATTTTTTGACAAAATTCAAAATGGCCGACAGCCAAAATGGCCGATATGGTAAAATTGAATATCAGACGACTCGGCATGCCGTCCTGAATGTAACGAGACCACTTTTATGATTTTTGGACAAACAGTTCAGAAGTTATAAGCAAAAATAGCAATTTTTCGTATCTCCGGACCAGTAGGTGGCGCTGCGCCGAAACGCTGTATGTTGCCTCAAGTTATGCTTGTGATGACATGTACCAAGTTTGGTTTCAATACGATAAAGCGTTGCGGAGATATTGCCTTAAGTGTGTTTTTGCAACCGCTACGTAAAATTTGTTTGCGAGTTTATCGCAAATGATTTGACGAATCAACTTGATTTGCAAGATTTTTTGTCAGCATGGTCTGAAGATGATCTGGTTCAATTTTCGTGCAAATCGGATGAACCGTCTAGGACGAGTTCGTAAAAGTAGGTTTTTCGGAAAATTCAAAATGGCGGGAAAATTTTTATGACGGAAAATGACGTCATAGGGTGCAATCGAATCGTCTTGAGCCAAGGAATCAGAGGAAAAAATAATTTTGTTTCTAGCCCTTATGGTTCAAAAGTTATTAGCATAAACATGAGTCAAATTTTGGACTGATGGTGGCGCTAGAGGGATTGAGTTTGAGACTCCAAATTTGCTACGGTGACATTTCAGACTGTCCTCTATTAGTGTGCCAAATTTCACAACTTTTTACCATACGGTTCTATGGGCTGCCATAGACTTCGTGGCGGAAGAAGAAGAAGAAGAAGAAGAAGAAGAAGAAGAAGAAGATGAATAATAAATATAGCTGCAAGCAGCAATACCGGGGCCAAGCGCAAAGAAGAAGACAAGACATGCCAAAATGGCTGGCAGTGTCAGATCAACTGGAGCAATGAGCAATTAATCACGTTTTAAGATGATTTTAGGCAAAAGGCTGAAAAATGCATTGTAGTCTGAGAGTGTCAGACCAACTGCAACAATTAACAATTATACAGTTTAAGAAGATTAGGCAAAATGGCTGAAATATCATATATAGAGTCACTGATAATATAAGTTAATGGTTTATCACTTTTGACCAATAGGTGGCACAGTTACGAAATTGATGTGGTGTAGTCAGAATAAGGGAACAATGACACATGCAAAGTTTGATGCCAATATGTCAAAGCATTGCAGAGATACAGCCTCAAGAGTCATTTTGGCATCATGGCTCAACTTCGTCACTGCGGTTTACAAAAACGGTTTCATCTATTGATGCAAAATCCCTAACTTTTTGTTGACATAGTCTGAAGATGATACGATTCGATTTTGGTGGAAATTGGATAAACGGTCTAGGATGAGTTTGAAAAAGTAGGTTTTGATCAAATAAGAACATTGAGGACAGGATGTTTGACCAAATATGGCAAAATTAGTATCTATGTTCTCGGCATGAGCCAATAAATGTATTATGACCAGTTTCAATATACTAGGCTAATTTAATCAAAAGTTATTAGCATTTTTGTCAAGTTTGTTATATCTTTTGACCACAAGGTGGCACTGCCCTAAAACTTTTTGAGTACCTTCAGGGCATAGCAAGGAAGTCACATACCGAGTTTAGTAACAATATACTAATGCATTTGTAAAATATAGCATTTTCTGACAAAATTCAAAATGGCCGACAGCCAAAATGGCCGATATGGTAAAATTGAATATCAGACGACTCGGCATGCCGTCCTGAATGTAACGAGACCACTTTTATGATTTTTGGACAAACAGTTCAGAAGTTATAAGCAAAAAGAGCAATTTTTCGTATCTCCGGACCAGTAGGTGGCGCTGCGCCGAAACGCTGTATGTTGCCTCAAGTCATGCTTGTGATGACATGTACCAAGTTTGGTTTGAATACGATAAAGCGTTGCGGAGATATTGCCTTAAGAGTGTTTTTGCAACCGCTACGTAAAATTTGTTTGCGCGTTTATCGCAAATGATTTGACGAATCAACTTGATTTGCAAGATTTTTTGTCAGCATGGTCTGAAGATGATCTGGTTCAATTTTCGTGCAAATCGGATGAACCGTCTAGGACGAGTTCGTAAAAGTAGGTTTTTCGGAAAATTCAAAATGGCGGGAAAATTTTTATGACGGAAAATGACGTCATATGGTGCAATCGAATCGTCTTGAGTCAAGGAATCAGAGGAAAAAAGAATTTTGTTTCTAGTCCTTATGGTTCAAAAGTTATTAGCATAAACATGAGTCAAATTTTGGACTGATGGTGGCGCTAGAGGGATTGAGTTTGAGACTCCAAATTTGCTACGGTGACATTTCAGACTGTCCTCTATGAGTGTGCCAAATTTCACAACTTTTTACCATACGGTTCTATGGGCTGCCATAGACTTCGTGGCGGAAGAAGAAGAAGATGAATAATAATAATAATAGGAACGGGAACGGTTTCAATAGGTGCCTTCGCACCTTCGGTGCTTGGCCCCTAATAAATATAGCTGCAAGCAGCAATACCGGGGCCAAGCGCAAAGAAGAAGACATGACATGCCAAAATGGCTGGCAGTGTCAGATCAACTGCATCAATGAGCAATTAATCACATTTTAAGATGATTTTAGGCAAAAGGCTGAAAAATGCTTTGTAGTCTGAGAGTGTCAGAACAACTGCAACAATGAACAATTATACAGTTTAAGAAGATTAAGCAAAATGGCTGAAATATCATATATAGAGTCACTGATAATATAAGTTAATGGTTTATCACTTTTGACCAATAGGTGGCACAGTTACGAAATGTATGTGGTGTGGTCAGAATAAGGGAACAATGACATATGCAAAGTTTGATGCCAATATGTCAAAGCATTGCAGAGATACAGCCTCAAGAGTCATTTTGGCATCATGCCTCAAATTCGTCGCTGCGGTTTAGAAAAACGGTTTCATCTATTGATGCAAAATCCGTAACTTTTTATTGACACAATCTAAAGATGATACGATTTGATTTTGGTGGAAATTGGACAAACGGTCTAGGATGAGTTTGAAAAAGTAGGTTTTGATCAAATAAGAATATTGAGGACAGTATGTTTGACCAAATATGGTAAAATTAGTATCTATATTCTCGGCATAAGCCAATAAATGTATTATGACCAGTTTCAATATACTAGGCTAATTTAATCAAAAGTTATTAGCATTTTTGTAAATTTTGTTATAACCTTTGACCACAAGGTGGCACTGCCCCAAAACTTTTTGAGTACCTTCAAAGCATGGTGCGGAAGACATGATTTTTGGACAAACGGTTCAAAAGTTTTAAGCAAAAATAGCCATTCTTTGTATCTCCGGACCAGTAGGTGGCGCTACGCCGAAACACTGCATGTTGCCTCAGGTCATGCTTGTGATGACATGTACCAAGATTGGTTTGAATACGATAAAGCGTTGCGGAGATATTGCCTTATGAGTGTTTTTGCAGCCGCTACGCAAAATTTGTGTGCGCGTTTATCGAAAACGATTTGACAAATCAACTTGATTTGCAAGATTTTTTGTCAGCATGGTCTGAAGATGATCTGGTTCAATTTTCCTGCAAATCGGACAAACCGTCTAGGACGAGTTCATAAAAGTAGTTTTTTTGGAAAATTAAAAATGGCGGGGAAATTGTCATGACCGAAAATGACGTCATAGGGTGCAATTGAATCGGCATGAGCCATTGAATGTATTATGACCAATTTCATTTAACTAAGCTAATTTAATCAAAAGTTATTAGCATTTTTGTAAATTTTGTTATAACCTTTGACCACAAGGTGGCACTGCCCCAAAACTTTTTGAGTACCTTCAAAGCATGGTGCGGAAGAAACATACCAAGTTTCGTAACGATATACTAATGAGTTTGTAAAATATAGCATTTTAGCACATAATTCAAAATGGCCGAGAGCCAAAATTGGCGATATGGTAAAATTGAATATTAAACGACTCGTCATGCCGTCCTGAATCTAACGAGATCACTTTTATGATTTTTGGACAAACGGTTCAAAAGTTATAAGCAAAAATAGCCATTTTGAGTATCTCCGGACCAGTAGGTGGCGCTGCGCCGAAACGCTGCATGTTGCCTCAGGTTATGCTTGTGATGACACGTACCAAGATTAGTTTGAATACAATGAAGCGTTTCGGAGATATTGCCTTAAGTGTGTTTTTACAACCACTACGTAAAAAATTTTTGCGCGTTTATCGAAAACGATTTAACGAATCAACTTAATTTGGAAGATTTTTTGTCAATATAGTCTGAAGATGATCTGGTTAAATTTTCGTGCAAATCGGATGAACCGTCTAGGACGAGTTTGTAAAAGTAGGTTTTTCGGAAAATTAAAAATGGCGGGAAAATTTTTATGACGGAAAATGACGTCATAGGGTGCAATCGAATCGTCTTGAGCCAATGAATCAGAGGAAAAAAGAATTTTGTTTCTAACCCTTATGGTTCAAAAGTTATTAGCATAAACATGAGTCAAATTTTGGACTGATGGTGGCGCTAGAGGGATTGAGTTAGAGACGCCAAATTTGCTATGGTGACTTTTCAGACTGTCTTCTATTAGTGTGCCAAATTTTACAACTTTTTATCATACGGTTCTATGGGCTGCCATAGACTTCGTGGCGGAAGAAGAAGAAGAAGAAGAAGATGAATAATAACAAGCAGCAATACCGGGGCCAAGCGCAAAGAAGAAGACAAGACATGCCAAAATGGCTGGCAGTGTCAGATCAACTGGAGCAATGAGCAATTAATCACGTTTTAAGATGATTTTAAGCAAAAGGCTGAAAATGCATTGTAGTCTGAGAGTGTCAGACCAACTGCAACAATTAACAATTATACAGTTTAAGAAGATTAGGCAAAATGGCTGAAATATCATATATTGAGTCACTGATAATGTAAGTTAATGGTTTATCACTTTTGACCAATAGGTGGCACAGATACGAAATTGATGTGGTGTGGTCAGAATAAGGGAACAATGACACATGCAAAGTTTGATGCCAATATGTCAAAGCATTGCAGAGATACAGCCTCAAGAGTAATTTTGGCATAATGGCTCAACTTCGTCGCTGCGGTTTACAAAAACGGTTTCATCTATTGATGCAAAATCCCTAACTTTTTGTTGACAGTCTGAAGATGATACGATTCGATTTTGGTGGAAATTGGACAAACGGTCTAGGATGAGTTTGAAAAAGTAGGTTTTGATCAAATAAGAACATTGAGGACAGGATGTTTGACCAAATATGGAAAAATTAGTATCTCTGTTCTCGGCATGAGCCAATGACTGTATTATGACCAGTTTCATTAAACTAGGCTAATTTAATCAAAAGTTATTAGCATGTTTGTAAATTTTGTTATAACCTCTGACCACAAGGTGGCACTGCCCCAAAACGTTTTGAGTACCTTCAAAGCATGGTGCGGAAGACATGATTTTTGGACAAACAGTTCAAAAGTTATAAGCAAAAATAGCCATTTTTTGTATCTCCGGACCAGTAGGTGGCGCTGCGCCGAAACGCTGCAAGTTGCTTCAGGTCATGCTTGTGATGACATATACCAAGATTGGTTTGAATACGATAAAGCGTTGTGGAGATATAGGCTTATGAGTGTTTTTGCAACCGCTACGCAAATTTTGTGTGCGCGTTTATCGAAAACGATTTGACAAATCAACTTGATTTGCAAGATTTTTTGTCAGCATGGTCTGAAGATGATCTGGTTCAATTTTCGTGCAAATCGGACAAACCGTCTAGGACGAGTTTGCAAAAGTAGGTTTTTTGGATAATTAAATATGGCGGGGAAATTATCATGACCGAAAATGACGTCATAGGGTGCAATTGAATCGGCATGAGCCAATGAATGTATTATGACCAGTTTCATTATACTAAGCTAATTAAATCAAAAGTTATTAGCATTTTTGTCAAGTTTGTTATAACTTTTGACCACAAGGTGGCACTGCCCCAAAACTTTTTGAGTACCTTCAGGGCATGGAGTGGAAGTCACATACCGAGTTTAGTAACAATACACTAATGCATTTGTAAAATATAGCATTTTAGCACATAATTCAAAATTGCCGACAGCCAAAATGGCCGATATGGTAAAATTGATTATCAGACGACTCGGCATGCCGTCCTGAATGTAACGAGACCACTTTTATGATTTTTGGACAAACAGTTCAGAAGTTATAAGCAAAAATAGCAATTTTTCGTATCTCCGGACCAGTAGGTGGCGCTGCGCCGAAACGCTGTATGTTGCCTCAAGTCATGCTTGTGATGACATGTACCAAGTTTGGTTTGAATACGATAAAGCGTTGCGGAGATATTGCCTTAAGTGTGTTTTTGCAACCGCTACGTAAAATTTGTTCGCGCGTTTATCGAAAACGAAGAGACGAATCAACTTGATTTGCATGATTTTTTGTCAATATTGTCTGAAGATGATCTGGTTCAATTTTCGTGCAAATCGGATGAACCGTCTAGGACGAGTTCGCAAAAGTAGGTTTTTCGGTTAATTGAAAATGGCGGGGAAATATCCAAGACGGAAAATGACGTCATAGGGTGCAATCGAATTGGCACGAGCTCAGAAATTAGAGGAAAAAAGAATTTCGTTTCTAGCCCTTACGGTTCAAAAGTTATTAGCATAAACATGAGTACACATTTGGACAGGTGGTGGCGCTAGAGGGATTGAGATAGAGACACCAAAATTGCCATGGTGACATACCAGACCATCCTCTATTAGTGTGCCAAATTTCACAACTTTTTACCATACGGTTCTATGGGCTGCCATAGACTCCCATGGCGGAAGAAAAAAAGACGGGAACGGTTTCAATAGGTGCCTTCGCACCTTTGGTGCTTGGCCCCTAATAATAATAAGAACGGGAACGGTTTCAATAGGTGCCTTCGCACCTTCGGTGCTTGGCCCCTAATAACAATAACAAATATAGCTGCAAGCAGCAATACCGGGGCCAAGCGCAAAGAAGAAGACAAGACATGCCAAAATGGCTGGCAGTGTCAGATCAACTGGAGCAATGAGCAATTAATCACGTTTTAAGATGATTTTAGGCAAAAGGCTGAAAAATGCATTGTAGTCTGAGAGTGTCAGACCAACTGCAACAATTAACAATTATACAGTTTAAGAAGATTAGGCAAAATGGCTGAAATATCATATATAGAGTCACTGATAATATAAGTTAATGGTTTATCACTTTTGACCAATAGGTGGCACAGTTACGAAATTGATGTGGTGTAGTCAGAATAAGGGAACAATGACACATGCAAAGTTTGATGCCAATATGTCAAAGCATTGCAGAGATACAGCCTCAAGAGTCATTTTGGCATCATGGCTCAACTTCGTCACTGCGGTTTACAAAAACGGTTTCATCTATTGATACAAAATCCCTAACTTTTTGTTGACATAGTCTGAAGATGATACGATTCGATTTTGGTGGAAATTGGATAAACGGTCTAGGATGAGTTTGAAAAAGTAGGTTTTGATCAAATAAGAACATTGAGGACAGGATGTTTGACCAAATATGGCAAAATTAGTATCTATGTTCTCGGCATGAGCCAATAAATGTATTATGACCAGTTTCATTAAACTAGGCTAATTTAATCAAAAGTTATTAGCATGTTTGTAAATTTTGTTATAACCTCTGATCACAAGGTGGCACTGCCCCAAAACTTTTTGAGTACCTTCAAAGCATGGTGCGGAAGACCCATACCAAGTTTCGTAACGATAGACTAATGCGTTTGTAAAATATAGTATTTTAGCACATAATTCAAAATGGCCGAGAGCCAAAATGGCCGATATGGTAAAATTGAATATCAGACAACTCTGAATACCGTCCTGAATCTAACGAGACAACTTTTATGATTTTTGGACAAACAGTTCAAAAGTTATAAGCAAAAATAGCCATTTTTTGTATCTCCGGACCAGTAGGTGGCGCTGCGCCGAAACGCTGCAAGTTGCCTCAAGTCATGCTTGTGATGACATGTACCAAGTTTGGATTGAACACGATAAAGCATTGTGGAGATTTTGCCTTATGAGTGTTTTTGCAACCGCTACGTAAAATTTGTGTGCACGTTTATCAAAAACGATTTGACGAATCAACTTGATTTGCAAGATTTTTTGTCAGCATGGTCTGAAGATGATCTGGTTCAATTTTCGTGCAAATCGGACAAACCGTCTAGGACGAGTTCGCAAAAGTAGGTTTTTTGGAAAATTAAATATGGCGGGGAAATTATCATGACCGAAAATGACGTCATAGGATGCAATTGAATCGGCATGAGCCAATGAATGTATTATGACCAGTTTCATTATACTAAGCTAATTAAATCAAAAGTTATTAGCATTTTTGTCAAGTTTGTTATAACTTTTGACCACAAGGTGGCACTGCCCCAAAACTTTTTGAGTACCTTCAGGGCATGGAGTGGAAGTCACATACCGAGTTTAGTAACAATACACTAATGCATTTGTAAAATATAGCATTTTAGCACATAATTCAAAATGGCCGACAGACAAAATGGCCGATATGGTAAAATTGAATATCAGACGACTCGGCATGCCGTCCTGAATCTAACGAGACCACTTTTATGATTTTTGGACAAACGGTTCAAAAGTTATAAGCAAAAACAGCCATTTTTTGTATCTCCGGACCAGTAGGTGGCGCTGCGCCGAAACACTGCATGTTGCCTCAAGTCATGCTTGTGATGACATGTACCAAGTTTGGTTTGAATACGATAAAGCGTTGCGGAGATATTGCCTTAAGAGTGCTTTTGCAACCGCTACGTAAAATTTGTTTGCGCGTTTATCGCAAATGATTTGACGAATCAACTTGATTTGCAAGATTTTTTGTCAGCATGGTCTGAAGATGATCTGGTTCAATTTTCGTGCAAATCGGATGAACCGTCTAGGACGAGTTCGCAAAAGTAGGTTTTTCGGTTAATTAAAAATGGCGGGAAAATTATTATGACGGAAAATGACGTCATAGGGTGCAATCAGACGCAAACCACGGAATCAGAAGAAAAAAGAATTTCGTTTCTAGCCCTTATGGTTCAAAAGTTATTAGCATAAACATGAGTCTAAATTTGGACTGATGGTGGCGCTAGAGGGATTGAGTTAGAGACTCAAAATTTGCTATGGTGACATTTCAGACTGTCCTCTATTAGTGTGCCAAATTTCATAACTTTTTACCATACGGTTCTATGGGCTGCCATAGACTTCGTGGCGGAAGAAGAAGAAGATGAATAATAATAATAATAGGAACGGGAACGGTTTCAATAGGTGCCTTCGCACCTTCGGTGCTTGGCCCCTAAATATATAATTTATGTTGTAATAATGTATGTTTTATATTAATGTTATTGTGCTATGAACTACACTATTCATACCATCAAGGAATATATGGGAAAATTTGCCCGGACCGTGCCGTTTATTCAAAGAAAGAGCTTCATTTATAAACACACAGCTGTTTATTCAAAGAAAGAGCTTTATTGTTAAACACACAACTATGTACAGTAGAGAGTAATAAAGGGCACGTACTGTCACTTTTGATTGATTTATGGCACCCCTAATTAATATTCCACCCCCCCTCCCTCCTCCCCCCTCCCTCCCACCGGACTGGACACCTGTTCTGGACACCTGTTTTGGCCATCTGTTTTGACCCCCTGTTTTATTATCCTCCCCCTGCTATTCCTCCCCATTCAAAGGAATTTACGACTGTTTGTAACTTTGTGTGTTTTTCTAAAAAGTTAGAAAACGATCAAAGAATGTTTAAAAACGAATGTGCTTGAAACGTTTTAAAATGTCAGACATTGTGTTTGGATAACAGTGACAAGATCAGGGAATAGTATTTATTAAACAAAGATAGTATTTCACATACATTTGAACTTTGAGCCGTTAAAATGTTTTTTCATAAATATAAAAACAAGTTAGAGAATATCTTTGACTTACGGTTTGTAAAGATAGAGTAAACACTGTTTTCAAACAAGTATAGGCATTAAACATATCAAGTTTTTCTTTAGTTTTAGTTAAAATAATTCTCTCTTACGGACATCAGTGCGAACACGTCCTTTCAGGTTGACGACAGAAACAAGAATGTACCCGGAGGCTCGCGCGAAGCCCCCTCCCTCAGCTCCGCCCCTAACACCCACCCTCTGTGCGGAAAACACACCTGCACTCACAGGCCTTTGCGGTAAACTGTTAAAAGGGAGAAAAAAACAGCAGAACGCAACTTGTGATTTAACACACACACACACACACACACACACAAAGAAGCTAATCTGCTACGATGGCCGCGACTTCACCTAAAACTCCTGAGAGAACCGTCGAGGCGGCAATGGAAAATCTGGCTCTAGCTCCTAGGAAGATGCACGGGCCTTGTCTGACCAAATTCACCCACGAGCCGTTGGAGGATATCAGATATGAGTTTCACTTGTCAGGCTCTCGAGTGTGTGCATACAATTTTGACAAAGAAACAAGAGAGGTCAGACTGGTCAATGTGGACAACGACAAAAGATTTACAACGAAAACAACGGATGATCCAGATCTGGTTTTCTCAGAAAAAGAATGGAATCTGTTTTACACGCGTGTGTGGCGTGATTTGAAAGACGGAGGAGACGATCCGCTGTTCATAGCAGAGTGGAATGGGTTAGTGACGGGAAGATACAGAATGTTAGCCGATCACATTAACAAAAATCCGGAAGATTACGTGTACATTCTCTGCAGCGATTTCGGAAAGGGGCAGCCAGAGCGTTCATGGCCTATTTCTGAGGAGGATCATCTTAAGCTTTATGACATAAAGTTCATATTTAAGTGGCGTGATTTGCAGGTTATGGAGGATATATTTTATAAAATAGACAAGATGTTTAAGTGGTGTGAGGCGCGTGACCGATACAAACACATCAAAGTCAAACTTTTTCACCCTGAATGGTGTGTCACTAGTAGGCGTGACGTTCATATAGCCCCACCCACATTCTACAATCATTAAATACCCACCGCAGAAGAGTACTTACACCATTCACGCACCATGTCTCAGGAAAGCGAAGCTACCTCTCTCAACACTGTACCATCATCATCATCACCATCATCATCATCATCATCATCAAAGCCAACGGTCGAGTGTTACCAAAGATGCAATGCATGGCTGACCACGTTCTGCACAGAGCTGGGGTATCATAACCTCGAGTTCCTCGCAAACTACGGATCTCCAGGAGTCATCGCCAAGATTTCTGACAGCGCCGGTGATGATGTGGACGGCTGTATTGGCGTGACGGGTCACAAGATCATTAAATCGGTCGTCACCATCATCCTGCAACACCTGATTGATAAAAGGATGAAAAAGGATTGTGACGGTTGCGCAGTCGATCATCCTTCACAAACGAGACACTCGTGCCTGTTTGAACCTAGTCCCTATTATTTTTACGGATATTTCGATGAGATCAGTCAGGAGGTGCTCAAGCCTGGGCTAAAAAACATTTTAGCAAACGCTCTTAAACAATTCGGTCTAACGCCACATCTGCAGAGAATCCAGGGGACTGTTGAAACTGTCTTGTGCGACCTGAGAGATGAACTTTACATAGTGGAAGAGCTGGCTTCTATCAGACAGAAACTTGCGGATGAAAGCTGTGAAAAGGTTGTTTACGACGCTGTTGACAGCTGGAAGCTCACTGCTGCTACCGACTCTGCTGCCGTCTAACATGGGGAATCTCCTCTGCTTCACCTGTCTGTCTAAATATTTCTTTAAACAAAGGATCAGATGTGAAATATCAAATTTGTTGCACAAGATTGTTGTTGACGATGTAATAGACACTGATACCTCCGACGGTATACGCATAGCGAAGCTAAAGATTCAAATGAATGCTGTAAGGAGATTGTCAAGCGAATGGAAAGATATGATAAACACAACTATTGTCTGTAACGATACGCCATATACAGCTATTAAGAAAGTTCTTGAGATAATGCCTGAATGTAGAGAAACCTTAAAAATAGGTAACATATTATGCCTCTGTACTTATGTAACTGATGTATGTGTAACACTTTTGTCTAGAAATGAATCTACTTATGTTTGTGAAATTATTGATACATTGTCTGAATACATGCTGGAGAAAAATTTTGTAATGTGTGTCAAATTTCTTTGTTATCTGGACGATATATGATTTGTCTGTTTGTAAACGTGTGCTTTATATTCTGGAAATAAAAAATCTGTATGTCACTACTCGTCTGGTCATTACTTTGTGAAAAGGCGTAGAGACAACATGTCAGAGCTCATGAAAAAAATATATTATGATCCGTCAAGCCCTGGGGCTCTGGGTGGTAAAAACAGATTAAAACAAGCAGTGTTACAGGAATATGGTGTACGTCTGAAAGATAACGAAGTGACCGACTGGCTAGCTAGTCAAGATACATATACATTACATCGAACCGCTCCTATAAAATATAAGCGAAATAAAGTAGTAGTGTATGGGAAAGATGTACAGTTTCAAGCGGACCTGGTCGATATGTCTGCTTATTCAAAGGAGAATGATAACATAAAATTCCTACTAACGTGTATAGATGTATTTAGTAAATATGCATGGACACGGGTGTTAAAGAATAAGACAGGACAGGAGGTAACCAAAGCGTTTGAATCAATCTTGAAGGAGGGGCGCGTCCCACAGAAGCTGCAGACTGATAAGGGCAAAGAATTTCTCAATAAACATTTTCAACAATTGATGGAAAAGTACAGCATACATCATTTTACCACGGCCAGTGATTTAAAAGCATGTGTAGTTGAGCGGTTTAACAGAACTCTTAAAGGACGTATGTGGAGGTATTTAACGGCCGTCAATTCCAAGTGTTACTACCCTATTCTGCAAAATCTAACAGACGGTTATAACAGTAGCCATCACAAGTCCATACGAATGAGACCGATTGACGTTCATAAAGAAAATGAGACGATTGTGTTTAACAACCTGTACGGGGATCTACGTAAAGAGACACCCGTCTTTACTTATAAGATAGGTGATGTCGTCAGAGTGTCTAAAGTCCGGAGTATATTCTCTAAGGGGTACGAGCAGAACTACACAGAAGAATACTTCACTATAGCTGCGTGTATACCACGACACCCCCCAGTATACAAGATACAAGACTACGATGGGGAGATTATTGATGGATGTTTTTATGGAGAAGAGCTGCAGATAATTATTGTGAGTGATGATAAATCATTCAAAATAGAAAAGATTTTAGATAGACGTCGTAGGGGGAAAACTATGTACGCACTCGTTAAGTGGTGGGGGTGGGGTCCAAAATTTAATTCTTGGGTCCCGGAAAAACAGGTGGTGGATCTACAGTCACCTTTAAAGGCTCCGAGTTTGTAAGGCGCTTGTCATTTCTGAAATCGTCATCATGACCGAGGAAGGCTTCTACATCACGTTGCCATGCAATGCCTCCAGGGCCGTCTATCCCGAGAACAGTATATCTAATTACAGAACCAGGCTGGGGAAAACTATACATTTGAAGGGTCCTTGGGAGGTGGCGCTGGTTTAATTTGAATATCCAATTTCTTGGTACGCTTTTAATGAGGAGGATGCCTCTTTTATTATCAACTGCGACCAACATCTGTTGCAACCTGTTGACGAGCATTATAACGTGGGGGGTGTTATTAATATACACATCGATAATAAGGCTCAGACAATACCGGTGCTACGTAATACATTAAAGCCGGGGTATTATGAGGACGTGCCATTCCTCCTCAGGGAAATAAACGTATCCCTCCCCCCACGAGTGCTCCTCGGTTACGATCATATAAAGAATAAGGTTTTTCTAAAGGCTCCTCAGAGGACGTCATTAACGTTTTATGGGAAGTTGGCCATCATCCTGGGGTTACGGCCGGGTGTTTCTATAGAAACTTTAAATCACACCCATGAAGATCAGGAGCACAGAACCACAACGTATGCACCATTCCAATCGGATATAAGAGGAGGATTTTACACGTTATTCGTGTACCCTGACGTAATCGATTACCAATCAGTTGGTGACGTATACGTGCCCTTATTAACCACAGTACATATAGAAGGGGAATCTAACGAAATTATCAGTGTTAGATACGACAAGTCTCATTACGTGCGTGTTAATAAGGGTAGTATCACAGAAATTACCATCGAGGTGAAAGACGATCAGAACCAAGACGTGCGATTCACTTACGGTAAAGTCACTGCCAAGCTTCACTTCAGACCTGTGAAACAGCATTTGTTTTAAATGGCGCATTTAGCCCCGTACAGAATTGACCCCGCACGATACGTGGAATATTATCAAAACCAGGCCGGGAACGGTTTGCCCGGTTTTGTCGGATCCAATGTTATGTATGGCCGAGGGATTGGCGGAATTTTTAAGGGACTCTTTCGCGCGGCCTTACCGTTCTTAAGAAGGGGATTCAATATGGCCAAGCCCCATCTAAAAACGGCTGCGAAAAATATATTCAGCGACGTTGTTACCACAGCCCTAACAAAATCTTATAACGGTAATAATAACACTCAGGACGGTAACGGGCTTATGGTCATGCGCCGTAAAAGCTTTAAACCTCCAGGGATTAGGATGAGGAGGGGGAGTGGTCATCCTGTAAAGAAAACTAGACGCACAGCTAAGAAGCGTCCAGTTGCAAAGCCCACTCGGAGAAGAACTCCTGCGAAACGTGTGAAAAAAACTACAAGAACTAAAAGACGCACAAATACTATTTTCTAAAGTATGGCTCTGTTACACAGCATGTCGGAAGAATGTGTCAAATCGGAGCTAGATATTTTCACAGTACCCATGACGCAGACGGCTATTGAAAAAAGCACCTACGTGGAAGTACCCCCTATATCGGCTATAACTGATAGCTCCCCGATAGAGTTTTTCATCGCGGGGACTGGGGAAGATTACACAGATCTGAATAATACATTATTATATATACGACTCAAGATTACCAATCCTGACGGGTCGGCAATCGCTGACGGGGCGCCTGTCGGACTCATTAATTACCCTGGAGCCTGTATATTTTCACAGGTTGACATTACTTTAGGAGATCGTCTAGTTTCGCAAAGCTCCAATACATACCCTTACAGGTGCATAACAGAGGCTCTCACGAATTATGGAAAAGATACTCTGGAGAGTAACTTTTCGGCAGGTCTTTTTTACAAAGATACGGCTGGGCATATGGACAGCACAGATCCGGGGGGCTCAAACGCTGGATTAACAAAGAGAGCAGCGTTCACCAATGCTGGAGCCGTCGTAGAATTACTGGCTCCTATTCATAGTGATATTTTCTTTCAGGAGAAATTAATGTTAAACGGTGTTGATATAAGGATCCGTATGACCAGAGCAAAGGATGAATTTTGTTTGATGAGGTCTGATGCTGTGGCTTATAAACTCAAACTTTTAACAGCTTCTCTTTTTGTGAAAAAAGTGGTGGTCTCACCAGCAGTTCGACTGGGCCACGCACAGGCCCTCTTATCAGCTACGGCTAAGTATCCTATGTACTGCGTGTGTGTGAAGAATTTCTCGATCCCTGCAGGCGCGCGCGTATCTAATCAGGATAATCTTTTTCTTGGGGTTCTGCCAAAGTCCATCATTTTAGCATTGACAGATAACTCTGCATTTACAGGGGCTTATGACAAAAATCCTTTTGCCTTTAAACACTTTAATCTTGAATATTTAACATTGATTGACAATGGTCTTATGATACCCTCTCGTCCGCTGCAGCCTGACTATAATAACGGCTCTGCCGTGAGAGAATTTTACCAGCTAGTATTAGCTACCGGTAAACATCTGAAAAACCAGTCACTGATTATTGATCGTGAAGATTTCCTTAACGGATACTCCATGTACGCATTTAACCTCTCGCCGGATGACGAGTGTTCTCAACATGTGTCCCTAATCAGGACAGGAAACATCAGATTAGAAGCACGCTTCAGGGAGCCTCTCGCACACACCGTCAGTATTTTAATATACGCGATTTTTGACTCTGTTCTCGAAATTTCTAACAGACGACAGGTGCTTGCGGACTACTGAGTGACGTGAAATGAATACAATACAGTTGACAGATGTCATGGATAAAATTTCATGTAGCATTAATTTTTTAGGCGTGCTGCCATGCGATCATCTACCCAAAGCCCCGTTAAAGGACTTACCATGCTATTGTATAGCTAACACGGACCCTGCGAACAGTCCGGGTGAGCACTGGGTTTGCATATACATACGCGAAAACGGCGTCAGCTGCTTTTTTGATAGTTTCGGCAACAAACCAGATGCGGCTCCTTTTCCAGCATCTTTTCAAGACTTTCTACTAACCAACTCTCACAGTGTTCAGTACTCTAACAAGCAGGTCCAAGATTATTCATCGGATACTTGTGGACAGCATTGTGTGTTTTTTCTGTACCACATATCGAGAGGTTGTAATTATGAAGATGTTGTGAAAATGTATCATGATGACCTAATTAAAAATGACTTCATGGTATCTCTTTTTGTGAAAAAAATTAAGCCTAATCCATGCAGCGGTAAAACATTTAAGTGTGTTCAGTGTGTACAGACTGGCAAAATGTTTCAGACATGTCAATTTATGTGTACGCGGATAAATAAATAAAGTGTTTAGGTAAATGTAATCTAGCGTGTGATGTTAATTCATGTGTATGTGTATGTGTGTAACGAATAAAGAATACATAAACAGATACAACTTTTTTTTTGTTTGTTTGTTTTTTATTGACAGAAAAATATGATACACATTTAAGACAGTAATCATGGTATACATCATTTAAAAACAAAGAAGTAATAAACACAAATATAGATGAACATACATCCAAACTTAAAAAGTTAACCACTGACTCGTGTCCAACATAGGTGAATTAAATACATTGTCATCTGAAATGTCAGACCGCAGTGCTGGGGGTGTAGGGGGGTACGTCTGCTTTTGAGACTTGTGTTTTTTCGCCTGTGCAGATGAAACAGCAGCGTTGCTATCCATAGATGGCTTTCTTTTAAAAGATTCGATCATACGTCTGACATGTTGATTACTTATAGTCGAGAAAGGAATGTTTAAGCCGGCAAAGGCCTCCAGAAACTCTGACCTACGGGTCTACGATCGTCACGCACCATCTGAGGTCTCGTTATGCTTTTCAGCAGATCAAGCATGTGTGATCCCCCCCTACCTTTAAAAACAAATTCTCCAGAGTCTGTCCATGAAGACACCTGTTTAGCTTTAGACATCTTATCCAGAATGTATTTGATATTTTTTAAACTCCTCTGAGGGACATTGTTTAACACCTCGTTTACGATTTCATCCTCCTTCTCGGAACCGTCATTATCACCGACCCTATTAGTGACATCTGACCCAGTGGTAGATGCATCCCCATAGCGTGGATCGTGTTGAGGCAATGTAAGGGTTAAGGTGTTGCTCTCTGCATCGCCTTGCTTCACCACGGCTAGAAACCTTTGCAATGCGTTAGTGTAAAGCTTAGCTTTTCCGTGCGAGTCAAGATCATTCCTCTGTAATATATCCCTTATTGTTGCATCCAGGTTATCCTCAACAACTTTATGAATATTTTCACGGGGGTGTGTCGTTCTCAATCTATCCAATTGATGTTTCGGTACGAGATACATTTTTTCTGCATACTCCATACTTGTGTCTAGACTGTCTAGACGTTATCAGGCTGGTAATAAATGGTATAGCTACGCTTAAGAGGGGTAGGAGAAATCCACCTCTTTGATTAATCATGCGTCTCTTTCTCTTAACGTTAATCTTTTTATTAGCCACGTATTTGATCTCAGTCTTTCTCTTTTTTAATCTTCTGTGCTGATTCGCAGTTAGTGGTATTATGCCATGAAGGACATTAAGAGATAATTCACATAGAGCCAGTATGAACTCGTCAGATGCTGATTGTAAAATAAGACGCCTTTGCTTCGGCGTGCCTTTGTATAATAACTTTAAAAGAGGTAAATTTCTGGACAGTCTCAAACTCATGGTCCCTACCTCCTTTTCTGCATATACACCACTGGATGATCTGAAAGCAGATCTGTTCTGAGCCGTAATCTTTCTGGTGTGTTTGCTTTATAATCTACCAGCAGGTAACCGTAAGGACGACTGGTCGCATCCTGGTACGCTTCTATGAAGAATCTCGTCTCCCCGGGGAACATTTGCCTCCCCAAAACACAAATTTGCTGCTTATCTCTACACTGTAAAAAATGATTTTATGGCTAAGTAAATGAAACAGGAAAAATCATGCATATTTTGCTTATAATAATCTTGTAAATGTGAAAATGATAGAATATTAAGTAAAATCTAAACATGTACTCTGTTTTTACTTGTAAATATTACTCATCCAACAGACAAGTAAATATCACTTGTGACTCTCTGGCATATTTACACGAATTAATAAAGTACTTGAAGCTATTTTAAAAAAAATCAAGTAAAATTTACGTCTTCCTGAAGCAAGGAATCTGCGCATGCGCGGAAAGAAAACCCGTGATCATCGAGGGCTTATCTCCAATCTGCACTGCAATCCAGACCTGTACTCGAGTCTCGACAGGTAAGCAATAAACTGCATTATATTTTCGATTTTTAGATTTAATTTATTCAGTAAATGTAATTTAATTCAATGATTGTGTTGTCATCACCTAATTCTGTACATTTGAAAAGTTTTGAGTGTTCTAAAAGATGAGGTAACTTAGCTTCGTAAAACGTTGGCAATGAACGTTAGTTTTTTTTTTGTTGTCTTCAAGTTTAAGTTACAAAAATACGCCTAAAACACTTTAATAATACTTAACTGTTATCTTTAATATGTGATATTTTGTGTGCATTGGTTCGTTATGGAGGGTAAACATATGTTGCCGCCATGAATTGACAATGTAAGGAGGTTTTTGTTCCCTCGTTTTAAGAAATGCACGATTCATTCCCCCATCCCCTAATTAATGTACTTAATTGTGCATGCATAGTGTTTAAAAACAGTTCTCTTCTTTTAATAAATCGTGGCCACTTTGTAAATTACAATAACTATTTAAATCAAAACGCTTGAACACATAAGTACAATTTGGACACAGTTTAGTAAATCGAGGGAACAAATTCTAAATTCGTGGTCAGGAGCATTAATGTGAGGAAATGGCGACGAGAACTTCGTACAGTCATGCAGGATTTTTTGTATATGTCTTATCTGATTTGGTACGTTGGATATGACGTTTCGTTGTTGAGTTCTTTTGATCACTTTTTTTTAAACACGCTTTGCGTGATCTCATTATGGGCGACAGGCTAAACAGTTAAAATAATAATAATAAAATATAAATGTAAAACTCACAGATGCCCCCCAGGGTTTTTTATTTATTTATTTTTATGTTAGAGACGTTTCAGCAGTGTTTCAAATAGTTTTAATTTCGTCAGACGAGACGAGACGAAATATGTTCGTCAACGACCTTTTTTCCATGACTGACGAGACTGTACCAATGTCCAAAAACGCATTATTATTGATGAAAAAAGACGAGACTATACATTGAATAGACAACAGCTTCACTATACAGCTAAACAGTGTCAGTACAGCATAGTGTGCATTGATTATTACATCAACCACATTTACAGTATAGTTTTATTATGGAGAGTGATTGAGATGACACCATGTTAACATTAGTCACACTCACTCATACTCATCAAATGTGACCATACACCTGCATTATTTTTCAATTAAATGTTATATATTGTAGTTCCATAATATTTATTGAACATTTCGTGGAGATCTTTTGGTAGTAAAAACTATTTGTGCAATAATTATGGTCCAGCACTTAACATATTTTTCTTATAATATTTTTTTATTATTTATATTACTATTAGTGTGGTGATTAAGGTTAAAATAGAGAATACCAATGCAATGAGGCAAATTTAGAGTCATTTTGTGGCTGGAAATATAATATTATATTTCTTTAAATAGGAAATTTTAAAACAATAATTTACATCCTAATATGTTTAATGATACTTATATAAGCACACACAAGTGAATATTAATGGATGCAAGTTAATATAATTTAACCCAAGAAGTTTAAAATAGTGCTTAAAAAGGCAAACTTATTTTTCCTTATATGTACAGTAGGCAATATATGAATTGATACTGATTGAAGTAGCTGTATGAACCAGTTAAACATTCTGTTAAGTATATTTGTGTATTGACTGATATAATTTTGAGTATCATCATTAACAAATGCCACTCGACCACATCCATTCCTCCACACACATTGTCTTCTATCTGTCCATCCATCTTTATGTCTATTTTGGTTTCTGAAACCATTTAAACATCTTTTTAAAAATGTTAATTTTCATACTATTTTAAAATTTTCAGAAAAGGTTGAAAGTGACTGTTCTGTTTTTTTTTAGTATTGATTATTAGAAATAAATCTCTTCCCAGGGACACACTGTTGAGAAAAGACGAGATGTTGTGATCCGCAGTCTCATTGACTATCTTGGAGAAGTGGAGGAGAATCTTTTCAAAGACTGCAATGTAAGTCCCAGACATGTTATGCTAAAGATTTATATGTAATCTGCCACACAAGACATTTAAAGCATTAGCAAATGAAAAATTCATATTTATAGGGATAGTACATCCAAAAAATACAGTAAATATTTACAGTTAAAACCTTTGCCCTCAAGTTTGTGACATGGGGTCAGTGTCAGTGTCTGATCGCCTTACCTTTTGATTTTTAATTTTTAATGAAGTATGTTATGGCTTCTTAAAGGGTTATTTCACCACAAAATTAAAATTCTGTAAGTAATTACTTACCCCCTATGTCACTGAAACCTGTAAGACTTTTGTTCATCTTCAGGAACACAAATGAAGAACTTTTTGATGACAGAATGATGTCAGATTTCCTACCATAGACTGCCTTCGCAACTGAAACTTTGAAGCTTCTAAAAGTTCATAAAGACATCGTAAAACTAATCCATATGAATCAAGCAGTTTAGTCCAGATTCTCTGAACAGACTCCATTGCTTTAAATAATTAAAGGACAGATTTAATTTAGGCTTTTAATCGCATGTAAACATTGATCAGCGCACATAAGCAGAACCTCAACCAAACCTGAATGATGCACAAGAAAAAACCTCTTCTTGGAAGCTCAAACGTGCTGGGTAACCAATGAGGTTCATTCTTGTGTATTACACAGTATGTTGGAGCTTCCGGAAGAGTTTTTTTTTTGTGCGTCATTTCCGTTTGGTTGAGCTTCTGCTTATGTGCGCTGATTAATGTTTCTATGCAATTAAAAGCCTAAATTAAATCTGTTCATCATTTAAAGCGATCAAGTCTATTCAGAAAATTTGGACTAAACTGCTTGATTTATATGGATTAGTTTTCAGTTGTCAATTTCAGTTGCGAAGTTAGTCTATGGAAGGAAATCTGACAGCATTCTTTCATCAATATCTGAAGATGAACAAAAGTCTTACAGGTTTCAACGAGTTAGTCAGGGTGAGTAATTAATGACAGAATTTTAATTTTGTGATAAACTATCTACGGTGGCCCAGTAGTGCAGCCGAAGTAAATTAAACCACAACACAAAGAAATCGTCACAACACAACGAAATCTCCACAACACAACGGAAACAAGCCACAACACAACGAAATAGCCACAACACAACGAAATAGCCACAACACAACGAAATCGCCACAACACAGCGGAAACAAGCCACAACACAACGGAAACAAGTCACAACACAAAGAAATCGCCACAACACAACGGAAACAAGCCACAACACAATGAAATCGCCACAACACAACGGAAACAAGCCACAACACAACGGAAATGCTGCCGACCACGAGGGGGCTCTAGGAGAGCATTAAAGTTAGTTTTCCTTGCCATTGTTCTATAGATTGGCCAGTCTTACAAAGATATAAACACTACGATCACTTTTAAGTGTGTAACCATTGTATATCGACCTGAAATATCAATTCAAAATCACCTACATGCATTATAGCTGCATATTTATACTCGAAAACGCTTTTACACAGCGCTTGAGGCCTAAGGGAATGTCTGCCAATTCCACCATGCAGTTGAAACATATAATTTGTATGAATTAAAATAACTTTTAACATTTAAAAACAGACATGTTAAAATTCCACAGCTTTTTTTGTATTCAAAAAAACTGACTCAATAATGGACAACATTGGAACATTTAAACAAAACAAAAAGTCATTTTAATTCATAAAATTATACGTTTCAACCACTTGGTGGAATTGGCGGACGTTCCCTTGGGCATCAAGCGTTGTGACAGCGTGTAAAAACATTCACGAGTATAAATATGCAGCTATAGGTGATTTTGAATTTATATTTCATGTCGATATACAATGGTTACACACTTAAAAGTGATAGTAGTGTTTATATCTTTGTAAGACTGGCCAATCTATAGAACAATGGCAAGGAAAACGAACTTTAATGCACTCCTAGAGCCCCCCTCGTGGTCTGGAGCATTTCCGTTGTGTTGTGGCTTGTTTCCGTTGTGTTGTGGCAATTTCGTTGTGTTGTGTCTTGTTTCCGTTGTGTTGTGTCTTGTTTCCGTTGTGTTGTGTCTTGTTTCCGTTGTGGCGATTTTGTTGTGTTGTGGCTTCTTTCCGTTGTGTTGTGGCGATTTCGTTGTGTTGTGGTTTAATTTAGTACGGCTGCACTACTGGGCCACCGTAACTATCCCTTTAAGTAAAAATGTATTTCTCAATTTCCGAATAACTAATTTCCCAATCACTGTATCCCAGTTATTCTCATATTGGTGACATAAGACCGCAAAGCCTTGTAGGCTGCTTCAGTCTATCATGTGGAAAGATGTAAAATTGTCCTGACCATTTTTTTTTAAACGTTATTAACATTTTAAATTTGCGTTCCCCCCTTTTCTTCATGGATTGCATTAGGATGGCAATCAAGAAGACTTCATGGAAGAAGTGATGGTGATTCTTGTTCATTCAAACGGAGATGGCGAGCCAGTGATGTCCATTGTGCTGGAAGGAACAAAGGTCCTAACTAAATGTGAAAACACCAGCAAAGCTTGTGCTCTTCTAATGGGATTAATCTATTCTCTCAATCTGCAGTATCCCTCAACACTAAAATACACATTTGAGGTCTTCCAGAAACTTTTTATGGATCTCGATGGACTGAAGCTCTCTCCAAAAGTTTGCTCATTGAAAAACAAGCTTCTTATGTAATACTTTTCCATACTGTGGATGTTCTTCTGCATTTATCTACTTGTCGACTCGCTTGTGACGGAAGAACTGAACCATTGAGAAAACAGCATTGAGTGTACCCCGTGACATATGTTCATTGTGTGTTAACAAGGTTTTGAATTTAAAAGGCTTTCAAAGGCCTCTCTGAGTTTCCTTTTTGAGGTAGTGGGTGGGGGCTTGATTAATACTAAGAAGTAATTTGACTGACTTGACATGGTTTCATTCAAAAGCAATTACCTTGTTGACTTGCTGTATCTTTTTATTTTGTGGAGAACCTGTACCCTGTAACATCCAGTACAAATTTCTGAATTTGTATTGCAGGTTTTGTTTCGGTGTTTAGATTTAAAGACTTTAAAAAAAAAAAAGATGTTTTTTTTAATTAAGGAGCTAACTTAAACCTTAGTGAAGCATTACATCTGTAAATGCTTGTTATTTGTTGTTAATAAATTACTCTTAATTGCACATTGTCACAGTATTATTGTCACATTATAATAGCAACATTTCATTTCATTTAAAATAATTACCAGCACTGCATAAAACAAGTAAAATGTATTAAAAAAAATTAGTGATTTAATATAAAATAATTACCAGCACTGCATAAAACAAGTAAAATGTATTAAAAAAAATTGTGATTTAATATAAAATAATTACCAGCACTGCATAAAACAAGTAAAATGTATTAAAAAAATTAGTGATTTAATATAAAATAATTACCAGCACTGCATAAAACAAGTAAAATGTATTTAAAAAATTAGTGATTTAATATAAAATAATTACCAGCACTGCATAAAACAAGTAAAGTGCATTTAAAAGAGCAAATTGTTTTACTTAATTATCTTAATTACATCAAATTTGTAAGTAAAAATTACTCAATACAATTCAACAGGCCAAGTTATATGTACTTATTCACTTTTTTAATTTTACTCAGCTTAGTTGAGTAAATTTACTTAATTTCCTTACGTGTGAAATTTACTTGATAAAAATTCGTGCAAAAACTTGCAAAATAAAAATTGAGTAAATTCTACTTATTGTTTTTTTCAGTGTAGGGTTTTTAAAAATAATTAAATAATTTGTATTGAGGCTGATAGTCCTGGTAGATTTCCCCTGGAAGAAGAGGTTTTGAATTATTAATATTGTACTTATCGCATTGTGATGGGTGTACTGCGTAAAAGCTCGTTGAACCTCTGTGTTAGAAGAGGCGTGATCCATTACGTCGTCAAGGAGTAATAGCGAATGCTTATGACGAGGAAATAAAAACTCATCATTCAGGGATTTGGGTATACCTTCAATAAATTTAATGTCAAACACTTGCATCAATTCATCATAAAGCGGCTGCCAGCAGCTGTAGATGAAGACAAAATTGTCAAATTTTACAGAACACATTTTTTCTGAATTATACTGTAACAATCGCTCTTCCTGGTTGAAGTTACATGTATTAAAATGGGGTCAGATTCTACTGTGTGAGATAATGAAGTGTTTAAAAGGATTAGACAAACAACAGTATTAAAGTGGAAAACCAACGGTGTATTTACAATGTACACAAGAGACTTAAAACAACACAGTAAAACTAGGAAACTTCAGTCTGTTAAAAGCATAGAATCCATAATACCCTACCCTAAAACAGTCCGAATGAGTCCCAGTGCGCTGATAGTCCTTATGCAAGTGTCCAACCGTGTATATACAATCCAAGTGAGAGTGAATCCAAATGCGTGGAACTGGAAAGGTGAGACAATAAGAACTCCACAGTCCAGGTTAGGTGATCACCAGTGCATTTGTAGCCCCTTTTGGTTTTCCATGCTGCCACCTTTATGCTGGTCTACTTCCTGTTTCCTGTCATGGGATCAGTCACATGACAGGTGGACCCCGTAACATTTAAAGACATACACACATTAAAATAGATAAGAGGACTAAAATGGACTAAAATGACTAAGACAACATGTAAACCTATTAAAACTCTAATATACATAAAATCATTATAATATATAGAGTGGTAAAACAAGCGTCTTGTGTGACAGTGTCACATAGTATCAAAGTTTTTACAAAATACGTTTTCCCGCTGCCACTGGGGCCCGAGACGACCGCTGAAAAAGGATGGAGCAATCTAAAGTCAAAATCATCTGTTTCACACATGTCACAATGATTCAAAATATTGTTAGAAGCCATAAGGAATTGTGGAATAATCAGAGAGGAGCACCCGCTTATTGTACACGACTCTGAAGCTTTTCACAAGTGTTCTATTGTGAAGTGTGAGATTTCTCTTATTCCTCACTATGGCCTCCGTATGTACTAGCAAGTGTGAGGTGTCACGTGATTTCACATACCCCCGGACTAGTGTTATCAGACTATGCAGAGTGACAATTTGAGCGTTCTCTGCATTGAGGGTGATGCCTTTAGCTTTGAGGCAGACATTACCTTTTGCAGTTCGATATCCGTACGATTTTGGCCCGCTTGAACAGAACTCAACGATTGAGTCATGAGGGTCTAATTCACTCGTGAGCTGACCCAGATACGGTCCGGTTTCAGGAACCCAGTCGCCATTTTTGGATATAAAGACGACAGAATCCGTATCTGTGTAAATGACGCGTTCGCCTAATTTATCCATCAGTTCATAAAGTTCCAAACGAGCGTACGCGGTCGTGAATGCATCTCAATAAACCCGTCTCCTGCGTGTTGCCTCCGATCATTCGAATATTGCACTTTAATAATTATTTAATCAACATCATCCTCAATAAACCCGTCTCCAGCATGTTGCCCCCGGTCCCTCGAATATTCTGATCTATTATGACCTCCGAGCTGTAAAACTGCCAGAATAATAATAATAATACGCTGTTTGTTAATTGGCCAGAGGAGAACTGGCACCCCGACTGAGCCTGGTTTCTCCCAAGGTTTATTTTTCTCCATTAGGTCACCTAATGGGGTTTTGGTTTCCTTGCCACTGTTGCCTCTGGCTTGGCGTGCTCAGTTGGGGACACTAAATTTTTCAACTAAACATCGAAATACATCTAAATAATAAACTAAATTAACCATTTAAACTAAATTACTGATCAAATTATTGATCTAAAGCCCACACTGTCACTGTATGATACTTGAAATTTTTCCAGAATGGCTATACAGCTGAATAAAATTATGCTGCATTATTTTCCTGTTTAACACTGTAAAGCTGCTTTGAAACAATCTACATTGTTAAAAGCGCTATATAAATAAAGTTGACTTGACTTGACTTGACGTGAATGCACCGATGAACACGTTAACGTCTCGCGTCGGACACTCGTCCTGTTCAGGGTATGACCACTGAATCAACGCCACAGAATCTGAAACAAACGAGAAGTGCTTTATTACACGGCCGGGTCCGAAAATGTATCGAGCAAACTCTTCGGGTTCTGTCAGGAACTCTGTTGAGGGTAAATTTTCTCTTAAGGAGAAGCGACCCCACAAAGAATTTAAGATTAATTTTGTTATCGTTCTTTTTGCCGGATTGTGAGTTATTTTATTGATGTCAAGTTCAATCCCCTCTTTATCAAGATAATCCGTGATGTACGTTTGCTTTTCATCGTCTGTGACTACGTGCGAGGGGAATCCTGACGCTTCCTGCTTGGATTTAAGAAATGTCTTTACATAGCCAGTGAATAAATTGTCTGACGTCTCGGGGAAATGCCAGACCTCGTCTATTTTCACAATCACATGGCCATGCTTAATAGCCCGCACCAACTCGACACTAACCCAGCACCCGCTCAAAGTTCTTTGCTCATCAGTGTGATGGCATTGTGTGTCCTGAATCTCTCCCTCCGCACATGTTCGACAGAGTGGAAACATTCATTTTTTCGAGCATCTGTAGGGCAACACGGGATGAAAAAGCTTTCGCGGCGGAAGCACTTTTGCACGGATCAGGCCGAAATAATTCTCCAACGGCTCAAAATCCCTGAATATAATCTTAGGGTGTCCGATTGGGTATGTTTTATGTGACTGCACATAAGGATACAGAGAAGTGAAGTCGTAATAAATGGTTCTACCATAAATCATGACGTCATAAATGTCATGACGTCAGGGTCACATTTTTTCGCACGCTCCCACTCACACTCCCACATAGAGATCACACGTAATGAATAAACATCACGCAGAGCCTCGAGCTTGTTATCAGACTGTATCCTGAGAACCCCAAAAGGCAGTTTTGAGATAGGATTTATGTCGTTAGAATCATAACGGCAATCGTGGCCATGAAAGACACAACCGAGGTATTCTAAAGCTATTTTCTCACCATTCGGGTTCTCGTAATATCCTTCAACATGGTAAGGGCCGAACTTAGCCTCCCCGTAGTTAAGGGCATGATGCACATCTACATTTTCACGTTCTTTAACATACTCCAGCCATTGTATTGATGCGTTGGAGAATGTCTTGAACTGATTGACGTATGCATTATTATGAGTTAATGCTAGAGTGTCTCGGGTCAGAAAATTTGTCTTGAATACTTTCATGCATGTGCCAGCCAACGTCACGCATTTAAACGGATCGATTTTTGCACACTCAATGAACTCCTCGCGAAATCTCATACAGGCCTGACGCAGAATGATTACGTCATTGCGACCATAAAAGGCTATTTCTTTTTTGAAGTCGAATACGCCCCCCTGCACGCTTTGAAACCATTTGTCAAATTTGGATCTCTCTACCATGCTCATCCTGGCATAACCATACAGCTCTTTAGAGGGGTATGGTCCTACATAATCAATGTTTTCCGGTCTGTTGAAGTGATGTGGAAAAAATCCTTTTCCGCACACCGATAAATTCAGCACTGTGGGGATTTTGCTGAGAGACATGGGGAGATAACTGAACGTGTCTATGTATCTCTGCTGAAACGCTGTGTCATACATATAAATTATTCTACAGCCCTGCATTGTGATTTTCGGTGGTAAACCTTCTTTTATGAAATACTCCAGCAGTATGTACGAGTCAAACCCTGAAGCGTTGTGGGCTAGAAATGTGTAATTAGCGTATTTTGGGCGTCTGAAGTGTTTGATCAGACGCTCCACACAATCCGTACCTTCAGCTGTGAATTCGTAACCGTTATGTGTGTAGCAACAATGAGTTTTGGGGAATAATTAACTCAAATGGTATGAATATTCATGAGTCTATGAATATTATTTGCTTGTTGTACAGACAAAATTTACGTATAACGGAACCTTTAATCATTTAAAAGTAACCTTTATCCAAATTGATTTCTTCATCAATTATCAATCTTACAAACCTTAAGAAACATTGATCTGTTTGATCAGGACAAATAATATCTCTTATGTTTGTACCATTTGTATCACTGAAGGAGTAATACAAGAAAATCAAGCTTAAATGGGTAGCTTAGATCTTACGCTTCAGTGACTTCGAGATTTGTGAGCAAAACAATACGGATTCAATGTAATGCAATTATTGGGTTTTAATAAAACAACTACAGTTTACAAAGCTACGATTCATACGGGGAAATATGCATATATATGTAGGAGAAAAACAGTATGGTACAAACAAGGAAACATGAAACTTAACGAATAATAAAAAGGGAAGAAGAATTAACGAGAGAGAGAGAGAGAGAGAGAGAGAGAGAGAGAGAGAGACAGACAGAGAGAGAGAGACAGACAGAGAGAGAGAGACAGCTTCAGTCTTTTCGTAAGAGCCCACAAGAAATTCATATAAATTCATAATTCCGACAACCTTTTTCAAGCAGTTTGATTGTGAAATAGAATACTTGCATTACTACGGCTTCTCGTGTAAGTGTCTGAGTTCGAATCGTCGGGGAAGTTCGCTAAGGATTTGTGAGTCCCAGGTGAGTTTCTTTGAAGTTTAGGAAAGTCGCTCCAGAAGTCTGCCGGTTTCTCTCTCCGTGGAGGCCTTCTCTCAGGGTTGGGAAGACCAGGGCTGGTCTTCCCTTCCATGGCGAAATGCCAAGAGGTCTGTTCCTTGTGGTGGCGAGAATGCAAAGAGCTGATGGTCGGTTCCAGTTTTTATAGAGGGGAAGGCCGACGCCTTCAACGCTCAACGCTCTTGCGGCTACATGATGTGGTTTGGATCTAATCAGTGTAACACACAGGCCCTTTGTTTAAGCATGATTTGATTAGACAAGTCACGAGGGCTGTGAGGTGTTCAGACTTTGGTCTATCCTGCCACATGACTGATTGAATCATTACTGTTACAGTCCCCCTTTTTGTCAGATGATGACCTATGTTCATTATCGGACAACCCCCATCACAATGGTCGGATGGCAGGTGAATCGGGACGGTTGGATAGCAGGTGTTCGTTGTGGCTGAGGAGCCAGCTCGATGAGGTTCGCATCTGCTTCTGGCGTGGTACCCTCCCTTCAGGGTTTCCATCGGAGACCTCCAGACACAGCTGTCGTGAGTTTGGCTGAAGCGGGTTCTCATCTCGTTGAACTTCCTGTACAGGAGAAAGGCTATGCCTAGGGTTAGGGTATTGCTGATGATCATGGAGATACATAGCGCAGTGTCAGAGGCTTGCATATCCGCAATGTCGTTGTTGGACATCTGCGGAGTTAGCGATAGCGGCTGCAAGGCGGGCATTGTAGCCGGGGCCGGTCGCTTGCTGCGGGTTAGCACTGCAACTTTGGGGCTGGATGTGGGGTTTGGGGGTACCCACATGTCGCCGTGTAGTGTGCCCGTCTTGACGAGGGCGTCAGTTTGGTCATTTATGTCTTTGTCGAGACCTGGTAGCTTCGAGTGTGCTTTTACCTTCTTCAGGTACACTGTCAGGTCATGTGTTCTTGTGATGTTGTCACATTCCTGGAACAGGTGTTGGTGTTTGACTGGCTTGTTGTTAGCGGTCTTGAAATCATTCTGTTTCCAGCTTGGAAGGTGGCACACGAAACTGAGTCTGGCATAGTTAGAGTCTGAGCAGATGAGCAGTTCTCTGATGTCATGTGCAGATGTAATCTGTAGGGCTATGAGAATAGCTGCTATCTCTACATATTGCGATGACTGAGGACCCAACTTGAAGTGTTGTGGTGGGCACGGCTGATCGTTCACCCACAGCACTCCTGCATCTGCCTTGAGGATGCCGTCGTGGTTGTAGGAGCACCCATCGACGTAGGCCATGGGCATGCCCTGGCACGCATTCGGTTCAAAGTGTCTTTGACAGGTCAGTTGTTGTCGGGGTTCTTGTGCATCCGACCAGACAAAAGGGCAGTCTTTCTTCAGCAGGGCTGTTAGAGGTCTGGCCATGTCTGAGTAGTTTTCAATTAACTGTCGGGAGTAATTGCATACCCCTAGAAAACTGCGCAGCTCAGAGGTGTTAGTAGGAGGCTTGATGTTTTGAATGGCATGAATACAGTTTGACTGAGGTTCAATGCCTTGGGATCCGATTAGCAGGCCCACGTAGTTGACCTTGGCCCGGCACCACTGTCCTTTGTGGAGGGCGATCTTGGCACGGGCTGCGGATAGTTGGTTCAAAACATAGTCTCTTTCTTTCAGGTGGTCGGCCACCGTTGTGCTCTTCATGAGAACGTTGTCTACATAGATCAGGTTGGTCTTGAGAGGTGTAGCAGGTTCATCAGTCTCACCGACAGGCTGGTGGGAGACTGTGTATACTGCGAGGTGACTGTCCTCAGTCAGCTCCGTTCGGCACACCTGGTCTTTGGTCATCGGCATGACAGACGTGATGGCAATGAATTTGAAGGGTGCAGTGAACAGCGTGTTACCTGTACTCCCTTCGGGTATCAGTGCAGGTGGAATGGGCCCAATGATGGGTAGTTCAAGTTCAAAGTCATGAAAGTCATGGCTCACTAGCCATCCCAGCCGGTAGGCCTTGGGAATGTTGATGTCAGTTGCTGTGCAGTTGTTGAAGAGGATGTAGACTACACGAGATGACACTTCAGTGAGGGGTGTGGCTTCAAGTGTGAGTCCGAGTTCCACACATTCAGGTGAGGGTTTGAAGAAACCCAGCGTGTGATTTAAGGTTTGGCCACATCGCATGTTGAGCCGAACAGCGACCCCTTTGGTGTATGCTGGTATCACCGTTCCCTGTTCCGGGATGGTCTGTCCTGACATGAGGTTGCCATGACTGATGGAAACGGGTGGCTGTAAAGTCAGTGGGGTTTCAAGTCGACCTTGCCTGAGGTCCACAGCAGCAATTAGTCCCTGGTCTGATTCTGGATCAGAGTGTTCATGAATTAAAGCTCGTCGTAGCTGCCAGTAGTCTGCTTTGACAGTCTCTGGTTGACGGTCTAGAAAGCTGTGTACGTCCCGGTTAGACGTGATTCTGAGTAGGAACAATCTGTCCCAAGTGTTCGTGTTAGCGACAGTCTGAAGGTGAAAGTCTATGTCTTGCAAGTAGGCGTCAACGTCGTCTCCTCCTGCAGGGTCTGGGCTAAACGTAGGGATATTTCTGGCCAGCTTGTCAAGGTCTTTATGAGCTACGTGGCTGCTGGCCCTGACTTCCTGGAAGTGCTTCCCTTCCTCCGCTGCTGGCGGGGGTTCGTGGAGGCTAGCGGGTGACAGTCTTAGCAGTGGGTTGTCACCCCCCTTTCTAGCTCTTGGTTCTTGGCTAAAAGGTGCGGACCAGCTGGTCGGGGGAAACTTTGTGTGGTGCGCTTCCCCTTCCTGGTCACTTTGCAGTTTATAGGAATGTTTCAGTTCTCTGTGAACAAGGTCAAGTTCATCTTGGAGCTCATGTCTTTGCTGGACAAGCTCATTGATCTCGGCTCGGGCAGCCTGCAAGTGGTTTTCGGAGGCTTTGGCTTTAGCATCTCTGTCTTTGAGTGCAGTGTTGGCTCTCTCTAGGAGAGCTTCGCCTCGCCGGAGCTGTTCGTTGAGTTCTTCCCTGGTGTCTTTCTCTGACTGCTCTCTGCGGTCTGTGTCCAGACGCAGATCTTTTAGGGCCTTTGGAAGTCTTTTTACTTCTTTCTCTCGTTCTGTGTCCGTTTCACCCTTTTTCTCGGTCTCTAGAAGTAGCTGGTCTAGATGACGCTGGGTGAGGGCCTGGTTTCTCCGGGCCTCCTCGGCTTGGAGCTTTAATGTTGCCGCTTCCTGTTCCAGGTCAGTGTGGCTCTTTTCTCTTAGCCGTGCCTGGGCGACAAGGTTGTGGGCGAGGCTCCCAAGGATCTTGGCCAGTTCTTTGTGAGAGTAACTCTGCGTCGGGTCGTGTGCCGTCAGCTTGTCTAGCTCTGTGTCCAGTTCCTCCTGGCTCAGCTGTTGCAGATCACTGGTGTCCTCCGACGGAACAGTGCTCGTCATCGCTTCCAGCCATACCGCTAGGCGATCCCAAGGGACAGTGGGACTGGATGAACGGGGCATACTGGTTCACTGTGGGCGAGAGAAACACAGCACACACACACAAAGAGGCCAATGCAAGTTTGTTCTAAGGTTAACGAGCTCTTGTACGGACTATGCCGTCGACAAGAATTTTGGCTAACTGATGTAAACAGTTAGACAGTTAGGCAATTAGGCGGGCCAATTTTTGGGTCGGCCTGAAATAGAGACTTTGACAGGTGGTAGCCCTGTGGGTCACCTGGTGACGCCGGCTGCTTGGTTGTCACTCTATTACTTAGCTTTCCTTGGGGTCTCTTGGTGAACTGAGAGAAACAAGATTACAACAGTCCGGACAGTGAAGGTAGGAAAGAAACAAACACAAAAATGAATTGGTCTGCAATAAAAAGGAAAATAAGCGCGAACGCTAGGAGTGTTAGAGAAACACTAAAGGGGTTAAAGCTGCTACCTTTCGTGAGAGTTTCTGATAGGGCCTACAGCATGTGTGGCTATCGGGGTAGGAAACCTAGGAAGAGGGTGCGGCTTAGAGAGGAAAGGTGGGCCAAACGTTTAGGCTACACTCGGGGGAGTATCTAATATTCGGCTTATAATGTGGGTTTTATCACATTTAGTTTATCCGGGGCGAATTGAGGTCACTCAGGTGGAAAACCAGCGGCGCAGTCGGCCTTCCGGGCGTTCCCAAACACCCAACTGCCGTGTCCTCGGTCCTTCGTTACTCTGTATCGCGTTACGCCCACTCAAACAGTTTAGACTTTAAACACAACCTGACAGCACCCACCCGTCAACCGCCAGCCAGCACAGCAAAGTTGGCACGTTCCCTAGAACCCTCTTTTTCAAGAGTGGCTCCCTATTAAGCCATGGTTTAGATACAGGTGCCAGACATTGCCTTGTGTGTGTCAGCTGAACTGGTTGACTGGCTTTGGAGTGTCAAATTGCTGATGTCGCCACTGCGGGCCGCAACGGCGGACAGAGGTAAAAGAAACCGAGATTCACACACAGCCGATGCCGGTCACGTCGGTTGGACAACCTTGCTCGTGGAGACCACGTTGAGACGATTCTCAATTCACCACCGATGCTTTTGAGCCCTACAATAAATACACAAAGAGGGTAAACAGGTGAAATCAAAAATGAATTAAGACTCGCTTGTTTACCGGATCAAGTGATTTATGGTTGCAGGTGAAAAGGAAGTGGGAAAAGAGAGAGAGAGAGCTGTAAGCTGACTTAGCAGGGTACGGCCACACGGTGGCGTCCTTCCTTCCAAGTGGACTGTCAGTAACTTTAAGAACCTAATTTCAATTTAAGCTAGAGGAAATTCATTTTTCCTTTTAAACTCAAATTCAAATAAGTGTGTTTAATCAGCGAGAACGGAGACCTGGTTGCTGCCTAATGCTAGTAAAATTGCATAAATGAAAACCTTTCTATAAGTAATCAAACAATTTACATGCTCTTCTTAGGAAGGAAATTAAGTTTGTTAAAACAAAATGTATAGCGGAGAGTAGAACTATCCGAAAATGCCCACGAGATGGCGCAGTCGAGTCCACCCAGACTAGAGTTAGTTAGGAGGAACGCTCACCAGATGGCGCTGTTGTGCCCGGTCGGGATAAAGTTTTGGTGAAGTGTAATTCGAGAGCTGTTAGGTCGCGCCCTCTGGTGTCTAGCACGCAGAGTTGCACCTGCTCGTGTGACTGAAGACCAAAAATCAAATGATGGCCACGCACAGGATTAAGTTAACACAAATCACAATTACTTTTTTTAGACCACGGCGGATCTTTCCGTGCTATATTGGCACAAACAAATTGGCAGGATTCATTCGCTGCACAAGAAAATGTGGATACAGGAATAAACATCTGCTTACGTCACATTTAAAAGAACTCCAATAGACATTTATCAAACTGGCTGACGGTCAGTCAGCATTTATGAGTCAAATGTTTTAGGTCTCCGATTTGGGTAGCTAATCCAATGTTAAACCAGGAGTTATCGTTTATCTTAACGATTTAATATTATATTAGGCCTATTATTGAAAAGAGGAAACTCGCTCTATTTCAATCTTCCGCTTGAAAGAAGATTTCTTCGTTCAAGTCAAGCGGGATAAAACAATATTACGCATGTACTGACTGTACAGAGATTTCTTTATCTCTGCAGGACATCTAATATTGCAAAATTAGCATCTGTTAATATGCTTAAGCTGAGCTCGGCGTTGTGCCTAGTCAGTGAGTGAGTTCGCTTTGAGCGATTTGTCTCACAGTTCGAACAAACGAACGAAAACGCGCGTGCATAATAATAATACCCAAAAATACACATGAATATGAATATTAATATTGCTCACAAAAACAAAGTTTGAGAATGCCCGCATTCTCCACCACTGTAGCAACAATGAGTTTTGGGGAATAATTAACTCAAATGGTATGAATATTCATGAGTCTATGAATATTATTTGCTTGTTGTACAGACAAAATTTACGTATAACGGAACCTTTAATCATTTAAAAGTAACCTTTATCCAAATTGATTTCTTCATCAATTATCAATCTTACAAACCTTAAGAAACATTGATCTGTTTGATCAGGACAAATAATATCTCTTATGTTTGTACCATTTGTATCACTGAAGGAGTAATACAAGAAAATCAAGCTTAAATGGGTAGCTTAGATCTTACGCTTCAGTGACTTCGAGATTTGTGAGCAAAACAATACGGATTCAATGTAATGCAATTATTGGGTTTTAATAAAACAACTACAGTTTACAAAGCTACGATTCATACGGGGAAATATGCATATATATGTAGGAGAAAAACAGTATGGTACAAACAAGGAAACATGAAACTTAACGAATAATAAAAAGGGAAGAAGAATTAACGAGAGAGAGAGAGAGAGAGAGAGAGAGAGAGAGAGAGAGAGAGAGAGAGAGAGAGAGAGACAGACAGAGAGAGACAGACAGACAGAGAGAGAGAGACAGCTTCAGTCTTTTCGTAAGAGCCCACAAGAAATTCATATAAATTCATAATTCCGACAACCTTTTTCAAGCAGTTTGATTGTGAAATAGAATACTTGCATTACTACGGCTTCTCGTGTAAGTGTCTGAGTTCGAATCGTCGGGGAAGTTCGCTAAGGATTTGTGAGTCCCAGGTGAGTTTCTTGGAAGTTTAGGAAAGTCGCTCCAGAAGTCTGCCGGTTTCTCTCTCCGTGGAGGCCTTCTCTCAGGGTTGGGAAGACCAGGGCTGGAGTGCCAGTATCGTTCAGGTCTGGCTAATTCTCTCCTCTTATGTTTGTATGCTTTGTAGATCTGAGGACGAAAACCCCTATATATAGGTATAGATATATCTCACTAAACGTCTCATATGCAAAATGCTTCTAATAGTTTTAAACTTAATAAAATATGCGGATAGTTTTATTTAATATGTAGGCCTACATAATACGCTTTACTTGTTTAAAAAGCTCTCGATGTTCTCTCTCTCCCGCTCAAAACACCGCAGGTCATTTTCTGTAGGACAGATATCCCCCACATTACTATTATCAAGATGGCCCGAGTGCTTTCAAGTTTTTAACACAGCAGACACATCATGCTGTGTTAAAAAAACTAGCACCCATGTCCCCCCGCACAAATTTGCACGCGCTCGCACGCGTGTCTGTGTGTGTGTGTGTGTGTGTGTGTGTGTGTAATGTCTCTCCTGCGATAACGTTCGATGTGTTCAGATGGGTGGTTTTATTATGGCTCTGAACTCTACAGGAAATCAGCCTGACAGGGTTCACGGGACACTGGCACCCCTGTCACCTCCGAGCGACCTCTCCAGACCCACCCGCAATAACTGATTGTAGAGCATCAAAAAGAATATTGGCATGCTGAGCTCTGCCTGCACCGCCGCAGCGTGTGCCCCCGAGCGTAACAATTTACAGACACTGCAATGGTATCGGTGGTGTGTGTGTGTGTGTGTGTGTGTGTGAGTGACTTGAGGCTGTTAGAGTTGGGAGAGCTAAGGGTGAATAACTAAATGTTAAACCAAATACTAGGCCTATTTATTAAAAGTCATTTGCTTAATTATTTTACCGTTATTTAAACGTCTGTATGACTGGGAGGTGTATTCTTCTGCGCCGAGGGGAGTGTAAGGGGCGGGGTCTGGGGCGGGTTTACGCACAGCTCACCTGAGCCCATTCATGTTTCGTCGTCAGAGAGAAAGGACGTGTTTGCTTCTTGGTGTGTAAGAGAGAGTGTGTTTTTGCCTAAACTAAATAGAAAATGAACAGTAATTGTAATGTGAAAAACTTTATATTATTCGTTTATTTATTTATTTATTTTATTTATTTTTAACCTCTGTTCCGTACAGAGTATGGGTGTTAGGGGCGGAGCTGAGGGAGGGGGCTTTGCGCGAGCCTCCGGGTACATTCTTGTTTCTGTCGTCAACCTGAAAGGACGTGTTCGCACTGATGTCCGTAAGAGAGAATTATTTTAACTAAAACTAAAGAAAAACTTGATATGTTTAATGCCTATACTTGTTTGAAAACAGTGTTTACTCTATCTTTACAAACCGTAAGTCAAAGATATTCTCTAACTTGTTTTTATATTTATGAAAAAACATTTTAACGGCTCAAAGTTCAAATGTATGTGAAATACTATCTTTGTTTAATAAATACTATTCCCTGATCTTGTCACTGTTATCCAAACACAATGTCTGACATTTTAAAACGTTTCAAGCACATTCGTTTTTAAACATTCTTTGATCGTTTTCTAACTTTTTAGAAAAACACACAAAGTTACAAACAGTCGTAAATTCCTTTGAATGGGGAGGAATAGCAGGGGGAGGATAATAAAACAGGGGGTCAAAACAGATGGCCAAAACAGGTGTCCAGAACAGGTGTCCAGAACAGGTGTCCAGTCCGGTGGGAGGGAGGGGGGAGGAGGGAGGGGGGGTGGAATATTAATTAGGGGTGCCATAAATCAATCAAAAGTGACAGTACGTGCCCTTTATTACTCTCTTACAGTGCAGCAGTAATGTCTCTTATGTTGTCCTCCAAAAACGTCAAAAAGAAGCGCCCAACACATTCGGGAAACACAGGCGTATATGGTGAGTTGCCCTGTATTTCGGTATCGCCTCTAATCTGGATTGCAAAGTGGCACAGAGTTCGGAGAGCTCCAGGCTGCGAGAGGGCAGTGGCCGCACAATCCATCCAGACACCCCGTCAACAATGCCGTCTTCCTCGTCAGACATGAGCTCAATGGTCGCGGACTTCCAAATGTCCACCTCATCCTCAGCCAGCACACTTCGTCTCGCTTCCAGCAACTGTAATACAATCTATAAAGACAATAAGCAACCTGAAAAATACTCACATTGACAAAAAACGGATCTAATATAATAAATCTTACCCTTTTTCTTCTTGATCGACTCCGAGCTAAACTTTGCAGTTTCCGCCTGCGATGTAAGTTCAGGTTGTTTGTATCTGAAGCTCCGGCGTGTCGATTCATAATACGTCTTACAGGCAGCTGGAAAACAATTAAAACATTAGAAGTTATACTTACACACAATGTCGTTGTGATCAGCGGTTAAATCTGGACCCGCGGAAATCACTCCAAGCAGATAAGAGGTCACGGCTTCGTTATGAGGCGAGGATAGTCTGTGTAAAAAAAATGTGCAGTTTTAAGCTCGGATCTATTAACGCATCCATTTCCTTATACAGCTGAATAAAAGCATATTCTTTAAATCGTAACGTTACATTACCCATGCTCTGGTTCCATAGCGCCTGCAGTTTGCCTCAGAGTTGTGAAGACGCCGGACAGCTGAAAATTAGTCGAAAAAGTTGGCCGCGTCCATGCAGAGGAGTTGAAGGGGAGCTGAAGGCGAGACGGCGTCCTGTCATTGTTGATCACGAAAAAGCAAAGCAGCAAAAACACAGGAAACGTATGAAAAAAAAAGAGTCCAAAACACGTCTGTTTAAAGCTCGTCTTCAAGTTTTGTACGGGTCATGGCCATGACCTCGCACGTGATTGGACGAGGGCGAGAAGCTCGTCGGGCTCCTCCAATCACATGCGAGGTCATTGTTATAAGGATGTTTTCCAGAATTAATGAAAAAACTCTGTATTAATACATTTTCCTGGACAGAATGGAAAATGTATTTAGTACCGCATGCATGTACAGACTACAGTTCTCGCTCACAAATTTGATGGGATTAGGATTGATTGTCTTGATATAGTCAGTTTATGACAGTTTACAAAGAAGGGAGTCTAACAACAAACTGATTTTAAGAAATGTATTAAATGAACAAGAAAATGAAAGAGGTGAATAATATAAAAAAATGTTGATGTATTTTGGCTGTGTGCGTGTGTGTGTGTGTGTGTGTGTGTGTCTGCCTGCACGGATGTGTGTGTGTGTGTGTGTGTGTGTGTGTGTGTGTGTGTGTGTGTGTGTGTGTGTGTGTGTGTGTGTGTGTGTGTGTGTGCGTGTGTGTGTGAGTGCGTGTGTGTGTGTGTGTGTGTGTGAGTGCGTGTGTGTGTGTGTGTGTGTGAGAGAGAGATAGAGAATCACAAGAGTCCGGAAATCAGTCCACAGAGGGGCTTAATTTATCCCTATTTTCTTCAACCTAATTGAGGTTTCAGACCACCAAGGAGCTCCAGAAAAACCTATTATATTTATTTTCACTTTATTTAAGTTAATGGGTGTGGCAAAAGTGCTTCAATTACATATAGGCATAACACCGTAACTTTTTAAACCTAGATAAAACTCCCCATGCTGCTACTCTGATTTGCATTTGTGTAGCTCACAGCATGTTCATTTACATGTTAAAGCCTCCCCTATAATTAAGGGGGGGGGGGGGGGGGTCATGGGGGGGACAACTGCCAAGCAAGGCCCACGTCAATTTCCGACAATTTACGTCAGTTTTCGGTGTTGCCTGCAAATTGCCGTGCACAGTCGTAAACCTGAAGTCTCACGGCAATCTACAGTGCCACATACTGACGAAAATCCCACTTTTCAAGCAGTGCATCTTTGTCAGCGCTGGTTAATGTTGGGCTGAACTTGCCTTTTATAACATGTTTCCGCTGTTCGATTAATTCAGCAAGCAGTAGCACTTCTTCCTCCCACCAGTTCGGTTGTCTTTTGAAATCCATGGTGGCTGATTATATCTTAAAATCTATGCTATAGGCCAGTGGTCACCAACCTTTTCAAGTCAAAGATCCCTGACCTCAGCCTTGATGAAAGGCAAGATCTACTTATAGATTTTTCATGGCCGATTCAGTGGGTTTTTTTTATTTATTTCGAGAACATCTGTCATTTTTTTTGTTTAAGCAACTTAATTTGTTGTTTATTTGCTCTATAACAGCCCAAACTAGCCTTAAAAAAATTAGCCATTTGAAATGTGAGGCAACCACTGCATTTTAATCAAGATCCAAACAAAGATACACACATGTTGCATGAGCAGTGTTTTTTTTTTTTTTTTTATTATTCCATCCATCCATCCATCTTCTTCCGCTTTATCCAGGGCCGGGTCTTTATCCAGAGATGCCCAGACTTCCCTCTCCCTAGACACTTCCTCTAGCTCTTCCGGGGGTACACCGAGACGTTCCCAGGCCAGCCGGAAGACATAGTCCCTCCAGCATGTCCTTGGTCTTCCCCGGGGCCTCCTCCCGGTTGGACATGCCCGAAACACCTTCCCGGGAAGGTGTTCAGGAGGCATCCGGAACAGATGCCCGAGCCACCTCAGCTGACCCCTCTCGATGTGGAGGAGCAGCGGCTCTACTCTGAGTTCCTCCCGAGTGACTGAGCTTCTCACCCTATCTCTAAGGGTGCGCCCAGCCACCCTGCGGAGAAAGCTCATTTTGGCCGCCTGTATCCGGGATCTTGTCCTTTCGGTCATGACCCAAAGCTCATGACCATAGGTGAGAGTAGGAACGTATATTGACCGGTAAATGGAGAGCTTCGCCTTACGGCTTAGCTCTTTCTTCACCACGACAGACCGGTACATCGACCGCAATACTGCAGAAGCTGCACCGATCCGTCTGTCAATCTCCCGTTCCATCCTCCCCTCACTCGTGAACAAGACCCCTAGATACTTGAACTGCTCCACTTGAGGCAGGAACTCTCCACCAACCTGAAGTGGGCAAACCACCCTTTTCCGACTGAGGACCATGGCCTCGGATTTGGAGGTGCTGATCCTCATCCCAGCCACTTCACACTCGGCTGCAAACCGTCCCAGTGCATGCTGAAGGTCCTGGTTAGAAGGGGCCAACACGACAATGTCATCCGCAAAGAGCAGAGATGAAACCGCATGGTCCCCAAACCTGACACCCTCCGGCCCCTGGCTGCGCCTAGAAATTCTGTCCATAAAAATTATGAACAGAACCGTCGACAAAGGGCAGCCCTGCCGGAGTCCAACATGCACCGGGAACAAGTCTGACTTACTGCCGGCAATGCGGACCAAACTCCTACTTCGGTCATACAGGGACCGGACAGCCCTTAGCAAAAGACCCCGGACCCCATACTCCCCGAGCACCCTCCACAGGATGCCGCGAGGGACACAGTCGAATGCCTTCTCCAAATCCACAAAACACAAGTGGACTGGTTGGGCAAACTCCCATGAACCCTCCAGCACCCTGTAGAGGGTATAGAGCTGGTCCAGTGTACCACGGCCCGGACGAAAATCAGACTGTTCCTCCTGAATCCGAGGTTCTACTATCGGCCGTATTCTCCTCTCCAGTACCCTGGCATAGACTTTCCCGGGGAGGCTGAGAAGTGTGATCCCCCTGTAGTTGGAACACACCCTACGGTCCCCCTTCTTAAAAAGAGGGACCACCACCCCGGTCTGCCATCCCAGAGGCACTGTCCCCGACTGCCACGCGATGCTGCAGAGGCCTGTCAGCCAAGACAGCCCCACAACATCCAGAGACTTGAGGTACTCAGGGCGGATCTCATCCACCCCCGGTGCCTGGCCACCGAGGAGTTTCTTGACCACCTCGGTGACTTCAGCTTGGGTGATGGACGAGTCCTCCTCTGAGCCCCCAGCCTCTGCTTCCTCAATGGAAGACGTGATGGCGGGATTGAGGAGATCCTCGAAGTATTCCTTCCACCGTCCGACGACATCCCCAGTTGAGGTCAACAGCCGCCCATCGCCACTGTAAACAGCGTTGGTAGGGCACTGCTTCCTTCTCCTGAGGCGCCGGACGGTTTGCCAGAATCTCTTCGAGGCCAGCCGATAGTCCTTTTCCATGGCCTCACCGAACTCCTCCCAGGCCCGAGTTTTTGCCTCCACAACCACCCGGGCTGCAGTCCGCTTAGCCTGCCGGTACGTGTCAGCTGCCTCAGGAGTCCCACAAGCCAACCAGGCCCGATAGGACTTCTTCAGCTTGACGGCATCCCTTACTTCCGGTGTCCACCACTGGGTTCGGGGATTGCCGCCTCGACATGCACCGGAGACCTTACGGCCACAGCTCCGAGCGGCCGCTTTGACAATGGAGGTGGAGAACATGGTCCACTCGGACTCAATATCTCCAGCCTCCCTCGGGATCCGGTCGAAGTTCTGCCAGAGGTAGGAGTTGAAGATCTCTCTGACAGGAGACTCGGCCAAACGTTCCCAGCAGACCCTTACAGTACGCTTGGGTCTACCGAGTCTGTCCAGCTTCCTCCCCCGCCATCGGATCCAACTCACCACCAGGTGGTGATCAGTTGACAGCTCCGCCCCTCTCTTCACCCGAGTGTCCAAGACATACGGCCGCAGGTCAGATGAAACGACCACAAAGTCGATCATTGACCTACGACCTAGAGTGTCCTGGTGCCATGTGCACTGATGGACACTCTTATGCCTGAACATGGTGTTCGTTATGGACAAACCGTAACTAGCACAGAAGTCCAATAACTGAACACCACTCGGGTTCAGATCACACTGCATGAAAAAAGGTGTATCCGGACCAGGATACTCCTGTATACACTGCTGAAATTCGGAAGAATCCAGGAGTATACTGGCCGGATAGGTCAAATTCCATGGATCCGTATATGTCCGTATTCATCCGAAATGGTACCAAATCGGATGTATGTTGTGGCCGTATACTCCCATGCTACAGCCATTTGTTGCCATGGCAAATAATCCCATCAAGTTTTTCCCAGGAGACATTTTCACACCTCTAAACAGCTTTGCCTTCCATCCCCTATTGGTCCTTCATCTCAAACTGGATTGGTTGTTTTTTTTTAAACCACTCCCAAAACCCAGACTGCTATTGGAGGACAGGGCGCATTGAAAACCCAGTCAAGTGACTTTATTGGTTACTTCTAAGGCTAAGGGTGGGCTAGGTTTTGTAGCATAGGGACTTGATTGGTTATAGGCCAGCTATGCAGATTTTGCTCATTAATATATAATTATATATATATATATATATATATTTATAAAAAATAATCCCCTCTCCCTCCCAAAAGAAAAATACACACAAAACAATTTGAGAAAGTCTGAAATATTTATTAAAAAGGTATAAAAAAAAAAAAAACATTCTTAACAGCATTATAAATGAACATTAAAACAATGGTGAAACAAAAACAAGTGAACTAAATGTATTTAAAAGGGATGAAAATGTAAAGGAACAAATGTAAAAATATAAACAGTCCAAAGAACATAAATATACGTTAAAATGAATTGGTAAAGAAACAAAAAGGGAAAAAAAATGAACAAAATGCATTTAAAAGATAGAGATGTAAAGGAATAAAATACACAGTGAACATAAAAAGGAAAAGAATAAATATACAACTTAAACAATATAAAATGAGAACAATAAATTTATAAGACAAAAAAAGTGTATATAAAATATATTAAAATACATATAAATATTCCAAGTAAACAATATAACCAAATAAAAAGAACAAAGAGCATTATAAACATACATTAAAATTAATGGGGGAAAAGATAAGTGAACAAAATGTTTCTAAAGGAAGGCGACGTAAAAGGAACAATAGAAAACGTGGAGATCAAAAGCAACATGGACATCTAAAAAGGAACAAACATACAAAGTATACAATATCAAACGAGACAAAGAAATCTATAAATTAAAAAGTGTATATAAAATATATGTAAATACTCTATATATGGGAACCAATAAAAGTATAAGTATATAAACATAGGAATAAAGAAAATATAAAATGGAACAATTGAATATTAAAATTATAATTATAAAAGAATTGTGACCAACTCTAACACAATGTTGTTTGAGTTTTGAACATTTTTTCAAACTGCCGTGATGGGCTGGTGATGTGACACGTAGTGTGGGTCAGTCTAGTCTGGTTTGTAGTAGCTAGCCTAACCATCCACACTGGCCTTCCATCAACAACAGCATCATCATCTTCAGACATCAGGTCTATAGTTGCGGTCTTCCACAGGTTCTGTGTTGGTTTGTGCAACCCTGGACCTGGTCTCCAGCAACTGCAAAACATGACAGTAAATTAACCAGTAAAACTCAGAGAGGAGTATAGTAAAATTCTGGGGGGGAAAAGCTTAACCGGTTTCTTAACTTACCTGTCTCTTTCTCTGACGGTTCTGTGTGATGTTCTTCATAGTGTTTCTTTTCTGGGCCTTTTCAGACTGAGCCAAAGAATACTTCCTCAGCAAAGTCTCACAAAATAAAATACATCTTGCGACCTGCCAAATAATACATTAATAATATATAGTTAATGCCAATAAAAGTAAAACAATTCAATTAAAATGTATTTGTATAGCGCTTTTCACAATACATATTCAGGGTTTTTCCTGGGTCAAAAATGGTCTTCGGTGGTGGCTGACAGACATGGTCATCTATACACACACATATGCACGGTAAAAAAAAATACCCTACCCACTTGATCTGCAAGCGCAATACTGACAATAAATTTGAAATAAATTCAAAAAAAGTTTGTAACTTTTGCTTATTTTGATACCTTGATGTTTGTTTTTGTTCCTCATTTTTACACTATTTACTGATAATTGTTTTGGTATATAATCATATCAATATTAAAAAAATAGTATTAAAAAATGAACAAATAGCCTAATTTTCTGCCATATACAATCAGCTAGCTAACAACAAATTTGTTCTGGGTTCACCTCACTCCAGTCTAAACTAAATGATTTTAGGCTATTTATTTTACTACACATTGTCCACATAAATAAGCTGAAAGACTGTTGATAATTAAAAATAATTCTTACTATCCACTCTTGCTAAAGTGGGTAAGCACACTTGTGTTCTCATTTCAGGTGTTGTTCTGAGTAAATTATTAAACTAATTCGTTAGTTCAGTGTTGGACAGATCAGTTCTAACCAGTCGTTAAAATGATTCGGTTCAAAGGAGTCATAATGTGGCGAATCGGACATTAGCAGACGCGTTGTGTGTGAATCCCGTCTGTTAGAACATCGCGAAAGATTTGTCAACACACAGAAAACACTTCATAACCGGATAGGATTTGTTTCCTGTTTATTGAAAGTATGCTTTATGTCAGCTGGTCAGAGAATCAGTCAATGTTTTTTGAGCGCATTTCACACCCAGCGGTAATTAAAGGAAGACGTCTGATAGCGCCACGTCTGATAGCGTCACGTGCAACATGGATTCGGCCTTCCGACCTTTTGATTTTGATTAACGTAAAATGTGAAACATTAGAAAGCTAAGAATGCTTATTTTGAAGACAGAGAGAGTGCGAGCGAGGGATGAGCTCACTGGTCATTCTCTCTGTCACTCAGTTAACGCAAGCGCAGCAGTTATCTGTTCTACATCACTCATAAATCACAATAACTCAACAAATAAGGCTTTGGCGGGACAAAAATTTGTTTTGGCGGCCGGCAAAAAATTTTCAATGTAGAAAAAACCCTGATATTGTTTCAAAGCAACTTCACAGAAAACGCATGCGTCTACATTACAGAAAAAAACAGAGAATATTAAAATAATGACAACATTTTTAAGATTACCTTTTACACATTCAGGGTCAACATCTGTAAAAGTTCTTCAGGATCATGGATCCAAAACTTCTGGATCATGAGGGGGGAAGAAACATGCACACACACAAATGAATATTAATTTGTTTGATAAAACATTAATATTAATTATCAACTTACGGACATGGACTTGCAAAACATACTCACCAGGCCCATACAAAAACTTTACAGTAGATCCAAAATCCTGGTTTGCCTATAATTCTTCAGAGTCCAAGTATGGTGTTTTCCTGTCCTCTCTGCTGAATGAGTACATGATCTCAGATTACTCATTCCAAAGCTCTGTTACATTTTATGACAAGCTTGATCTTAAAACTAGCTGACAGTAGGGATGGGCATTATGACCATATAATTATACATACATACATGAGAAATTTTATTTTACAATAACGATATCACAATATATATATATATATATATTTTGATGGATATTTTATTAAAATGCTACAGAATAATACTGCTTTAAAAGTCTTCACTGTATGATATTCAATTAATTAATATCACTTGATTCTAAAAGAAGCAGAAGGTCTTCTCTATTCTTTTGTTTTATTAAAATTATGACAAAGCTGCAGCCCCTTTAAGAACTGATGCACATAATGACGCATCCGGGTTTCCCCACGTTAACTTGAACTGTTTAACTTACTTAAGACATAACTGACTGTTTAAATCAAGTGAATACCTCACATGACAAGGTTTCTGAGATAATTGTGTGCATTTTACAGAAAGATAATTGATTTCGGGATCGCCTGCTGTCTGAGAGAGGCTTATTTTAACACATGCATGTCCCGTTCATTATTCTACATTCATGCATGTTTCCTTGTCAAAATGTCAAAAAGTTTTAGTACAGTCAGTGCTGCGTTATATACGCTATATTCCCATTCCGCAATATAAAACGGTAATGTTAACGTTTACAGCAAAATCACTAACAATAGTCAGTATCATCAGATCGCCATAACACCCAGCCCTAGCTTAACAGTATTACAACAAAACACAGAAACAGAATATGTAAGTTAATCACGATTAGCATATGACTTTAATGCACTAACGTTATATCTTGATAAGCAGTAGAAAAAATATAAAGGGATTTACGTTACCTTCTGCCGTCTGCTGTCCGCCATTGAAACCTTAGTCTGTTCGTATTCATGTTTTTTCGTTCTCAGTCGACATCCCACAATCAAAATTCGTCCAAAATAAGATTTTAACAGGTTTAAAATGATCCATGCAATGCCATTAATGGACAGAAGAAGCCGTCCTGTTGAAGATTAGACGCCGCGATCGCGTCGCGTCCCCGCGAGCCACGAGCAACGACAACGGGTGTATAATTCAAACGGAAGGCGCGCACTGCCATTGGCCAGATTTCTGGATGACGTTCAGATTGACCAATCACGCTCAAAAGAACACGGAAAGACAGCAAATAGCCTGGCAAATATAGAAAAAAAACTTGTTTTAAACAACAGTTAGAAAATGTGTATATTTATTTTTATTTGCTGTTATATTTAATTAATTGGTCAAATGGTGTTTTGTGGTGTGGGCAGAGGCTTGAAAGTGTCAACCTGGAGAGCAGTGCAGATTTGTACTCTTTAAAAACAATTATTGTTTGATATTTAGTTTGCTATATATTTTGTTATATTTGTATCCAGAATTGAATGTAAAACCAGTTTGAATGTAAAAATACACCTTCACTGTAAAACAGAAAATTAAAGTAAAATATCTTAATTTAAATAAGGAAAAATCTGTAAACTAATAGTGTTTTCTCTAAAACGTTTAATGTAAATTTCTGTGAAGTTTTTTAACTTTATTTGACTTAAGATATTTGACTTATTTTACGGTTTTTGTTTTGCAGCTGTAGCTGCTGTTTTTTTTAAGGTTTTTATTCTTACAGTGTAAATATAAAACTAATAAGATTTACTTTAAAAAGACAAAGAATAATGTTAAATTGTTAGTATGGACATACACATAAACCTTTTATATAATGAGCTAAATATTGTATTACAGTTGTTAATTTACAGATATTGTTTGTAATTTTGCATGAATTTGTTATTTATGAAAACAGAAAAATAATACAGTGATGTTCCTGTATAAAAAAATTAGAATTACTGTAATTTGTCATTAATGATATAATCCTTAAAATAACAGTCAAGTTGTTTATTTAGATATTGTTTGTAATTTTACATTGTTTTAAACATAATTCAAAATTACAAGAAAATACTGTAAAAAACTGACGTTTTTTTCTGTAAAATTAGGATTATTTTTATTGGTTGCCTTATTTTTATTGGTAACCTTATTGGTTGCACCTACATCTATTGTGAGTGGTGGATTTCAAACCTCAAAATGCCCCTCTTTTGCAGCGTGTTAAAGTTTAGATTCTTGGAGTGACACTTTTTGTTAATAGTTGCAGAGCTGAAAGATCTGCTTGTGTTTCTGTGTTTCTTGAGCAAGTGAATCCCTGCTCTTTTTTATTCCATATTTTTATTTTGAGCATATCAGTTTTTGGTGTTTTTAAAACAAACTTTTTCATTTTCCACATTTCATCTCCTTTTTATTTAATTCTATTATTGCCTACAATTTGTAAAACTTTGCAAAAATTGTTTGGGGATAGTCTAAAATGTTTGGTTAATTATCCTTTGTTAATTCCATTACATTTCTTTGTTTATTTCATTACATATTCAGATTTTTTTGTGAACGTATATGTTCAGACAGGGTTTTTATTTTGTACTGTTTTTATAAAAAATATTTGATTTAGAGACTCTTTTCATGCAGTGGTTTTAAGGCCCTGCCACACCATTCTGATGGTTTGGCTCAGACCCAGGCAACGTGAACCAACCCCACAGTCGGCTTTAGTCATTGCTAGTTCAGTTTAGTGTTTCAGGGCCTTAAGAATTATTTTTTCTGTGTAAAAAGCTTGTTTGCTGTAGCCTACAGTAGACCAGAGATAATTCTCAATCCTGAAGTCCTCCCCATGCCCCCCCCTCCCTCTGAGAACAGCCAGCACAAGTGTCAGTCATTAACATATGAAAGGTCTTCTTCACACCTAACAGTCTTCAGTCCTAGCACACCCAGCAGTGTTTCAGCTGTATATGTCCGTGAAATTTCACGGATTCCTGTATACGTCCGCATACGTGAGGTTTCCGGGTTTTTCTGGAAATATACTGTTCCGTGTTACTCTGATCCGCTTTTTCCCACATACATCCGGTAAACATCAAATTACACTGGAGTATACCATGCCCGGATAGTGCCGGATTTCAGTGTTTTCATGCAGTGTCAGGGGGGCCGTTCCTCCCAATCACGCCCCTCCAGGTGTCACTGTCATTGCCCGCGTGGGCGTTGAAGTCCCCCAGTAGAACGACGGAGTCCCCAGTCGGAGCACTTTCCAGCACCCCTCCCAGGGACACCAAGAAGGCCGGGTACTTTGCACTGCCGTTCGGCCCGTGGGCACAAACAACAGTGAGAGACCTATCCCTGAGCCGGAGGCGCAGGGAAACGACCCTTTCATTCACCGGGGTAAACTCCAACACATGGCGGCAGAGCTGGGGGGCTATAAGCAAACCCACACCAGCCCGCCGCCTCTCACCATGGGCAACTCCGGAGTGGTGAAGAGTCCATCCTCTCTCTCGAGGAGTGTGGTTCCAGAGCCCAAGCCGTGCGTAGAGGTGATTTTGACTATCTCTAGTCGGAACCTCTCAACCTCACCCACAATCTCAGGCTCCTTCCCCGCCAGTGAGGTGACATTCCATGTCCCAAGAGCCAGTTTCCGTGCCCAGGGATCGGGTTGTCTAGGCTCCTGCCTTCGCCTGCTGCCCGATTTTCTTTGCACCGGCCCCTTACGGTCCCTCCTGTGAGTGGTGGGCCCACGGGAAGGTGTCCCCACGTCGCTCCTTTGGGCTGAGCCCGGCCGGACCCCGTGGGGGAAGGCCCGGCCACCAGGCGCTTGCATACGAGCCCCAACCCCAGGCCTGGCTCCAGGGGGGGGCCCCGGCTGCGCCGTACCGGGCGACATCACGGTCCTCGTTGTCCTTGTCGTCATAAGGGTTTTTTGAACTGCTCTTAGTCTGACCCGTCACCTAGGACCTGTTTGCCTTGGGAGACCCTACCAGGGGCATATAGCCCCGGACAACGTAGCTCCTAGGTTCATTCGGGTACTCAAACCCCTCCACCACGTTAAGGTGGCAGTTCAAGGAGGAGCTTAATTTAAATTAGATTGCATAATTTCAAGACTTAGAGCAAATACAGAATGGTCTGACTTTAGCTTTGTGAAATTGTTGCATAAGACACACCTGCACAAAACAAAAAAAGATGGACTGAATAAAAATGCTAATTCACTCTTTGACAGTAGATGGTGCTTATGGAAAAGAAGCAGGTACCGCTGTAAAATGCCATCAAAACTATTCTGGAGACAGTCAGTTTCATTCAGAGATACATTCATGTAACCCCCCTCCCCTCCCCAATTCAATATTTATATTTTTCTTCCTATATTTCAAGCATCCTGAACAGTTATCTTGCTGGGACTATTTATACCTGGTCCACTTCATGTGTTTTTACAGATCAGATATCTGATTTATCAGAACGATTCCATTTACACTTGGTCACATAATTGTTTTGTCTTCAATTCCCACAATATATACGCTTTTATAATGGAGTACACATCACCGAAATCAACAAATATGTGCTGCATTGTATTGATCAACAGCTAATTTCAAAATCAAGGACCGCAATAGGAGAGAGAGTGGCATAAGCACTGATCATTTAGTTTCTTTACTTTTAATGATAATGATTGTGTATTGAGCATCTGAAACTTTTAATTTCCTTTGCGGCAGTTTGCTGAAGAAATATTCAGCTGCAGTAGCGCTGTCATAACTATAGCATCGGTCGATTTGTGCTGTGCGAATTTTGAGGTTGCAGAGAATACATTTTGGGAGCATAAGGAGCGATTTCGTGCCTTGATAATGTGTTTGTAACGCTTTACACAGAGAGGCCAGATAGCTGGCCTAAATGGTTGTGGTCAAGTGTAAGCAAAACTCACGCATCTGATATTTCACAGGGGTTTATTATCAGCGTTGTCGATCCCACGCACACATGGGGCAGTTTGCAAAACACTCCACTAATAACTGCATTACTGAACAGAAAATAAACAGTGCAAAGAGCAACAGAAATATCACACGCATACATGCGATGTTCACAGCACGCGCTCCGTCCACGGACTGCCCACTCATCAGTGAGTGAGTGAGTGCGTGCGTGCGTGCGTTCTGCCTTAAAGGGTTAGTTCACCCAAAAATGAAAATTATGTAATTAATTACCCTCATGTCGTTCGACACCCGTTCATCTTCGGAACACAAATTAAGATATTTTTGTTGAAAGCTGATGGCTGAGAAAGGCCTCCATTGGCATTCAGTACATTTACACTCACAAGACCCATAAAAGGCACTTAAAACGTCGTTACAAAGTCCATCTCACCACAGTGGCTCTACAATAATTTTACGAAGTGACGACAATAGTTTTTGTGCGCAAAAAAAAATCAAAATAACGACTTTATTCAACCTCTTCTTGTCTTCCGTGTATGTCTCCACGACGCATGCGCGAGAATATGACGTAGCGCCGGCGTTCAGGAATCCATGAAATACACACTTTAGCCCCATTTTGAGCACTACGCCGAGACCTAACGCACGATCAATGTAGAATTAAACAGCTTAGATACGTGCGTCTTCCTCTGCTTGTAAACAAATCGCTTCTGGGTCATGTGTCCGAACGGCGGATCTGCGTAATATTCTCACGCATGCGTCGTGGAGGCATACACGGAAGACAAGAACAAGTTGGATAAAGTCGTTATTTTGATTTTTTTTTGCGCAAAAAAACTATTGTCGTCACATCGTAAAATTATTGTAGAGCCACTGTGGTGAGATGGACTTTGTAACCACGTTTTAAGTGCCTTTTATGGGTCTTGGGAGTGTAAATGTACTGAAAGCCAATGGAGGCCTATCTGAGGCCTTTCTCAGCCATCAGCTTTCAACAAAAATATCTTCATTTGTGTTCCGAAGATGAACGCAGGTCTTTTTGACTGAGATGCTTGATAACTAACTTTTTAAAGCGCAGCTTTGAGCCAATAATTTTTTTACTCTTAAGTCAATTCTTAGCAGTGTTGTGAGTAATTCTTAGAGGCTTGATAAATACGCGCCCTGGGGCCCGTTCTTCGTACCTCGCTTAATACATCTAAGATGATTTGACAGATCCCAGATCTTTTAATCGTGATAACTGATCTCTGGCTAATTTGGTTCTTCAAACGAATTTGCGGATTGGATTAAAATATCTGGATTAAATGATCTAAGATTACTGAGCGTTCTTTTTTTCCCTGAAGAGGGCAGATGCATCGATACTCGAAACCACGATCAGCATTGCAGCGATTGGCTGGCGTCAAGACAGCAACGTAATGACATCATATAATTAAAAAGCCACCTGGCAAAAAACTTGACAAATTACACACAAAACCCCCACGAATTTCTGAACCTTTATAAGGAAACAGCCAAACGACCAAACCAACATAAAAGTTATAATAGATAAATGATAAATGTTTTTTTTGTTTTTTTTAAACATGATTACCAATTTTTATATTCACGATTTTATACAGTATTTGTACACCCTTTACATTTTTATTTCAATGTTGTAATTTAATTTTTAATTTAATTTGAAGCAGATTTGTAACGTGACAGTATTTAAATTTCTTATGGGTCAAGATCAAATTATCCTCTCTTGCGCTGCATCAAGCCACTCCCATAATATCCGTGATCACTTAATGCACGGCTCAGATTAACTGTACAACATGTGTGTAAACCAATAAAAACAAAATTATATAAAGTAATTATTCCATCACAAATAAATCTCTCAATCAAGTGGCTGTGTCTATAGTATTATACACAACATTATACATTCTCATATACATATACAATATAAAATTTTTATATTATTATTTAAAATTATTATTATTGCCCCTGATTCAGTAATGCACTCTTGTAATAAAGTAGCAGTGGCTGGGACAGATTTTAAGTATCACCTCAAGATGCAATCTAATCCTGTTTACATGAAATAAGCCTGCTCCCGAGTAGGTTTAAGCTTACGGACCTGTTACTATGACAGCAAGTCCAGGATGAGCTTCGAAGAACCAAACAATCCAAGATCATGCCAAATCGTCAACAATCAAATCCAGCTAACTGAGTTAGCGAGGTACGAAGAACGGGCCCCTTCTCTCTGTGTTTGTGTGGTTGTGTTGGAGGAGTGGTCACTGATTATGGAGCTCATTGTCTCCACCTGCTGCACTCATTAACCAGCCTTTATCAACGTGTCTCTCTCTTCTGCCTGCTGTTTCCTGCCTTGTTCTCAAGTGCTGTGTCTGTGGTCCTTGGACTTTTTGTGAGAACTATTCAACATATTCAATATGACCTCAAACATTTCTTATTAAATTCATTCAAGACTAACTATCTGAGCTATTCTATAGACATTTGTTTTATGGCTACATACTCTTACTGTATAATAACCCTCTATGCATGGCATGACTTTTTATTTTTGGGGGAAAAAAATATTTCACCCCATTTTTTGGGAGCTTGGGGGTCCCTGATAATAAAAATCTTAAAAAATGTCGCCCCCCCACCCCTGAACCAGATTTTGGTTTGTTGCCTCAGGGCAACAATGTGCCATAAGGGTACTAAAACTCCAAGGTTTTCTACATAGATTTTCAATAGGGAAAACAAGCAATATGTACATTAGATAAAATGATATTTTGAAAAACATCAAACAATACTAAAACACTACTACTAATTACAACTTACACCTCATGTATTATATTCATACACCAATCAGGCATAACATGATGACCACTGACAGGTGAAGTGAATAACACTGATGATCTCTTCATCGCGGATCCTGTTAGTGGGTGGGATATATTGGGCAGCAAGTGAATATTTTGTCCTCAAAGTTGATGTGTTAGAAGCAGGAAAAATGGGCAAGCGAAAGGATTTGAGCGAGTTTGACAAGGGCCAAAATGTGATGGCTAGACGACTGGGTCAGAGCATCTCCAAAACCGCAGCTCTTGTGGGGTGTTCCCGGTCTGCAGTGGTCAGTCTCTATCAAAAGTGGTTCAAGGAAGGAACAGTGGTGAACCAGCGACAGGGTCATGGGCGGCTAAGGCTCAATGAGACCAGTCAGGGTGCCCATGCTGACCCCTGTCCACCGCCGAAAGCACCAACAGTGGCACGTGAGCATCAGAGCTGGATCACGGAGCAATGGAAGAAGGTGGCCTGGTCTGATGAATCACGTGTTCTTTTACATCATGTGGATGGCCGGGTGCGTGTGCGTCACTTACCTGGGGAACACATGGCACCAGGATGCACTATGGGAAGAAGGCATGGCGGCGGAGGCAGTGATGCTTTGGCAATGTTTTGCTGGGAAACCTTGGGTCCTCCATCCATGTCGATGTTACTTTGACAGGCAGTGTCTTCACAATTATGTTCCTTTTTAGAAAGAAATGGTATCTGTGAGGATTTCCAGTCAGGATTTAGACCGTATCATAGTACTGAGACTGCTCTCATCAGAGTTACAAATGATTTACTCTTATCATCCGATCGTGGCTGTATCTCTCTATTAGTGTTACTCGATCTTAGCGCTGCATTTGATACTATCGACCACAAAATTCTTTTGAATAGACTCGAAAATTATGTAGGTATTAGTGGAATTGCTTTGTCATGGTTTAAATCATACCTATGTGATCGTTATCAGTTTGTAGCAGTAAATGAAGAGATGTCACACCGATCGCAAGTTCAGTATGGAGTACCGCAGGGCTCAGTGCTAGGACTGCTGCTCTTCACCCTGTACATGCTACCTCTGGGAGATATCATTAGGAAGCATGGCGTTAGTTTTCATTGTTATGCTGACGATACTCAGCTCTATATTTCTTCACGCCCTGAAGAAACTTACCAATTCACAAGATTAACGGAATGCATAGCTGATATAAAACATTGGATGACCAGTAATTTCCTGCAACTCAATTCAGAAAAAAAAGAATTTTTAATTATTGGACAAAAAAGCTCCACAAGTAGTAACCTAGAATACTGTCTAACACTTGATGGCTGCTCTGTCAAGTCCTCGTCGTCAGTAAGGAACCTGGGTGTGCTCTTTGATACCAATCTTTCGTTTGAAAGCCACGTTTCTAGCATCTGTAAAACTGCATTCTACCATCTTAAAAATATGTCTAAATTACGGCACATGCTCTCAATGCAAAATGCTGAACAGTTAGTTCATGCGTTCATGACCTCAAGGTTAGATTATTGTAATGCTCTACTGGGTGGTTGCCCTGCTCGCTTAATAAATAAACTCCAGCTGGTCCAAAACGCAGCAGCTCGAGTTCTTACTAGAACCAGGAAGTACGACCATATTAGCCCAGTTCTGTCAACATTGCACTGGCTGCCTATTAAACATTGCATACATTTTAAAATCTTGCTTATTACTTACAAAGCACTAAATGGTTTAGCTCCCCAATACTTGAGCGAGCTCTTAACACATTATACTCCATCACGTCTACTGCGGTCTCAAAATTCTGGCCAGTTGATAATACCGAGAATATCCAAATCAACTGCAGGCGGTTGATCCTTTTCCTATTTAGTTAGCACCTAAACTTCCTAACATTGTACGGTAAGCAGACACACTCTGTCAGTTTAAATCTAGAATAAAAACACATCTCTTTACTATGGCATACACATAAAACACTTTTTCAATTAAATGATTGTTAGGCTGCATTAACTAGGTCAGCCGGAACCGGGAACACTTCCCATAACACCTGATGTACTCGTTACATCATCGGAAGAATGGCATCTACGCTAATGATAGTCTCTCTGTTTTATCCCGAGGTTTACTGCAGTCAGCCGGATCCAGGCCGTATCCAGATCAGATGGTGGACCTGCGCCCAGACATGACCAACGCAGGACCCTGAAGTGTCTGCAGAGACCGTGTCAATTAGACTCCCCTGAAATTGCATCGTCGACACGGCATCCTCAATAAACCCGTCTCCGGCGTGATGACTCCGATGGTTCGAATATTACAATTTAATAATACTTAAATCGATATGTCATCCTCAATAAACCCATCTCTGGCATGTTGCCTCTGATCCTTCGAATATTCCGATCTATGACCTCTGACCTGTAAAGTTTCCAGAATAATAATCATACGCTGTTTGTTTTTTTGCCAGAGGAGAACTGGCACCCCGACTGAGTCTGGTTTCTCCCAAGGGTTATTTTTCTCCATTAGGTCACCTGATGGGGTTTTGGTTTCCTTGCCACTGTTGCCTCTGGCTTGGCGTGCTCAGTTGGGGACACTACATTTTTCAACTAAATATCGAAATAAATCTAATTATTAAACTAAATTAACCATATAAACTAAATTACTGCTCTAATTACTGAGCTAAAGCCCACACTGTCACTGTATGATAATTGAAATGAACTGATGACATTTTTTCTCCAGAATGGCTAGACGGCTGAATAAAATTATGCTGCATTATTTTCCTGTTTAATACTGTAAAGCTACTTAAAAGCGCTATATAAATAAAGTTGACTTGACTTGACATGCACCACCTACCTAAGCATTGTTGCAGTACATGTACACCCTTTCATGGAAACAGTGTTCCCTGGTGGCTGTGGCCTCTTTAACTCTTTCACACTTCCACAAAGGACAAATGCTTCAGGAATGGTTTGAGGACCACAACAATGAGTTTGAGGTGTTGACTTGGCCTCCAAATTCCCCAGATCTTGATCCAATCGAGCATCTGTGGGATGTGCTGAACAAACAAGTCTAATCCATGAAGGCCCCACCTCACAACTTACATGACTTAAAGGATCTGCCGCTAACATCTTGTTGCCAGATACCACAGCACACCTTCAGGGGTCTAGTGGAGTCCATGCCTCGATGGATCAGGGCTGTTTTAGCAGCAAAAGGGGGACCAACAAAATATTAGGGAGGTGGTCATAATGTTACGCCGTTGTTAATAATAATAATAAAAAACATAAATGATACTCATAATGCACATTCTTTGAGTTTTCTGAATGTGTAAAAACAAACTTCTCAGGAAGACTTGAATGCACCATATGGTCCTAACACTATGATATTGCCTGAACAAAAGTGGTCTAACTGCACAGTGTTGCCCTGAGGCAACAAACAAAAAAACACAGTTTTAGTATATAAATAAAAACAAAATAAATATTTAAACAATCAAACATACTTCTTTACATGCTGATGCACATGCATTTTTTTTTATACATTTATTTCAATTTAAACATGTTAAAAAGTGATATTTATCCAACCAATTGATGGCACTGTGTCCCATGTGGCTTTGCTTCATGAAAGGACTGCTCCACCCCCAAACAAAAAGTCACACCCACTTCAGCCCCTCATTTCATTGAACAGACATGTCAGGTGATATTATATATTTTAAAAAAATATTTAAAATTAAAGCTGCTAGCAGCGATGAAAGGGCCCTCGCACATGCACCACAACCCGGTGGCCTCAGGAAAACAGTGAATAGTGGGCGACATGCATTTAAGCGGGTCAATATAGGAGAAATATGGCAAACTCACTTCAATGCGCCACACTTCCTTCTGCCAGCAGGTGGCGCTTCGACTATAACTGAATATTGCCATGTAGTCTTCAGGTCAGGACTATTATCAAACATGTGAAGTTTGAGGCAGATCGGACATTGTATACCTGAGTTACAACAACTTCCTGTTTAATGCCGTAAATCACATACAGTAGCACGTATCCACGTGTTGCAAGATTTATTGTGTTTCTAGCATGTTTGGGATTTCATGGCATATTTAAAAGTGTTTCTGGGAG